>NW_015639770.1:32625-35450 GCF_001515625.1 Sinocyclocheilus rhinocerous | reverse complement strand
TTATTCCTATTTCATTTATGGTATTCATTTATTAGTTGTTGATTACTCTTGTCTATCTTTTGTTAATAAAATCTATTTTATTACACTTGTGTCTTCCTTGTGTTGATGATACAGAAAGAGGTTCTACAAGTTAGAGATCCCACCAATCTTTCTTATGTGATGTACTCATAACCACACATTAATTGACACGTGATCCAAATATCATAACATTACTGGTGATGCGAATACCCATCACTACACTATTTCGCCTCCCTAGGTTGGCGAAAGTAAAATTCAGTACAACACGTAGGACACGGGATCGACATTCAAGACAGCACACTCGACTCAGGAAACACAGGGCTTAAATATACATGGAAACTAATGAGGGAACACCTGAGATCAATAGAACTGAATAAGGGAACACCTGGAACAAATGATCATAATAAGGACAGGAACGGGAAGGAACAAATAAGGGCATAGGAGGGAACACCATGACATGGAGCATGTGGGGAACAAAACACAAGACACAGGACTGACATTACTCCCCCCTTCCGGAAGGCCACGCGCCCCGCAACATTCAACGGGGAGTGGGGGTGGGCGCTCTGGAAGCCCCTCAGGACAGACACGGGACGGCAGGCTGGAGAGAGCCGCAGCCGGCAGGCTTGACTGAGGAACGGCCGGCAGGATAGACTTCGGAGCGGCCGGCGGGCTGGTTCTGGCTCGGGGCCGGACAGTCTCCAGACACCGGAGGATCCCTTCCCTCCAACTTAGTCCCGTGGTGTCTGGGAGGTCCACAGGGCGATGATAATTGACCCCGTGCCAGAACAAAGAGTTGAAGGTGGCGTCATCTAAAGCCATACTCGATGAAGGGGAGATCTCAGGACAGACACGGGACGGCAGGCCTCCAGAGCAGTACCCGTTCCAGGATCCATGGCGGATCAGGCAGTTCGGGGCGTCATGATGGAGCAGGCAGACTGGGAAGCCATGGGGGAGCAGGCAGACTGGGAAACCATGGCGGATCAGGCAGACTGGGAAGCTATGGCGGAGCAGGCAGACTGGGAAGCCATAGCGGAGCAGGCAGACTGGGAAGCCATAGCAGAGCAGGGAACTCAGGGGGCCATGGCGGAGCAGACAGTTCAGGGGGCCATGGTGGAGCAGACAGTTCAGGAGGCCATGGCGGAGTAGGGAGTTCAGGAGGCCATGGCAGAACAGGGAGCTCGGGGAGTCTGGCCTCGGCACTCGGCACTCGGCCCGGCCTCCACGGATAGACCCCTACTACCCCCCAAAAAAAAATCCTTGGGGAGAATGTCGGTTTCAGAGGGCCTCCGTAGGCTTAACTCCGGAACTGTGGCCCTCCCTAGGCTTGACTTGGGGACTGGAGCCCTGCCTGGGCTGGACATGGAAACTGGAGCCCTTTCTGGGCTAGACTCGGGGACAGGAATCCTCTCTCGGCTAAAATCGGGGACTGGAGCCCTCTCTGGACTAAACTCGGGGACTGGAGCCCTCTGTGGGCTAAACTCAGGGACTGGAACCCTCTCTGGGCTAAACTCGGGGACAGGAACCCTCACTGGGCTAAACACGGGGACTGGCAGACTGGGAGGCCATGGCAGAGCAGGCAGACTGGGAGGCCATGGCAGAGCAGGCAGACTGGGAGGCCATGGCAGAGCAGGCAGACTGGGAGGCCATGGCAGAGCAGGCAGACTGGGAGGCCATGGCAGAGCAGGCAGACTGGGAGGCCATGGCAGAGCAGGCAGACTGGGAGGCCATGGCAGAGCAGGCAGACTGGGAGGCCATGGCAGAGCAGGCAGACTGGGAGGCCATGGCAGAGCAGGCAGACTGGGAGGCCATGGCAGAGCAGGCAGACTGGGAGGCCATGGCAGAGCAGGCAGACTGGGAGGCCATGGCAGAGCAGGCAGACTGGGAGGCCATGGCAGAGCAGGCAGACTGGGAGGCCATGGCAGAGCAGGCAGACTGGGAGGCCATGGCAGAGCAGGCAGACTGGGAGGCCATGGCAGAGCAGGCAGACTGGGAGGCCATGGCAGAGCAGGCAGACTGGGAGGCCATGGCAGAGCAGGCAGACTGGGAGGCCATGGCAGAGCAGGCAGACTGGGAGGCCATGGCAGAGCAGGCAGACTGGGAGGCCATGGCAGAGCAGGCAGACTGGGAGGCCATGGCAGAGCAGGCAGACTGGGAGGCCATGGCAGAGCAGGCAGACTGGGAGGCCATGGCAGAGCAGGCAGACTGGGAGGCCATGGCAGAGCAGGCAGACTGGGAGGCCATGGCAGAGCAGGCAGACTGGGAGGCCATGGCAGAGCAGGCAGACTGGGAGGCCATGGCAGAGCAGGCAGACTGGGAGGCCATGGCAGAGCAGGCAGACTGGGAGGCCATGGCAGAGCAGGCAGACTGGGAGGCCATGGCAGAGCAGGCAGACTGGGAGGCCATGGCAGAGCAGGCAGACTGGGAGGCCATGGCAGAGCAGGCAGACTGGGAGGCCATGGCAGAGCAGGCAGACTGGGAGGCCATGGCAGAGCAGGCAGACTGGGAGGCCATGGCAGAGCAGGCAGACTGGGAGGCCATGGCAGAGCAGGCAGACTGGGAGGCCATGGCAGAGCAGGCAGACTGGGAGGCCATGGCAGAGCAGGCAGACTGGGAGGCCATGGCAGAGCAGGCAGACTGGGAGGCCATGGCAGAGCAGGCAGACTGGGAGGCCATGGCGGATCAGGCAGACTGGGAAGCTATGGCGGAGCAGGCAGACTGGGAAGCCATGGCAGACTGGGCAGACTGGGAAGCCATAGCAGAGCAGGGAACTCAGGGGGCCATGGCGGAGCAGACAGTTATGGTGGAGC
>NW_015639770.1:24060-32278 GCF_001515625.1 Sinocyclocheilus rhinocerous | reverse complement strand
GGGACTGGAACCCTCTCTGGGCTAAACTCGGGGACAGGAACCCTCACTGGGCTAAACACGGGGACTGGAGCCCTCTCTGGGCTAAACTCGGGAACAGGAGCCCTCCGTGGACTAAACTCAGGAACTGGAGCCCTCTTTGGGCTGGATTCGGGGGCTGGAGCCCACACTGGAGCGAGCTCTAGGGCAAGGATGAGGGCGGAGAACAGTCTTTTTCTCCTCATCCTTCTCCTTTGGTTAAGGGAGAACGGCGCGGCCTGCGGGCTTGACATCGGAACGGCCGGCGGGCTGGAGAGAGTCGCGGCCGGCGGGATAGACTTTGGAGCGGGCTGGTTCTGGCTCGGGGCCTGACGCTCTCCAGACGCCGGAGGATCCCTTCCCTCCAGCTTAGTCCCGTGGTGTCTGGGAGGTCCACGGGGCGATGGTAATTGGCTCCGTGCCAGAACAAAGAGTTGATGGTGGCGTCATCTAAAGCCATACTCGACGAAGGGGAGATCTCTACAGGCTAGCGTGATGAAGCGTGCAGCGATCTCCATAATCACGGTGGGGGGAAATACGGAAAACAAAAACAAAACAAAAAAACGAAAACAAAAACGGGGAGAAGGGGCGCCGCTTACTTTCTGTTAGGTGCTGTCTTCTGTTATGGTGTGCCTACTGTGAGGAGCGAGTAACAAGGAGCGAGGAACGAGGAGAACGCAGGAGAATCATAACCAACAAACATTAATGGCATCAAGGGAAACACACGTAGGACATGGGATCGACGTTCAAGACAGCACGCTCGACTCAGGAAACACAGGGTTTAAATATACATGGAAACTAATGAGGGAACACCTGGGATCAATAGAACTAAACGGGGAACACCTGGAACAAATGATCATAATAAGGACAGGAACGGGAAGGACCAAATAAAGGCATAGGAGGAAAAAAAGGACATGGAGCACGTGGGGAACAAAACACAAGACACAGGACTGACAACGTGGTGATTTGTTCCCCTCTAATGAATGTATTGAAACATTATCTGAGATTGTTCTTTCTCATATCTATTTTATCTTTCAGAATGACTTTTTCATTCAAAGACGTGGTGTGGCTATGGGTAGTGCGTTTGCACCTTCCTTTGCAAATCTATATATGGCCTCCTTTGAAGAAAAATATGTTTTACCTGAAAAATATGAGATACCTGGATGATTGTTTTTGCCTTTTTAAGGGAGATGTTGTACAATTGAATTATTTTTATCAATATTTAATTTACTGTTCTGATTTTTTTTTAACATTCACTAGGACTACGATCCTAATAAAATTAGTTTTTTGGATTTATGGATAATTTGGGACAATAACTGCTTATATACGGATCTTTATATGAAACCAACAGCTCGAAACACGTTTTTGAGAGCGGACTCTTACCATCCGTTACCCTTAAAGAATAGCCTTCCCTACAGCCAAATGTGTCGACTAAAAATAATATGTAGTAGACAGGATGATTTTAATAAGAACCTTATTGACATAAAACAATATTTTTATTGTAGAGGATATAAGGTTAATCAAATTCAAGTAGTGGAACAAAAAATTGAAGACAGGTCTCGTTCAGATTTATTAATGACAAAAGAAAAAAAAAGAAGAAAAGATTCTCTGTTATGTTTACTACCAAATACACTAAACGTTCAGAGCAAATTAAAAATATAATTCACCAACATTGGCACATTTTGCAATCTGATGCAAGACTTGAATATCTCCATAATCACCCTCTCACGGTGTTTAAACGTGGAAGAAATTTAAGAGATTATCTAGTGAGATCAGATTTGTCTCCTCCATTTATAACAACTCAAATGACATTGACACCTATTCCAGAAGGTAACTTTCGTTGTGGTTCGTGTAATCAATGTAACTATACATATCGTTGCACATAGTTTAAACACCAACATACCGGTAAATCGATTCCCATTACAGGAATAATAAGTTGTAAAACCAAAGCGGTCATCTATCTCATAACCTGCCCTTGTGGTAAATCATATGTAGGAAAAACATGTAGAGAACTTAAAACGCGCATTGCTGAACACCGTAGTACTATAAGATGTAAAAATATGAATTATCCATTAGCAGTGCACTTTACTGATTTTAATCATCCTATCACTTCATTACATTATATAGGAATCGAGAAATCATCTTCACTGAGGAGAGGTGATTTTGGATTTGGACCAAATACTACTTAAACGGGAGGCTTTTTGGATTCATAAATTGAAAACCTTGACTCCACATGGTTTAAATATTGATTTTGATTTAAGTTGTTTTTTTGTAACCTAATGTTTAATTATCTGATTTAAAATATTGTTTGCTTGGAATTTTTCATGTTGATTTATTCTTTTCATGTCAGAATCTAATGAACTATTTCATGTTTTGGTGATTATTTTGATGTGATTCTGATTTAAGTTGTTTTTTGTGAATGTAACAATTTGATTTAATTTTGTTGGATTGTAATTTTCATTTATTATGTTTGTATAGATCAATTTGTTGATGTTATTACTTTCCATGTTAGAGTCTAATTGTCATTTGGTTAATTATTGGATGATTTGGATCTCACCACTCAGTTGTGTACAATTATCTCCTTTGCTTATACTACTCTCCATTTTGTGAAAATATACCTCGACAAAGGCTACTAGCCGAAACGTTGGTTAATAAATAGCCTATGCTTAAGTGAGTGTGCAGTTGTTCTCTTTCAATTAGAGATTAAATTTCAATCAACTTGCACCTCTATAGGTGTGCGTTCTCTTTGCCTCACTTGCTCTATTAAGGTTCATAGGTTCACCACGCGGTCATGTTATAATTATTAAATTATCTTGCAAACTCCCCATAGTATTTTAGGTTTTTTTCTGGGACAGAGGACATCTCTTACTTAGATGTTCAACTGCAGCAAGCCCACTGATCTGCCACTTAACATCAAATTGAGCAAAACCCAACACAATGGTCTACAATATTAGCCTAATATCAGTTCACACATAGGCTTATCACCATATTAATTGTAGTGGGTTAATTAATATTCGGCAAGCTATGGTATTGAACCAGCCACCAAAAAAGCTAATGTTATAATTGCTAGCATAGCGGACTTTTTTGTCATGACTAATTTATTAATGATTCAGCATCATATGTTTTAAAAAGAAAAGAATCACTTCATCCAATGTTTAAAGTGAATAAAATAGCCTTGACATCCTACTTACTGGAGTTCCACAACTACTGAAGAGCTTTGTTCTCTCCCACCAGACTTGGTGTGAGTAGGTGAAGTAAAGAGGGGAAGCAGACAGTAGATCAAGGAAGGGAGGGGGGACTCAAAAAGTTTCTAAAATTAAAACAGATTTTTATTTATTTTATTTATTTATGTTATCTTTTATTACTTGCACAACTATTTTAAGTATATGTCGTTATATTATTTACAATACACTGCATGGTTTTTGAATTATATTTTTAGGGGGATATATTATATTCAGGTGGGGGATAATGTTCTTTTTCCCATCATATGTTGCTTTGTATTTTGTTCAGGCTTACACAGGATAATATAACATTTAGGTGCAAATATGCAGAATAGTAAACCAATGCTTGAGGCTAAAATGGCAAAAATCTCCACAGCTACAGTGAATTTTCCAGGAGAACTGACATAACCTGGGATAAAAGTGATCCATACAGCACAAAATATTAGCATACTGAATGTGATGAATTTGGCTTCATTGAAGTTATCAGGCAGTGTGCGAGCCAGAAAAGCCAGTATGAAGCACAAAACAGCCAGTAGGCCAATATAAACCAGCACAGCCCAGAAACCTATAGTGGAACCCAGACTGCACTCGAGAATAATCTTTTCATGATAATATTTCATGTTTTTGTAAGGAAATGGAGGAGATATTGTTAGCCAAAGCACGCATATAAGTACCTGTATAAGTGTAAAGGCAAGAACACTGAGTCGTTGTTGTTCAGGCCCAAACCATTTCATGACATCACTTCCTGGAAGTGTTGCCTTGAATGCCATTAACACCACTATTGTTTTTCCCAGAACACAGGAGATACAGAGGACAAAAGTGATCCCAAACGCTGTGTGACGCAACATACAGGACCATTCAGTTGGCCGACCAATGAAAGTAAGTGAACAGAGGAAACACAGAGTCAATGAGAAGAGCAGCAGGAAACTCAGTTCTGAGTTGTTGGCTTTTACTATGGGGGTGTCCCTTTTGCTGTAAAACAGGAAGGCCACCAGCGCAGTTAATCCTACTCCAAACAGCGAGAAAAAGACTAGCACTATACCCATTACTTCTGTGAATGACAGAAACTCTACAGCCTTTAACACACATTTATTTTTCTCAGCATTAGACCAGTATTCCTCTGGACACTGCTTGCAGTTATTTGAATCTGGAAAGGAAGTTGCGATCATTATAGGTAGAGATAAAAAAAAATGTTGAATTCAAACCATTTGTTAAGCAAGTGCAATGTAAGAGGGAAAACACAAAACAGAGCTGAGAATTACCTGTCTCATTACTGATTTCTCCTTCTGCACATGGAATACAGTCATAACAGCAGACAGGTCTTCCTTTCTGAGTAGCCTTTCTGGTGCCAGGAGGACAGCTCTCACTGCACACAGACCTTGGCTTCTACATGGAAAAAAGTTTGGGAACAGTAAGATTTTTAGAGAAGTCTCTCATGCTCATCAAGTCTGCATTTATTTAATCAAAAATACAGAACAAAATGTAATATTGTGAAATATTATTGCAATTTAAAATAACATTTTTCTATTTTAATATATTTTAAAATATAATTTATTTCTGTGATGCAAAGGTGAATTTTCATCAGCCATTACTCCAGTCTTCAGTGTCACATGATATTTCAGAAATCACTTTAATATGTTGATTTATTTTCAATGTTGCAAACAGTTTTGCTGCTTAATATTTTCTTTTTTTGGAATTTGTGATATTTTTTCAGGATTCTTTGATATATAAGAAGTTAAAAAATAACAGCATTTATTTAAAATATGTTTTTTGTACAAATACACACTACTGTTCAAAAGTTTGGGGTCAGTTTTTTTTCTCTCTCTCTTTTTTGAAATAAATTATTACTTTTATTCTGCAAGGATGTGTTCAATTGTTAAAAAGTAATAGTAAAGCCTTATATTGTTAGAAAAAGTCTTTAAAAACATTAAAAACCTTACTGAATCTAAACTTTTAAATGGCAGTGTATATAAATGTAATAATTTGAAAGTGTTCATGCCCTGAATATACCTATCCACCACAAATTAATAAGAGAGAGAGAGAGTGGGAAAAAAAGGAATTGATTCAAAGTGTTGACTCACAGAAATGTTGACTCATCATGACACATTAGCTTCTTTCAAACCTAACTTGTGGTTTTTCTGTGTTTTTGTGTGGTTGAACCTCATTTTTTTGGTAAACTTTAATAATATAAATGCAGGGATTTAATTAAAGGCACAGTTTGTTTTTTTAAATATTTACCAATATTTACCAATGTTATTTACCTGCAACTTTCCTCCAGCCCATATTATGTTTTCAGTGTTGAGTACAAAGCGCTGGTCAGGGGGCAATGAGGCATCATAGTATCCCACCGGCTTAAACTGGAATGATCCATCTGAGTTCTGCTGCCAGTTCACAATTTCATACTGGGCTACTGTGGCACCAGTGCTGTCAAACCACACACGATCTCCAAACTTTACAGTGAAATTTACTTTTTTCAGAGCCTCAACCACCTAATGAAAAAATACAGTTTTGCACATTATCTTTGAGACATTTTATTACATTGTTCACCATAAATATCGTTACCTTCCTTTTCTCCCTTTCTGTTCATCTGTGTTTTATCTTTACCTGCTGTGGTTGTATTGTCAGGCCTTTCTCACAACCTTCTTGTTCTTTGCACTTGAGCAGACTGTGTAGTGAATGAGCCACAGCATAAACTGCTTCATAGACGTTGGCTGAATATCTGTGTTCAGTCACATCTTCATTGTAATTTTTCAGCACAAGTAGATCCTCATATCTTCTGCAACTTAATGCATATTGAGAAGAAATCCCCTCAAGATATAAGCATGGGATGGCTGTTTCCCAGAATGCTTTTGTAACATAATCTGAAAACCCTTCAATATTGATTTTTCTCATTGCAAACCCCAGTGACCCTCCTAGCACACGAAAGCTGTTTGGAGTGATGTAATTCTCTGAAGTTATCCATGACTTAACTCCAATCATTTGCAGGCCTGTAATGTTCTGAATACTTAGCTGATCAATAAGTAAACCCATCTCAAGAAATGAAACAAATGCAACAACCACTTTTGCAGTGCTTTTTTTAATTGTATATACCACTTTCTGGAGTTTTTCTGTCTCTGTTCGGTAAAATTTAGCTGAGTACTCTACACAAATCCCCTCTTCCTGGGCTATTTTCAGAAATATTGCCATTCCATAGTTTCCATATTCATTGTCACTGTTCACAGCTCCCACCCAAGACCAGCCTAAGTCCTTGATTATGTATGCAAGTGCTCTGCTCTGGTGGTAATCACTAGCCGTAGTCCTGAAGAATGAAGGGTAATCTTTTCTATTACCGAGGCATTCACATGAAGCCGAATGACTTATCTGAAAAAAAAGGAGTCAGGAAACAGTGAAATAGTCATCACTCAATGTGTCAATCATTTGTGTTATTGCTCTTTACCACTGGAATCTTAAAAGGTCCTGTTGTTCTGGAGAGAATCACTGTGGCAGTAGACTCTGAATCTCCTATAATAGCATGCAAAGGAGACTGTCCAATACATTTGTCTCCTCCTCCAAACTCCTGACCATTCATCAGTCCCATAATTGCACTCATGGTAGACAGTCTTGAACCACAGGTATCATAGATTTGATAACCAATAGAAACATTTGGGAGCAAACTTTCACTATTGTTAATCTCCTCAATGGCAAAGATCATGATTTGTGCTAGTCGAAAATCTCTCAGATTCATACTGTGAAATGAAACATTAAATCAGTAGGCTAAATATCAACTATATTACAATCAATCAATCAATCAATAATGCAGAGAAGGGAATGATATTAATTGCATTCAGATTTTTTTTAAAAGCCCATATTAAATATTTGCTGTTATAAAGTGAATTTATATATAATGCATTTTATTATTTTTAAATACATTTTCTGCTCTAATATATCAATGTATAAATGTAACAAACCTGGAGCATGAGAGAGGCTGAGGTTTTTGTGTAAACTCAAATGAAGGTAATGTCTCTGTGCTGTGGACTGGAAAAAGTGCTCCAATGTTTATGTCTCCATTCTTGGAAATCAGCGGGTATTTAGGATCTCCCATCATTCGGCATAGAGTGTTTCCTGCCTTTGTATGAAGCTGATGTAACAGCAAGAGTGTGTAAAGAAAGAGAAGCATCTCAAAGATTGAGCTCCACTGCGACTCCCAAATGCAAATGACATATGATAGTCTCTTTGCTCTTTTATTGACAAAATTAACATGGATGAATGATTGAGAGCATAACCAATTACCTCAAAGAGCAGGTCAAGTAGGAGTGGAGTAGAGTCAGACTACTTTGATGGTCTAAACTGTCTAAAATTACGTAGCAAAACTCTGAATATTGAAATTTTGAAGTTTTGAAAGTTTTATTGGAGCAAAAGGTTCAGATTTACACAGATAAACACAGACAGCATTGTGTGCTCTTTGTATATGGACAGTATTTATTTTTATTATTATTTTATTATTAAAAAAAATAATAATAATACAAAAGAAAAAAACTGAAAAAGTCACCTAACACCTTAAGAGGATCTTTTTATCAATATGATGTTTTATTAACAAGGAGGAGCACGATCAGATAATCAATCAGTCTGGCCCAGGTGGAGCTTGTCAGCTAATCACCTTAACAAGCACATACGTGTATATATACAGCCAACTTACCTCAGTTCCACAAAAGTTTTCCAGTATTCGGTTTTGCTCCTTTAGCCATTATATCACAGACTCAACTTTTTCCGTACGACGACGAGACCTGTACCGGGGATCTTTCGTATCCTCCGTCGCAATCTGCCGGCCCTAGGCTCACTCCTTTTCCGCCAGTCACCGCCGCCGAGCTTCATCGCGGCCGTCGCTCTGCTCGACCAGTCACACGCTCTCCACAACACCGAGGCTTAACCTCGACTCCACCGGCGAGACTTCCAACTTCCCCGACATCCTCGTATCATTCGGCCATGCCAATATATCCTCCGAT
>NW_015639770.1:22139-23288 GCF_001515625.1 Sinocyclocheilus rhinocerous | reverse complement strand
CTTTCGTATCCTCCGTCGCAATCTGCCGGCCCTAGGCTCACTCCTTTTCCGCCAGTCACCGCTGCCGAGCTTCATCGCGGCCGTCGCTCTGCTCGACCAGTCACACGCTCTCCACAACACCGAGGCTTAACCTCGACTCCACCGGCGAGACTTCCAACTTCCCCGACATCCTCATATCATTCGGCCATCCCCAGTTCTCACCGCAGCAAAACCTCATTCGCTTCCCGCTTCGGTTCAACTTTTCACCGAGGCTCTTCCGGCCGCTGCACCACATGTAGCCGGTCCTCCAGCTCACGTAGCAGTCGCTAGCGCGAGACTGCCTCCGCTAGCACCGCAGGCCTTGTTGCAATAATATTAAGTAAAGTCGCTAAAGGTAGGTCGTTTGTTGTTGAACGACGTGATGACATTATGTTGATGTCATTTGGATAGTATTTAAGGCGGAAGCAAACGCTGATTTTTTTTTTTTTCCCGACGAACCATTCTCACGGAGGGTAAACAAAGCTGATCTGTACGATCGATTCTTCATCCTGCAAATCAGCCAAGGCGGCCAATAGTGTCGCCCACTCGACACTATCATTGTCCCGCACAAGACCCGGCTCTCCTCGAGCTTTGGGTCGCAGCGGCAGGTCTTAAACGAGCCTGGGCCGCGCCCCAGTTCTCACCGCAGCAAAACCTCATTCGCTTCCCGCTTCGGCTCAACTTTTCACCGAGGCTCTTGGCCGCAGCGCCACATGTAGCTGGGCCTCCAGCTCACGTAGCAGTCGCTAGCGTGAGACTGCCTCTGCTAGCACCGCAGGCCTTGTTGCAATAATATTAAGTAAAGTCGCTAAAGGTAGGTCGTTTGTTGTTAAACGACGTGATGACATTATGGATGTTGATGTAATTTTTTTTTTTTTGTAACCAAGACGCAAAACTGTGTAGAACACGCAATGAAATTACTCAAATTTTCTGTATTAATTTTCAATAGCTTTTTACCTGTATTTTAAATTACACATTTTACACGGATAGACACGATAAGATGAAAAAGATTTGATTTTCGTGAAAAGTTAAACAGTGTACAATTATAGGTGCAAACCAACAAATAAGGTGTATCATAAAGAAACCGTTATTATTATTATTATTAAACAAGTACAACTAGCAATCTAATTC
>NW_015639770.1:15180-17898 GCF_001515625.1 Sinocyclocheilus rhinocerous | reverse complement strand
TCCATTTGATACTGCCGCTGCAGTGCCCTGCTTAATTTGATACTGAAGCTGCATTGCCCTGCTTAATTTGATACCGCCGCTGCAGCGCCTGGCTTAATCTGATACGGCCGCTGCAGTGCCCTGCTCATTGGATGCTGCAGTGCCCTGCTCATTTGATACCGCCGCTGCAGTGCCCGGCTTAATTTGATACTGCCGCCGCAGTGCCCTGCTCATTTGATACTGCCGCCGCAGTGCCCCGCTTAGTTTGATACTGCCGCCGCAGTGCCCTGCTCATTCGATACTGCCGCTGCAGTGCTCTGCTCATTTGATACTGCCGCCGCAGTGCCCGGCTCATTTGATACTGCCGCCGCAGTGCCCTGCTTAATTTGATACCGCCGCCGCAGTGCCCTGCTTAATTTGATACTGCCGCCGCAGTGCCCTGCTCATTTGATACTGCCGCCGCAGTGCCCGGCTCATTTGATACTGCTGTCGCAGTGCCCTGCTCATTTGATATTTCCGCCGCAGTGCCCCGCTTAATTTGAAACTGCCGCCGCAGCGCCCCGCTTAATTTGATACTGCTGCCGCAGTGCCCTGCTCATTTGATATTTCCGCCGCAGTGCCCCGCTTAATTTGAAACTGCCGCCGCAGCGCCCCGCTTAATTTGATACTGCTGCCGCAGTGCCTCCATCTGTTGTTTCGAGACTAAAGGCTTATTCCGCATTGGACCGGGCTCTCCCTTCCGGTGCTGCGTTTTTTGAACCACCAAGCATGAGAGCATGTTCTAGTACACCCCCAAAACAAAATCAAGACGGGGTCCTATTATGCCGTTTTACAAAGTATTGATTTGGTTTGGTATTGGTCCAAAAACATATTATTTTTCACATATTTTTCATTATTGCAGCGCCTCTCTTCCCAGTCTGTCACAAATGCCCTGTTAGCTCCTATTTTCTCCTTCTGAAAAACAAAATGTGCTCTGAGTGGTTAGCTAGCCCAGTGTGTTGTGCCCCTTACCCCTTACCAAATTTCATCTACTCAGCTGTAAATATTAGCAATGGTGTCAATTTTTTTCCTGATTTAGGCCCTGAGAATGTTTATGAACAAGAGGATCATGCTACGTGTTACAGGACATCTCTTCGACAAGCTCTTCTACACAATATTCGGAATAAGCGTGTTGTAGTCCAAAAAATCCATTTGTCAGGGTTCTTGAAATGTGTTTTCTGTTAAAAGTAGGTATGTAATGATGCACCCGGAGCCGGTTAAAATCGCTAAAAATATGTGACAATTCAAGTCAGTTGAGATGTTAAACAAATTGCGATACAGTTGGGGTTTATATGAATGTATCTCTGAGGGGAACTGACTGTCTTCAGAAAATGTCTCCGGTTACTGTCATAACCTTGGTTCCCTGAGATTGGGAACGAGACATTGTGAGAATCGCATGTGGGAACTCCTCCCCTACTCCAGTTTCCTGAAGTATAATAGGATAACGCCAGTTCAATAAACTGGCTAAATGACAATCATCTATTCAAATTGCATGCAAATACTGACAGGCTCGGCGGGCAGTATAAATGTGGAAGAGCAGCAATTGCATGAGAATCTGAGACTGATTGCTGCATTACTGATCAAGCAGCGAGCACAGCAATTTTCGCAATGTTTCATTCCTGATCTCAGGGAACTGAGGTTACGACAGTAACCAGAGATATTCCCTATTAAGCGTTCACTCAAAATTGTGAGAATCGCATGTGGAAATTATATTCAATCCCGCCGTGAGAGCAGCGAAGTTCAGGCCAGCAAGCTAATACTACACCAAGCATGAGGTAGAATAACAGACATTCCCAACCAATAGCAACGGCCACTAGAAAAGCTCGTAGCTGATAGGCACAGCTAGACTAATGAGCGTCTTTTATCTGGTCCTGCAGATTTGCTTTATACAACATTAGGAAGATCAGGCCCTTTCTTTCAGAACATGCAACACAACTCCTTGTTCAAGCTCTTGTTCTATCCAGGCTGGACTATTGCAATGCTCTCTTGGCAGGTCTTCCAGCCACTTCTATCAAACCTCTACAATTAATCCAAAATGCCGCTGCAAGATTAATCTTTAATGAACCGAAAAGAACACGTCACACCTCTGTTCATCAATTTGCACTGGCTACCAGTAGCTGCTCACATTAAATTCAAGGCATTAATGTTTGCCTACAAAACCACCCCTTTACCTAAATTCATTACTTCAGAGTTATGTACCCTCTAGAAGCTTGCGTTCTGCAAGTGAACGGCGTATTATTGTGCCATCTAAAAGAGGCACAAAATCACTTTCACAGACTTTTTCATTAACTGTTCCCTCCTGGTGGAATGACCTGCCCAAATCAATCCGAGCAGCTGAGTCCTTAACCATCTTCAAGAAACGACTAAAAACACACCTGTTCCACCTTTATTTGACCCTCTAACTCTAGCACGTTCTATTCTATTTTAATTCTACTTTATCTATATTTATCTTATTTTTTATTTTTTTATTTAAACAAAAACAACAAAAAACAAACAAACACTAGCGTTCTATTTTTTCTATTATGAAGAGGCATGAGGAGTGAAAGTGAGAATGATGCAGAGCAAAGGAGAGAAGAAAGGAGGGAGGAAGTTCACCTGCATTTTCCATCAGCTGTGGGGTTTGATTTGAAGTGGAAATGTCATTTCATTCTCCCTGATGACATTAGCAGGTGTGTGTGTGTGTGTGTGTGTGTGTGCTCC
>NW_015639770.1:9356-13346 GCF_001515625.1 Sinocyclocheilus rhinocerous | reverse complement strand
TCTGCACAGGCCCGGTGCACCCAGGACGCGATCTTCCCAGATGTCCTTCACTCCGGCGCCGGGACACCACGGACCCTGGGTGCACCCGCCACGGAAGTTTCAAGTTTCAAGTTTCAGTTTATTTATATAGCACGTATAAAACAGCCACACGGCTGACCAAAGTGCTGTAAAAATAGTAAAAATAGTAAAAAGAATATAAAAATCTGCACAGCTACACAATTAAACAGGGTCTCGCCTTATACGAAAATAAAGTAAATATATTAATAACACAAGAAGAAACGAAGTATAAACCCATAAAAGACTAAGCAAAGACCATAATAGAAAATTATTTGTAAGCCAAACAAAACAGATATGTTTTTAGGAGAGATTTAAAAGTGGACAGAGAAGAGGCAAGTCTAATCTCTAAAGGGAGGTTATTCCACAACCGCGGCCCAACCACCGAGAAAGCTCGATCCCCTCTACGTTTGAGTCTGGATTGTGGGACTAGAAGAAGATTCTGACTTAAGCGTCTTAAGCGTCTGGATGGAGTATATGGGTATAGTAATTCAGATAAATAAATAGGGGCTAGAGATTTATATACACTGAATTTAATAGGCAGCCAATGAAGGGTCCGCAGAATTGGAGTGATGTGAGCACTTTTGTGGCTATTCTGAAGGAATCTGGCAGCAGCATTTTGAACTAGTTGAAGGCGATCAATTGATGACTTAGAACTACCACAGTATAGTGAGTTGCAGTAGTCTAAGCGTGAGGTGATAAAAGCATGAACAGCCATCTCTAAAGTTTTATGATTTAAGAAAGGTTTGATTTTTGATAGCAGGCGAAGTTGATAAAAACTAGAACCTATTACAGAGGAGATATGTTTATCAAGGTTTAAGGACTCATCTAACAAAACTCCCAGGTTCCGTACATGTGAAGATCTAAACACTGATAAACAGTGGAGAGGTGTTCAGGGCGGGTGTGGGGTATTTTTTCAAACCTGCAGTAGAACTCATTGAGATCGTCCTGAATCCGCGCTGCCTGAGCTTCACGAGCGTCCTGAAGCGGTTGATCAGAGCCGCAGCTCCCCCGACGACAATGTCCAGCAAAACATCAGAATAATTGAAAACCGGTGAAATATCGGGTGGTGTGTACTTCCGAATGTCCAGCAATTCGTCTCTGGTGAAACTGATTACAGGGATATAACTAAAGACAGGACAAACCTAACAAAAACATAAAAACAACTGCGGAGCACGCCACGAAGGCAGCCATCAACGTTGGCGCCATTGCGAAGAATTTTTAGATCAACTCCGATCATCTTTTTAGATCAACTTCTGCTTAGCAGGAGAAAACTTAGGGCCAGATTTACTAAACAGGGCAAATTAGCGTGAGAGCGCAATTCCAAAAAAGCACTAATGGGAGTGGAAATTTCTGCAGGTGTTTTACTGACAATGTGCAAATGAAAGAACACATACACAGTCAGATCATTTCCATAATGGCCAACACAATCTACCAAGAGCAGCGCAAATTAGCATCTGCTTTAAGACAAATACCAGTAATTTGATGAGCGCAAACGTTAGTAAATTGCGTTGCGTGATTTATTTTAATACTCTCATCCCATACATTTTGCGTCTGAAAGGAAAACTCCTACAAATGCATACTCAATAAGGTTAGGAGCAAAAATAACTGTGTCCACACCTTTTCAGCACTAATTATTCACTGTGCATCTTTAGTAAATCCTGACAGTACTATTTTATCACCAAAAGACCTTTGTGCTTGCGCAAGCTGTTAGTAAATCTGGCCCTTGAAGTAGAGTAGAGAAGGCAGCAAAGGAAACAGTCACCTTAATCAAATTCACTTTCATCCCCTAATATCGCCTGTATCAGCAAATATTGCTATTGTTTGCCAAGGAAGATATAAACAATATGCAGTGGGTTTTGTACAGATCTGGAGAATGCGTGGGCAGAGGAAAGGGATCACGTGTGACCACGGTGTGTTACGCAGGACCACAGGGAATGCTCTAACACAGGAAAGACATGATCAGTAGGGGGCAGTCATGTAACGTACTGAACTGAAATGGCAGAGAACATTAATCACGGCATGCTATAGTCTATTGAAGCTTATTGCGTACTTTGCAAACGCTAACAAAATATTCATGATTCTGTTATCAATAGTATTATCTCATGGTTATCATGACAGTTTGATTACTTAAAAAAAACATTTCAAAAGCATTACTCTACAGCGCTTATTTTTACTATGCTTCTATATGTGAAATCACTTCGCGTTTGCTCTCGTACTGTATCGCGTACCTTGTCAGTGTCGTGCTCAAGAAATGACTAAAAACACATCTGTTCCACCTTTATTTGACCCTCTAACTCTAACACTTTCTATTCTATTTTAATTCTACTTTATCTATATTTATCTTTTTTTTATTCATTTTAAAAAAAACAAACAAACACTAGCTTTCTATTTTTCTATTCTATCTACTTGTTTTTCTTTGTTTGTGTGTTTGTGTATATGTGTGTGTGTGTATAATATTTATATATATATTATATACACACCTTGCTACGTGTACTGCGTTAGGCTAACCGAGACTTGTCATTTGCACTTATATATTGTTGCTCTTTTGTTAGTTTTGACTGCTTTTATTGTCCTCATTTGTAAGTCGCTTTGGATAAAAGCGTCTGCTAAATGACTAAATGTAAATGTAAATATGTTGTGGATCATCTAAAATCATGATAAAACGTAGCTTAATGTGGTAAGAGCTATGACCAGAACACCAACATACCGTATTTTTTACCACACTCCCCTTGCCGTATGCACATTTACTACTAAAACGGACACCAACAAACTAATGAGACCATAAAAGCAGTTCAATTTATTTAAAAGTGAAAATATCCCGTATTGCTGGCAAAGGCCGCTTACGCTAAGAGAAAAAAGAAATTAAAAAAAGAATGCTTTTTTTTTTCAACGACGACAGAGTGACATAGTGAGTAAGTAGCCTACAGCTTTTTGTTAACGCTTCCTTTGACACGAGTGACATGAGATTGTTGAGTTTGTTCCACTAAAAACGGCTGGGTTATTATTATTATTATTATTATTATTATTATACTTAACCTGAGCCTGTTGTCATTTTTTGCGGGGATATTTTTTGTGATTGGTAGTTTTGTTGTGCTTTATTTGTTCCTGTTTGAAAACATTCATTTTCAAAGCTGGAAACCTGTTAAAACATGTTCATTTAGTTCAGATAATTTGAGCTCAGAGAAGACGAAAAAATCACTGTAAACTTGCAACTTGTCTCGCTTAGGAAGAGTTTCCCTGTTTTTCAGCTCAGACTGATTATTAATGCATCTCTAACCTACAGCCTAACAGTCAAACATTGTTTTATTTGATTATTTCTGCAGATGAAAAAACATAATAAACAAACGCTCGTTTGCGTACCGACATGGTTGACAGCTGTTAATGCACAATTACCATTTTAGATTGACAAACTGTACTGTATAAGATTTCTATTCAAACTGAAAGCATAAATCTAGACTACCTGCTAATGTTTTCAAAGCACAATGATGCTCTACAATCGGCGGCGCTAAACCCGGAAGTGCATATACTTACTTGCCGGCAACCCTCAAAAAATAAAATCTTGCTGATTTTAAGTTTAAAAAAATAAAAAATTCAAATAATTCAAATTAAAAAATAATGATTAAGGTTCACATTAAAATAATAATAAAAATAATAAAAATATTAGCATTTTATTTTTAAGTTTACTATAAAATAATTGTATTTGTATGTAATACTCCCTTTTTATTTAAAAATAAAATATTATTATCACACTTTATTGTTTAGTTTATTATTTTATAAAAAAAAACTAAATAAAGTGCAATAATATTATCACTATTTGTAATTAATTTTTTATAGTTATATTTGATGGGTCACACCATTTGCTGTGTGAGGACCAAACCAAATCTCCAGGTTCTCATATGAGAACCAGGCTGAAAAACTTATGTGCACCCCTGA
>NW_015639770.1:6614-7702 GCF_001515625.1 Sinocyclocheilus rhinocerous | reverse complement strand
CTATTATTATTATTATTATTATTATACTAAACCTCTGGGCTGAGCCTGTTGTGTCATTTTTGCGGGGATATTATTTGTGATTGTTAGTTTTGTTGGGGTTTATTTGTTCCTGTTTGAAAACATTCATTTTAAAAGCTGGAAACCTGTTAAAACATGTTCATTTAGTTCAGATAATTTTGCATGAACTCAGAGAAGACGAAAAAATCACTGTAAACTTGCAACTTGTCTCGCTTAGGAAGAGTTTCCCTGTTTTTCAGCTCAGACTGATTATTAATGCATCTCTAACCTACAGCCTAACAGTCAAACATTGTTTTATTTGATTATTTCTGCAGATGAAAAAACATAATAAACAAACGCTCGTTTGCGTACCGACATGGTTGACAGCTGTTAATGCACAATTACCATTTTAGATTGACAAACTGTACTGTATAAGATTTCTATTCAAACTGAAAGCATAAATCTAGACTACCTGCTAATGTTTTCAAAGCACAATGATGCTCTACAATCGGCGGCGCTAAACCCGGAAGTGCATATACTTACTTGCCGGCAACCCTCAAAAAATAAAATCTTGCTGATTTTAAGTTTAAAAAAATAAAAAATTCAAATAATTCAAATTAAAAAATAATGATTAAGGTTCACATTAAAATAATAATAAAAATAATAAAAATATTAGCATTTTATTTTTAAGTTTACTATAAAATAATTGTATTTGTATGTAATACTCCCTTTTTATTTAAAAATAAAATATTATTATCACACTTTATTGTTTAGTTTATTATTTTATAAAAAAAAACTAAATAAAGTGCAATAATATTATCACTATTTGTAATTAATTTTTTATAGTTATATTTGATGGGTCACACCATTTGCTGTGTGAGGACCAAACCAAATCTCCAGGTTCTCATATGAGAACCAGGCTGAAAAACTTATGTGCACCCCTGACAATAGTCATATGAGTCCTCATAAACCAAATCATGTCCTCATAAACCATGAGTAAACACACACAAGTGTTATAAAACTATAGTCTACTGCTGAGTCATATACAATAGTCATGTGTCCTCATAAACCATGAGTAAACACACACAAGT
>NW_015639770.1:481-5562 GCF_001515625.1 Sinocyclocheilus rhinocerous | reverse complement strand
AAAAACAGTTGGTTATGTCTGTGAAGGTAAACAGCTGGGAAATAAATCGCTTTTAGATCTGTGTGGCAGCAGCAATATACAGTAGCCTAAAAAATCAATAAATCCACTGCTCTGTTGTCTCCTCTGAGGCTGGGACTCTAAATAGTGTTCTGTGCTCGTCTGTGCAGCCAAAGACAGAACAGTTAGCATGTTTTGCTCAAACTTTCGCCATGGCATTAGAGCTCGTACACCGTTGTTTCTTGCGAAATCAAAATGACGGCGCTGTGGGTGGAAACTTACAGATTAAGGGGCGGTAATATTATAATGAGATCCCTTTGCCACGTCACCAAGGGAGCGAAAGCAGACGCTCTCGTTTTCTCAGACGCTTGCAGAAAAAGGCTTACCAAAACAAAGTGATTGGGTTAATCTTTTTCACGTTTCCTTGGTTGGTAGATGCACCAGGGACCTGATTATAGCACTTAAAACCTGTCCTGTCCTTAAAAAAGTCCGATTTTCATGATATGTCACCTTTAACAGGTTAATGTAACATTTCCCATTCCATGACTAATAAAATAATCGCAACTTGCTCTGTATAATATTGAACATGGCTCTTCGTTTCGTGCGCGCGTCTTCTTCTTGTTTGACAGGTGTCAGTTTTAAGGTGCAATACTGCCACCTGGGAGGTCAACCAGGTACTGGCGCTGGAGTATTTACATGTCGTGTTATCGTAAGAGTCCTGTTCATTTTAAATATTGTGGTTATCGCCACACACTAAATTAACACGATGTCGATATTTCATGCTTTGAATATCACGGTTATCGTCAATACCGGTATATTGCGACACCCCAGGATATTATTTAAATATAACTTCAGTTGGGTTTGTCTGAAAGAAAAAGTTATATACACACAGAGTGGCTTGAGGGTAAATTAAGAAAAAAAAATTATTTTTGGGTGAACAATTCCTTTAAAGGGGTCATATGATGCGATTTCAAGTTTCCTTTCGTGTTCGGCCAATCACAATGCACTGGGTCAGCTGGCCAATCAGAGCAGACTGCGCTTGTCGGAAGGAGGGACTTTGTAGAAAATGAAGCGTTTGAGAGAGGCGGGGCATATAGGACCTACAATAATGCACAGTATTTGAAAAACAATGTGTTTTTTTAACATTAAAGCATGTCAACATAATCTGTTACACCAAATACACCAAATAATGATCTTTTAAAAAGCATCATATGACCCCTTTAATCAGAATCTGGTTTCGGTATCGCTTTCCCATTTCAAAATATTTAATATGCTCATTAAAGGTTCATAAGTCAGATTATTGCATTAAAATATCCACAAAAAAACACTTGAATAAAATACGTGTATCATTCGTTCATTCATTTTTTGATTTAATATTGAAAGTAGAAAAATTAGAAAATGGCTCCTTTTTAATTTTTTTTCCAAAAAAATTAAATTCTGCTTAAATTTTAGTTTTTTGTTCAGGGGTAGAAAAATTAATAAACAGCTTGAATATTCGATTTCTACAATTTGTCGGGAATTAAACGCCCCTATATGGTAGGCTATAGCTAATTATTTCGCGGACCCCTATCACTTTAAGAACCGCTGGTCTACACAGAAGAAAGCCCTGTCTAGACTCTGCCCTGGTACGAGTTGTGTCGAGCTATTTATTAGTCTGTTTGTTTGATGAAAAAAGATGAAATGTAGTTGCAATAAATGCGTTAAGATTCCATACACGTGCAGCAGCAGAGGACTATTATTCTGCTGCGTGATACTGCGAAAGAACTGATGACGGCACGGTTTGATCTTCGGCTGACCAATCAGCAGAAAGGGGCGTTTAATTCCTGCTCAGTTGTAGAAATCAAATATTCAAGCTGTTTATTCATTTTTCTACCCCTGAACAAAAAACTAAAATTTAAGCTGAATTATTGTTTTTTTGGGGGGAAAAAAACGAAAAACCGAACTTTCAACATTAAAGGGGTCATATGATGCGATTTCAAGTTTTCCTTTCTCTTTGGAGTGTTACAAGCCGATTGTGCATAGATAAGATCCCTGAAGTTGCAAAGACTAAAGTGTGGTGTTCGGCCAATCACAATGCACTGGTTCAGCTGGCCAATCAGAGCAGACTGCGCTTGTCGGAAGGAGGGACTTTGTAGAAAACAAAGCGTTTGAGAGAGGCGGGGCATAGAGGACCTACAATAATGTACAGTATTTGAAAAATAATGTGTTTTTTGAACATTAAAGCATGTCAACATATTCTGTTACACCAAATACACACAATAATGATCTTTAAAAAAGCATCATATGACCCCTTTAAATCAAAAAACGAATGAACGAATGATACACGGATTGAATAAGGTTAGATATTTTGCTGACTTGTGTACTTACAGTATCCCAATGGTATCCATCAAAGTTTACATTTATGACTAGAGATTTTTAAAAAAAAGAAAAGAAAGAAAATTTTTTGTTTTGTTTTTTTTAATCCTGTCATCTCTAGACATGACCGGTCTGCAGTCTGGATATCAACCTTATACATTCCGGAAATGAATAACAACTGAATAAGACGACGACAATACCAACATGTGTGTATTACTCATTACCACAATCTTACCACAATTGTTTTTCTTTCATTATAATGTTTAATCTATTGAAAAAGAAGGAAGAGAAAGAGGGAAGAGAAGACATTAGGAACGAGGAGGAAAGAGACATCTAGAGGTAAAAATCAACTGAACCAATTAAAACAGTTGTGTTTTCTCTTGCTTTAAAGGGGTCATATGATGCTGTTTTAAAAGTTAATTATTATGTTTATTGGGTGTAACAGAATAGGTTAACATTCTTTAATGTTCACATTTTTTCACATATTGTTCATTATTGTAACTTTCCTATTCACAGTATGGCCAGCTGACCAAGTGCATTTTGATTGCCTGAACACCTCAAGTGTGTCAGAAATGTAACGCCCCTTAAGCCAGGCATGCTCTGTGTAATTTTTGTCTGGTTTTGAGTCAATTTCTGACTCATCACTAAAATCATTAAATTGTGCTAGCAGCATGCAAGTCTTTTTGATGTACATCCTAAAATAAACCTAAAATA
The DNA here is from genome assembly GCF_001515625.1 of Sinocyclocheilus rhinocerous. Classification (NCBI taxonomy): domain Eukaryota; kingdom Metazoa; phylum Chordata; class Actinopteri; order Cypriniformes; family Cyprinidae; genus Sinocyclocheilus; species Sinocyclocheilus rhinocerous. The sequence goes on along the minus strand of NW_015639770.1, from coordinate 2,496 downwards.
GGCTTTAAACTAGTCATTAGAGGTGTGGCAAGATCTCATGCCATGAAATCTTTAGGAAGATATGAATGAATGTCCTCTGTTATATTGAATAAATATATTTGTGGGAGACTATAAGCTTTTATAACTTTGCAGATGACATACATGCACAAACAACTATACTACACACTGAAGTAAAAGAAAGACATGAAAAGCATCATATGTCCTCTTTACCATTGAAAGCTTCATCGTAGTCCACATGGTATTAGACTCAGCATGCCCCTACTGCATTGCAGTATTTCCATTGAATAGTTTCTATAGTTGCTATAAAGTATAATTATAATATTATCATAAAAGGGTCCCAGCTAGCCTACCAAAATCAGACTACATTTATCTTGCTCATACATTTTGGGAATTATGTAATTGGCAGTGTTTTGAGTGGCGTTAATGCTTCCATATTAATTTCAGTAAAATTCATGCCCAAACAAATCTAGCTATGGTTGTACTATTGTAGTAATTATTTGTAAATGTGTGTAGAGTTATGAATCTGTAAATCAATCCATGTGTTCATATTAAGATATGTAAATGTGTAAAAGATCTCAGATTTGTAAATATTGCGGGTTCCTGTAAATATTATTGAGAATCTGTGTATAATCGATTTAAAACCTCAAATTTTTGCATTCAAAATAGAATTTTTTCCTATTTATATATATATATATATATGCCATATGTTTATATTTTTTTGTGTTTTTCAAACTGGTTTTAGTGTTACCGAAGTAAATAGAGCTACAAATACAGTTCTGGATTACCCAGCAGAGCACAGATCAACTAAATTATGTATTTTGCCAGCATTTGGGCTCATTTTATGGCCAGTTATTACACAAATCCAATATTGTACCAATTATTATTCACTATTATGTTACAGTTGTTTTATTATTATTATTTAAAAGGTTGGCTGTGTGAAGAATTGTGAATTTTTCTCATCACAATTTTTTATTATAATTTTTTTTTTACAGTGTGCAGTACTGCATGGCACGTGTACTGTTTCCATACAAAATATAAAAGAACAAAAGACTTGGGAAAGTGTTATATTTGGGCAATGCTTTACAGGAAGGGGAAATAAATATGTGTGTGTGTATATGTATGTATACATTTTTATGCTCATGAATTTTCTTATGCTCATCAAGGCTGTGTTTATTTGATCAAAAATACAGAAAAAACAGTACTATTGTGAAATATTATTACAATTTAACATAAAGATTTTCTATTTTAATATACTTTAAAATATAATTTATTCATGTGATGGCAACGCTGAATTTTCATTAGCTATTATTCCAGTCTTTTGTCACATGATCCTTCACAAGTTTTTCTAAGATGCTGAGTTTTTGTGCTTTTGCCTTAATACACCACAACAATGGATTTGAAATACAACAATCAAGATGTGATTGAAGTGCAGACTTTTAGCTTTATTTTAAGAGGTTCCATTTAAAATATGACATTTACCATTTAGGAGTTACAGCCATTTTAAGCAAAGTACCTCCATTTTCAGGGGCTCAAGCGACATAATTGAAAATATAATTGGCAATTCAGCAATAATAAGCCATGGTTTACAGCAAAACTCAGACATCTTCATCAGGCCAAATAGGATGTGTACAGAAATGGGGACAGAGTCTTGTGCAATCAGGCCAGGAACACACTGAATAAGGAGATTAGATTGGATAAAAGGACCTACGCTACAAAGTTTGAAGATCAGTTCACTTCCAATGACTCAGCTTCAGTGGAAAGGTCTGAAAGCCATCACCAACTACAAGACACCATCCCCCAGCACTGAGGTGAATCAACAACTTGCTGAAGACCTGAATTAGTTTTATTGTAGATTTGAAACCCCCCACACCCATTCTGACCATCTCTTTACACAACCTTTAACACCTCCTGCAACCCCCCTCACCCCCCCTCCTGCACTTCAGATCAGTGAAGATGATGTGCGCCAGGTCTTCAGAAAGAACAAGAGAAGAAAAGCACCAGGCCCAGACGGTGTG
>NW_015639770.1:0-155 GCF_001515625.1 Sinocyclocheilus rhinocerous | reverse complement strand
GCAAACAGGTCCGTGGATGATGCAGTCAACATGGGACTGCACTTCATCCTGCAGCATCTGGACAAACCAGGGACTTATGTGAGGATCCTGTTTGTGTACTTCAGTTTGGTCTTCAACACCATCATTCCAACACTCCTCCAGACCAAACTAACCCA
>NW_015639769.1:77828-89421 GCF_001515625.1 Sinocyclocheilus rhinocerous | reverse complement strand
CTTATTAAAAGTATAAAAGATGATTTAGAGCGCTGGTTTAACCTCTCCATATCTTGGATGGGGAGAATTCATCTCATTAAAATGAACATCCTTCCTCGAATATTATATCCCATGCAAATGTTACTGGAACATCTTCCAACCAGGCTACAAGAGATTATATTTAAGGGAAGATTTGTATTTGAATAAGCATTCCTTTTTCCTGAATAACTGGTTTACTTATACTGTTTGAGATAGAATGGGCTGAGGGGCAAATAGCTAGGTCAAGGGTTCAGGATAGGCTGAGAATTTTATATATTTTATTTTTATTGTATTTTCTATTGTTTGTTTTTTGTTTTTTATTTTGCTTTTTATTTATTTTTAGAATTATTATTGTTTTGTTTCGATTATTGTACCGTATTATGGTTTAACCCCTTGTATTATTGTGTTTTTGTCTTTAATAAAAAAATAAAAAAATAAAAAATAAAAAAAAATAAAAAATACGGGAGAAAAACTGGAAAATATTTAAACGGGATGATAGCGGGATATAATGGTAAAATACGGGAGAATCCCGGGAAAAACGGGAGGGTTGACAGGTATGAGTATGCCATTTCCCAACAACAAGGTATGGTCATATTTACTCTTTGGCATGAATCCTTTACGATTTGCGTATGTTATTATAGAAGACTTTGGGCAAGTATAAAATCTGAATGTTTGGTAACTAGCGCGTACTATGTATCATACTAGCTTATGTAACGTTAGTTTAATCTTTGATGTTAAGTGTTGGTTTTATGGAAATATTAAGTAGTTTACTATCATTGCATAAAAACTGAGTGAAATAAGGTTTGCATCCAGAGCTTGCTTTGATATGTACAGCACATATTAACCATAAAAAATACATGTTTTCGGTTCTTAATATTGGCCTACCAGCCTCACTCTGCTTATGTTATTTGTAATAGATGATCTGAGTGACATTTACGTTAAACCACGCCCCCATTGTAGGTACGTGTGGCCTGTTTTTGAGCGTGAGTTCTCAGTAAAACAAGTCAGCTTGCAGAGTACGTGTCTGTCATTCCTCTTCCCAAATCTACCTCCTAGCACAATATATTACAGTAGCGATGAGGATTAAGAATTCATTTTAGAGACTGTTAGTTGTGGAGAAACACTGTTGCACTTGTCGTAAAAGTAAAGAAAAAGGAACAAGGCACGAGTGAAAAGCCGCTAACAATATAGCTAACATGGCAGCGATGCAGTTTGGCCGTGTGGATGAGTACAAGGAAGTAAAGGAGGATTTTGAATTGTACATTGAGCGTTTTGAACAGTGGCTGCTGGCGAATGACACTGCAAGTGAGAAAAAGGTTAGCGTGTTTCTCTCTGTGATCGGGGAAGAGACATATGGACTGTTAAAGGATCTAGTCACATCGACGAAGCCGAGCGAAATGACGTTCAGCGAACTAAAAGCAGCGTTGCTAGCGCATTACAGACCGCAACCATTAGTGATCGCGGAGCGTTTTAAGTTTCAGAAATGCAACAAAAAAGAGGGTGAATACATGGCAGATTACATTGTGGCTTTGAAGCAGCTATCAGTGAGCTGTGAATTTGGACAGTATTTGAGTGATGCGCTCATAGACAGATTTGTGAGTGGACTCAATTCAGAGTCGATGCAACGCAAATTGTTGAGTCAAAAGGATCTGACGTTCCACCAGGCTTGCGAAATTGAGTCATCCATGGAGCTGGCCTCGAGAAATACGTTGGAAATTGCGGGTAAGGCAAGGGATTTACAGTCAGTGAAGCGGAGAGAGGAAAATACCAGAAGAAGGAACAGAGACCAGAAGAAAGCAATAAATGTTACAGATGTGCTTGGAAACATTCTGCTAGAGACTGCAGGTTCAAGAATGAGAAGTGTCATGGGTGTAACAAAATCGGACACATTGCAAGAGTCTGTAGAAATAAAAGAGCAGCTGTACAGACACAGTATGTGGAAGCAGAGTTGTAATGAAGGAAACGAGGATGAATCAGTTTTTTGGTGTATATACAATATACACAACCTCAGATGGAAAGAAAGGAATTGTGGTGAATGTGAAATTGGATGGGAAGTGCATGGACATGCAGCTTGACACGGGGGCAGCTGTGTCGCTGATGTCAGAACTGTCATACAAGGAGTTCCTGTCACACTTACCGTTAAGCAAAACAAGCATGAAGCTAATTACATATTCAGGTGAGAGAATTCCATTGCTGGGATCCGTAGATGTGCCAGTGCAGTATGAAAAGCAAAATGTGACACTGCCATTGGTCATTGTCAAAGGGGAAAGAACAGCCCTGCTGGGCCGGAACTAGCTGGAGAAAATTCAGTTAGATTGGCCAAACATTTTCAATGTGGAGAAAGCTGAAGTGGCCTCTGACCCAGCAGTAAAAGCAGTGTTGAGACGACACACAGAGGTATTTTCTGACAAACCGAGCGCAATTAAAGATTTTAAAGCAACTATCCGAGTCCGTCCTGATGCACCACCAATCTTTCAGAACGCTAGACCTGTTCCTTATGCATTACGTGAAGCGGTGGAAAAGGAACTGGATAGACTGGAAAAAGCAGGCATAGTATCCAAAATTGACAGAAGTGACTGGGCAGCGCCAATCGTAGTTGTGCCTAAAAGTGATAAGTCCATGCGCATCTGTGGTGACTATAAAGTCACTATGAAAGTGAAAGTGACGTGACATGTGGCCAAGTATGGTGACCCATACTCGGAATTAGTGCTCTGCATTTATCCCATCCAAAGTGCACACATACAGCAGTGAACACACACACACCTTGAACACACACCCGGAGCAGTGGGCACCCATTTTTTGCTGCGGCGCCCGGGGAGCAGTTGGGGGTTCGGTGCCTTGCTCAAGGGCACCTCAGTCGTGGTATTCACTCCCCCCACCTACAATCCCTGCCGGTACACCTTTCGTAACCTTTGGGTTACGAGTCTGACTCTCTAACCATTAGGCCACGACTTCCCTATAAACCAGAATCTGGAGGAGGAAACATATCCGCTACCAAACACAGAGGATTTGTTCGCTAAGCTGGCAGGTGGAACATTGTTTAGTAAACTGGACTTGGCGCATGCTTATCAGCAATTAAAACTGGACCAGCACTCTGAGAAATACCTCACAATAAATACTCACCGTGGCTTGTACAAGTACCATCGTCTGAGTTATGGAGTGGCAAGTACTCCTTCTATTTTCTAGGCCGTCATGGATCAAATCCTTCAAGGGCTAGATCATGTCACCTGTTTCCTTGATGACATCCTTGTCACTGCTAGCTCAAAAGAGGACCATATCAGGAAACTGGATGAAGTGCTTACCAGACTGGAGAGGTATGGCCTCAGAGTAAAACTTTCCAAGTGTCAGTTCATGCAAAGCAGTGTTGAGTATTTGGGGCACCGCATCGACAAAGAAGGACTTCACCCTACTGACGAAAAGGTAGCAGCGATTGTAAATGCCCCAAAACTATGGCGTTATTTTAATGACAAATGTCGAGAGCGCATTATTGTGGCGCGAAAGCACATTAATATAATGCACGAGCGCGACTCTCCCCGCTCGCACGCGGATTTCCTTTGCTCTCGCACAAAACCCATAAATGCTGGGTGGAGGCTGCTGCTTAGGCTGAGCAGGGGTGGAGGTGGCCGCCGGGGGGCGCCCTCGGCATCGAGCAGATGAAGGCGCTGCAGCCGACGACTGGGTGGAGGCAGCAGCTGGTCGTTGGGGCAGGATGTGCTTAATCGCCTCTGTCTGCTTCTGTGCCGCTGAAAACTGCTGGGCAAAGTTTTCAACAGCGTCGCCGAAGAGGCCGGCCTGACAGACAGGGGCATTGAGGAACCGAACTTTGTCGGGCTCATGCATATCTGCCAGGTTCAGCCACAGGTGGCACTCCTGGACAACTAAGGTGGACATCGCCCGACCCAGGGAGCATGCAGTGACTTTTGTCACCCGTAGGGCGAGGTCCGTCGCTGCAAGCAGTTCCTGCATAACCCCTGGGTCAGAACTACCCTTGTGCGTTCCTTGAGCGCTTTGGCCTGGTAGACCTGCAGGAGCACCATGGCATGCTGGGCGAAAGCGGCTTCTCAACAAGCTGTGTAAGCCTTGCCCGCCAGAGAGGACGAGAACTTACATGCTCGGGAGGGGAGACGCGGATTACCCCACCAAGAGATAGCGGTCTTGGGACACAGTTGCATCGCCACAGACCGCTCCACGTACCCCTTAGCCGCCCCGCCATCGAAGGTAGTGAGGGAGGAAGAAGGACCAGACCGGCTTCGGGCAGAAAAAGGTGCCGTCCACGATTTAGTCACCTCTTCATACACCTCCGGAAAGAAAGGTACTGGGGCGGAGCGCTGAGAACCAGCACGGGCCGCTCCAAGAAACCAATCATTCAGCCGCGAGGGTTCGGGACACGTTCCACTCGAGCCTGGGTAAGCATAGTAGCCATCTCTGGGTCTGACTCGGGCAATGCTGCCGCACCCGAAGGGGGCAGCGCAGCCGAATCTTCATCCCTGGAGGACATACACTCACCCTCCGATGCTGCGACTAACATCTGGTCCTCCGGGGGATCCCCAAAAGTGACGACTGGTGCCGCACGAGGCAGACCAGCACGCCCTCTTGGAGGCTCCACTGGTTGCAGTGTCATGGAGGAGTGAGGAGCCCGAGGAGTTTGACTCGGCGGGGTATTCCTCACTGTAATCCTCAGGTCACCTAGGTTATTAACCGAAGTAGGCTTCTTCTGAGCTGGCCCAGAAGAAGAACTAGATCGGGGAATATACGAAGGGGCTCCAGTCTCTTAAAAATACTGGAGTCTCGACCTTAACACCGAGATGGTCATGTTCCCGCAGTGAGAACATGTACCATACATGAGTGCCACCTCAGCGTGTGCGAGGCTCAATCACGTGAGGCAGTAATCATGATCATCACCGGGGGCCAGGTAGCGAGCGCATCCAGTAGCACACGGTCTGAATGACATTTTGAAAAAGACGCAGGGTCAAACCGTGTGTGCTCCAGCGAGCTGTGAGAACAGCTGTTTTTGCTCTCTCGTGAGATCGTGACCAACACTGTCAGTGCAGTCACACCCGCACCAGACACGCAGAGGCTCCTTCCTAAACGAGCAGCTCGTCTTCCACCACTTTCCAAAGAAAACACACGCGCAGGAACAGCACATGTGTTCGGCTCCGAAGCGAAAAGCAAATATGCGATGCACCGGCTGCTCATTAAATACTCGCGCTGCAGCGCAGAGCAGCTGTGGCAATTATCGCATGCCAATGTGCATTGGCTTGTTTTTCTTACACTCGAAGTAGATTGGTCTCCCAAAGCGATCCCCAATTCGTTGGTCAGTTCCGACGTACGTCGAACGTGACCGACTGAAAGGGAACTTGTGTGACCCTACTGGAATCATATGGAGTTATAGGGGGCATACTGTAGCACAGTGATTCTCAACCGGTGGGCCGCGGCCCTACACAACGTCAGATTGAACGTTTGTTCGATCAGATGCAGTAACTACGCATAACTACGCATTACAGTATTACATACTGTAATATGGATCATTTTCTGAAAAGAAAAGCAGATTTGGGAGACAGATCTGTGCAAGCAAAAGCTTCGAAGTGTGTGGTGAGAAAATACGACGCTGAATACATTAAATTTGGTTTTATAAGGGCAGGTACTGAGACTAAGCCGAAGGCGCAGTGTGTTGAATGTGGAGACATTTTGTCAAATGAGGCGCTAAAACCATCAAAGCTGCAGAGACATTTGAACTCAAAACACCCGGGCTGCAATGCAGAAGAAACTTTTGACCTAAAAACACGGCTGTGTTGGGAAGCCAAAATAATATTTTCTAAGGAAAAAAGATGGGATTCAGGCTCAACAAAAAGTCATAACATCGTTATCAACTCAATCAAAAGTCACCTTGAAGGCTAGCTATATGGTTGCCGCTCATGTTGCTGGTAGTAAGAAAGCCTTTACTATCGCTGAGGAACTTATTTTGCCAGGTGCTGTGGATATGTGTCGAGAGTTACTGGGTGACGCAGCTGCAACCAAAATTCAGTCAATACCACTTTCCGATGACACCATGGCTAGACGAATTGTTGACATGAGCGATGACATTGAATGCCAACTCGTGGAACGAATAAAGGCAAGCCCTTATTTTGCCATACAGCTGGACGAGTCGACGGACATAAGCAACGCCGCGTTACTGTTAGTTTTTGTCCGATACTGCATGGACAGTAATCTTTGTGAAGATCTGCTATTTTGCAAAGAACTTCCAACGAGAACAGCGGCAGATAATGTCATACACTGCCTTGATGAGTACTTCACTGAAAAAGGTCTTGATTGGAAATACTGCTCAGATATTTGCACAGACGGCGTGGCTGCTATGATGGGAAAACATCCCGGTGTCGTTAAACAAATCCAAGAGCGAGCGCCAGAAGCAAAGTGGACGCACTGTTTCTTGCACGGGGAAAGTCTTGCAACAAAGCAGATATCACCAGAACTGCATGAGGTCATGAACATTGCTGTGAAAACTGTTAACTATATTAAGAAAAATGCACTCAACTCAAGGTGTTTTGCAGCTCTGTGCAACTCACACAAGTTGACCTTGCTTCATTTTGGTTACTGGCTGCAAGTGAATATCCCTCTCTGTCAAAGCGGGCAATCAAATTTCTATTGCCTTTCACCACCACATACTTATGTGAGTCAGGGTTCTCCACTGTGACTATCACAAAATCAAAAGCAAGGAGCAAACTGAAAGCTACTTTGGATGCTACTCTCCGTGTCAGTCTCTCACCCATTTCACCAAGACTTGATCTTATTATCTCCAAGAAGCAAGCCCAAGTGTCTCACTGAGGGTATGCAGAATATGCATTTTGTAGCAAGGTTTGTCTCAGTATATATGGTTTTTCTCATGTGAACTACTCCAAAACACGTTCATGTAAATATGTTAATATGTTGGGATTTATTAATGGTCCTAGAGTGGTTGTTGATGAAAACTGTGTTATTGACATGTGCCACACCTGTTAGACTTTTTTTGGATGTGTGGGAAGGTGTATAAGTAATGTGTCCAGTTTTTCTCCAGTTGAATTGTAAAAAAAAAACAATATAGTACATGTAACATTTACGTAATGCTTCAAGTTTGTTTAATATGTAAGATTGTTTTAAATAGTCATGTTCATATTGCTAATTGTATTTGATAAATGATACTTACAGTACGTAAATTGGGGTGAATGAACTTTGTTGAACATTTCTGCTAATGAATAGAGATAATGTCCCCTCTTGTGTGTCTGACCTGTTGTTACAGGTATGTTAGCCTGGATGTGGGGATGTATTATTAATTAATTTGTTAAAAGCGTGTTCCCCTTGTGTGTCTGACCCAGTCATTGGTCTGACCTGCCCTGTTATTGTTACAGGAATAAATGGTTACAGAGTAAGTCTTTTTTATACAAGGAGAGTTTTCATCTATATAGCTGACTTGACCTAGTCTGCTACAGTGGCATAACAGATTAACAGCAGAGTATATATATCATTGTACTTTTTGAATTTTCTGTTATTCTGTTAATACTATCATATTTGGAAAGGTGGTCCTCGGAAAGTTTTTAAACAGTCATTGGTGGGCTATGAGTTGCAAAAGGTTGAGAACCCCTGCTGTAGCATACTGTAGCAGTAATTCCATTGCTTTGAATAAATTCACAGTAACATTTATTAGATATATGGCAGTGGATCAACTTAAGTATATTCGTGACTTTTTATAAATACCTCTCTGCACTACTCCAAAAAATAACACTTTAAAAAAAATTTTTTATCTGCAATGGACCAGTGCAGATTCCAAAATCTCTGCATTTTAATATGTATTTATTGCATAAATTCTAATTGGAATGAGTGCATAAATCCTACTAAAGACCATTTAAATAAGATTAATGTTATAGTTATGTGATGTTAACAAAACTGTTGACAAACAACTGGTGGCTAACAAAATGGTGACAAGCAACAAAAATGACAATAAATAAGCCAATGAATTTGACCATTCAAAGCAAACATAGCACCATTTCCTTCGCAGGATGAGGGGAAAAGTGAAGTACCTGTTTATAAAGGAGTAGTGGAGATGTAGGGAAGCTCTAAGGAAGCATGGCCGGTCAAAAGAATTTTAAGGACATTTCTGACCATAAGAACATTCCCATCTTGTTTAAAATAAAAATCTAATAAACATGGCTCTAGGAAAGTACAACTTCTGAAACTCAACTTTCCCACATAATGTTTAAACAAACTTATTTTTAAAAGAAATAAAGTATCTTATAATTGTTTCAGTGAAAGACATTCAGTCAATTCCTCTGGACTATTTTATACATGAGGACAAAATATTTGCATTGATTTGGATCATATTACTATCAATTCTGCCTGTTTTAAAAACTGGACTGAAACATGTTAAATTACTGTCAGTGATTATTCATTTTTTTGGCTACAAATTTGTTATTTGGACGAATTTAAGTTTTCTCACAAACAGCATGTGAACTTCATGTACAAAAACTCAAAAAGGAAAACGTAAAGATATATTTGCAGTGTGAATATATATATTAAAAAAAAAAATGCAAGAAATCTGTATGAACCTTACAAATCATATGACACAAGCATCTTTTACCATCATAAACAATGAGAAAAGCTCACAGGAACTGTGATTATTTCTAATGAAATAAATTATATTTTGCTTAAAGTAAATAAAGCCTGTCCTAGGATCATAACATTTTTGTGGCACTAAGCACATTTCCCTCCATAATCTTATTACAGTAATATGAAAATATATATTACATATTAAAGTATTTCTACATAACATTTTTTTTTAGTTGTCTGTGTGTATCTTTATTTATTGCAGTTGTAATTTTAAATCAACTATTGTGTCCATACTGGGTGATATTAATGTATTACAGTAATCTATGAGAACAGAATGAGAATCATGAGAATAACCAAAAAACACCTCAAATGTAAAATATAACATACCTTACAGTATAAAGCTAAATAATGCTCCCAAAAATAGGCTTCATTTTCTTTACACAAAAAAATAAAAAATAAAAATAAATAAATAAGGTGCAATATGACCTGGACATTTCTGCTATGAGATTCACTCAGTTAATAGAAACATATAGCTAGCAAACCAATTTTTGGACACTTTACAAAAACAAAGCTTTGGAGGGGTGATTTCACTGGATTATTTATTTTCACTACATCTGTCAGGAGCTTGCAATATGCCTCCAACACAAACAAGCTGGGCACTGAACCATTAGTATATAATATAAATCAAAACACAACTTGATGTTCCTGGAAACTCACACTCACCAACATTTATCCTCATCAATTATGTATAATGGCTTAAACAGCATTTCCACCCATTGCCAAAATGTCTCAATAAAAAATATAAATATCTTGTTAAAAAAATAGCAGACCAATTCCATTACATATAGAATATACATTTCTCTGTAAAATGGTTTTATGAAAAAGGCGCATTAATCAGCTGTAGTGGGTGGTATTTTTGGAGCAGCTTAGCTTTGGATTTAGGGTGGATGAGGTGAGAGGTGTCACAGCGCTGTCCCATCGCCCTGTTTTTTTTATTTTGGCCTGACTTTTGGTCTTGTTCAGTCTTCTTTTACCCTGGAAGGGTCTATCTCAACCTGGTCCAGTGAGTCTGATTCCGTCCGGCACTTTTTTGTTGGCCTGTCAAGACCCTGGCAGTCCTGTTGGTGCTCCACCGAGACGTTTCTGTCTGTGTTGTGGGTGTCTGTAAGCTTATAGCCGTTGGAGTCTGGATGATCTGTTAGTAGACTGTGTATAGACGCTCCATTCGCCTGGACAGATTCAATCTTCACCTCGCTCACACTGCTCAACATCTGTGTGGGATCTGCACTGGAGCTGTGACTGGTGAGTCCTAAATTGGGAACCGGAGAGATACACTATACTACATAGCTGTAACAAATGGTTCAAACACACCACATACAACATGAATCCAACCTGATTTCAACAAAGTATCCTGAAATATGCACCAAAGCAATTCAATCTAATTGTAAAAAAAAAACAACAACACTATGTACTTTACCGTTGTGACTGGTAGTCTCCTCTCGCTCAGATTGGCTGGTGCTGCTGCTAGAGGCGGCAGGAAGTGGTGTGGTTGCTCGACTGGAAGCAGTGCTTTCTGTCTCATCTAAAAGTCTGTCCATGTAATCCCTAAACAAATAAAACAATGAACACACACCTTACATGGAGAAACAGCAGGACCTCAGGAAACATTACGACCAATTCACTACTATGAATCAAACTCTCCAGGACTACAGCAGTACACTTGGACGTCTTTTCCTCTGTAACAAATTATTACTCATTACATTCTTCATACATGCAATAACAAAACTGGATGATATGGACAATAATACAGTAATGAGCTAAACAAAACTGGCCCCTTTTACCCCTACCATAAACATATGACTTGATGTGGATAGTATTCCACATACAAGTCAAATGGACTGCATATGACTTGTGTGCTTGTATTTTAGCTGGACTGCATTTACATCTTCATTCCAATGCATATCAAGTGTGGTCGGATAGAGCAGGGGTTCCTTATGCGTCAGTTATGCATATGCGTCAGTTTGACCGAATGAGCTCTAATGAGTTATACTGCAGATTAGGGCAGTTATGGCCTAATGGTTACAGAGTCGGACTTGTAACCCAAAGGTTGCGGGTTCAAGTCTCAGGTCTGGCAGGAATTGTCGGTGGGGGGAATGAATAATCAGCGCTCTCTTCCACCTTCAATACCACGACTGAGGTGAGACCCTTGAGCAAGGCACCGAACCCCCAACTGTTCCGCAGCACATGGCTGCCCACTGCTCCGGGTGTGTGTTCACTGTATGTATGTGTTCACTACTGTGTGTGTGCACTTGGATGGGTTAAATGCAGAGCACAAATTCTGAATATGGGTCACCATACTCGGCCACACGTCACTTCACTCACTCAATACTGCTGTTGCTGTCAGATTTCGATTGCCGAAAATCACATTGTGTTTGATGCAAAACCAACTCGACTAAATCAAAAGAAAAAAAACACTAACTGTATATTTTTATTTTCTCAAGCAAAGCGAATTTTAAAAGTCCACTGAACAACTTACATTTTTGGTCATAGACAACGTATGTTGAAGATATACGTTATTGTCAACGTTATTGCCTAAGCGGTAAATAAATCAAAAATGTTTATAAAAACGTGGGCTACATAAAATTTTAATAACAAACATCATATTGTTTTGCGTATACTCGTGTCGCTTAGAGTTTAAGTCCTTCTCTGATTTTATCATTGTTTGCAAGGGGGAATCCCCCCCATCTCCCCACCCTCTGATTACGTATCATAACATAACAACGAGTAAACCTTATTTGGCGGTTTTTACTTGGAAAACCAGCTATATTTTTCTTGCATTCGAATAACAATGGATAAACCTGAAACGATAGAAGTATTGGAGATGAATTTCATTTACAAATAAGGTAGGAATTGTGCATACTTTTAAATCGACACCTGCCACGGTGTTTCGTATTTGTCATCTGTGATCCCTTTTGAGTGTCCTAAAAGCCGATGGGGG
>NW_015639769.1:63187-77672 GCF_001515625.1 Sinocyclocheilus rhinocerous | reverse complement strand
AAACATTCTTTATATCAGTCCTGTACAGTGCACACACAAAAAGAATTGTGTATCTTTTAAAAAGGACATCGGATACAAAATTCACTTTTACATGGTGTTTGCATATAAATGTGTCTTAGCAGTGTGTGGACACTAGGGATATGCCGGTATCAAATTTTCATGTATACAAATCAAGTATAATGGGAATTGGGAACACAGAATGATCTTGGAGAGAGCTTTACCGAGCTGACTGTTGTAACCGAACGTGACTGACAGCCACAGCGGAGAAAAGAGTTCGTGTGAACTTTAATGTAAGGACTTAAATATTCATATGTAGCTCACATTAAGCTATCGTATGGCTTCAGAAGTAACACAGAACAATTCGCACAATCGAAAAAAAAAGAAAAAAAAAATTTCGGATTTGGATCGGCCCTCTCTGACCGATACCCAATATGGCACTATCGGAGCCGATACCAGATATGAATATATGCGATGTGGTGATTTGAAGCCGATGAATGGTATGCGTATTTGGCGTGCTGTCCGGGGAGAGGGGTCCTAGCTCTGCATTTAGCCTGGACCCAGAGCGCTCCCCTGAGTGCCCCCCCCCCATTGGGGTAGGAATGGGCCGATGGTGAGGAGTCGGGGTGGTGGAGGGATGCTGAAATACTGTATAGAGAATGAAGGTAAGATGGCTTGGACTATTTATAGAAGTTCTCTCTCGAGCTGATAGGATAGATGGTGTAATTGCTGATGATGAATTGGCCGGGTTAATTATCTGAACGTGCTCCTCCCGAACTTTGTTAATAAAACATAATTTCATGAGTTCGCCTTACAGAAAATAAAGTGATAATAAAGCAGGAAGAATGGTATGCGTATTTGGCTTGCTGTCCTGGGAGAGGGCTCCGAGCTTGGTAATTCCTCCCAAACCCAGACAGCAGCCAGAGTGGGGCGTTGATAACCCCCCAAAACTTGCAGAGCTTAAGGTTGGTGGGGTGCTGGACGTCGCTTGGATTAGAACCATTGCGGTGGTATCTGGAAAGAGAATGTGGCTTCTGCAGAAGCCGGCACTGCTGGGCATCTGAAAAGAGAATGTGGCTTCTTCGGAAGCGGGCACTGCTGCAGCATCTGAAAAGAGAATGTGGCTTCTACAGAAGCGGGCACTGCTGCGGCATCTGAAAGAGAATGTGGCTTCTGCAGAAGCAGGCACTGCTGCGGCATCTGAAAAGAGAATGTGGCTTCTACGGAAGTAGAGATACAGGCTCCTGCGGGAGCGGGCACTGCTGAGGCAGTGGGAAGTAAAGATACAGGCTCCTGCGGGAGCAGGCAGTTCTGTGATATCTGGAAAGAAACTTTGGCTCCTGGGTACCGCTGTAGCATCTGAAGAGAGAATGTGGCTTCTGCGGAAGCAGGCACTGCTGTGGCATCTGAAAAGAGAATGTGGCTTCTGCGGAAGCGGGCACTGCCAGCGGGCACTGCTGAGGCAGTGGGAAGTAAAGATACAGGCTCCTGCGGGAGCAGGCAGTTCTGTGATATCTGGAAAGAAACTTTGGCTCCTGGGTACCGCTGTAGCATCTGAAGAGAGAATGTGGCTTCTGCGGAAGCGGGCACTGCTGTGCCATCTGAAAAGAGAATGTGGCTTCTGCGGAAGCAAGCACTGCTGTGGCATCTGAAGATTACATCAATTCTTAAATTGATGCATTAAAGATGGCGGCATGCAGGTGTGGAGTGTTAATATCGCTGTTCAGTTTCTCACTATTGTATACTCTTTTTAATCTTTTGAAAGAAGTGGACGAATTTTCTTTTAATACTGGGAGAGAAAAAAAACAAACACGATGTGGATGTAAACATCTCGGTTTTAGGAAGAGTTGTTTTTTCGCTGATTTACCGTCTGTGGATTAACTGTTCAAGGAAACAACGACGCAGCGGAAAAATGAGAAGGCATCTAAGTGACTGGGTGATTATAATGATGTGTCTTACAAACAGCTTACTGAAGCTGTTTGGCTGGATATTTTTTTACCTAAGAGTAAACCGATTTTAGTGGGTAATTGCTAGCGCCCACCTGATCAGAATGACTTTTATGAGAGACTTGATGAGATTTTAAGTGCTTCTAATTTCAATATTGGACAAGAGATAATAATTATGGGGGACTTAAATACGAATATGCAAAAACATGATACTTCAATTTATAAATATTTTAATTTATTTTGTGAATCATATGCTTTGAAACAGATTATTGTGGATCCTACTAGAATTATGTCTAAAACTAAAACGGTCATTGTCATTGTAATGGTATCAGATAATTCTAAGGTTTGTAGAAGTGGTGTTTTGGATGTTGGTATTAGTGATCATTGTATAGTACATGTAATTAGGAAATCTAGGAGAGAGGCTATAAGGCAACATAATACAGTAAAATTAAGATCTCTCAAAAAATACAGTCCACAAGTTTTTATAGAAGAACTTAGTAAGGTTGACTGGACTGAGGTTTTGCAGTGTGATGAGGTGGATATGACCTGGGATAGGGTTTAAGATAAATTTTTTAGGAGTTTTGAGTAAGCCTGCACCTTATAAAGAAATAAGAATTAAGCAAAGGACTGAACCTTGGATGAATGATAGTATTTTAAAGGCAATTAACGAACGTAATGATAGTTTTAAGGTTTTTAAAAGGGACAGAAATAATGATAATTTTTAGATATTTAAACGTAAAAGGAATGAGGTAAGAAATAAGGTAATAGAGGCAAAAAAATTTTTTTTTTAACTGTTAACCCACACCTGGACGCCGGTGCACTGAACGCTCTTTGTTTGCAAGTGTCAATGTTTACGAATAGATTAAATGAAAAGGGACATAATTAATCTTGACAAACTATATATCATTCTAAAGGTCTAAGCCTCAAGCATCGACGATAGATCGCTGTTTTTTAATGGAAAGCTTATAAGGAATGTATTTGCTAAATTTGTGTAAGCAGTACACATCAAAACATGCATAATGAAAACGCAGTATTTACCAGATTAATCGTAATAACGAGTCACAAACGCATCCACTGCTGTAAATCCCGGTTTAGTTAGAAAGGTAAGGGTCCACTGAACAACATCCCATAGAGCACTTTTAGTCCAACGAAACAATAACGTTGTAATATGGATGGTTATTCCTTTGTTTACGTCTCATTTCTTCGGGGAGAGTTATTGTTTGTATCCATTATGGAATAACTTGTGCTCAAAAAACTGCGTCTTGGTAGTAAAAAACATCATGTTTTTGTAGCATACAGTGTCACAAACAGAATGAGACCATGACATCCACTAAAAAAAAGTCAAAGATACGCAGAATCTTGTTTATTTGAATTCTGACGCACCTGTCATCTGATGGGGGCGTAACTTTGCGATCGGCTTTTTGCACAAATAATATTTTTTTTTCCCTATTTAATATTTTTCATATATGTGTGTGTGTGTTTCGTGGGAAATGTGGCTGTATCTGTATGATTGCCATCTGTATGACGGCACATCAGCGTGTGATTACTGACTGAATGACCAGCTATCAGTGTGAATGCTGTCTATATGAACGCCCATAAGAGTGTGACTATTGACTAGATGGCCGGCCATCTTTATGATTACCATATGTATGACCGGCCATCAGCATGTGATTACTGACTGTATGACCAGCAATCAGTGTGAATGCTGTATGTCTGGCAATCAGAGTATGTACTTGACATACAAAGCTAATTCTTTTTTTCTTTTTATTACTCAAATTATTCTTATTGTATTTTTCTAGTGCTCAAATAAATCACTTATACGATTTTATAATTGAAAAAGTATGCAGTGGTATGTATAAAGACTAAAATAGTTTGTAGAACCCTTACATTTGTAAGGGTTACATTTGGTGGCTATTTTTTCTCAAACGGGGTGGGGGGACAAGACGGTCTCAGAAAAATGGCTGCAGGAATCTCATTTTTCATTGTATCTTCTTCAAATTTGAAATATAAACTCATGAGACATCTGACTTTCAACCCATTACCTTCCTGGATTGCTCAAGGACTGGTTTCATGTATTTGTATATGAAATAAATAAAAAAACATTCAGTGTGGTACAATTTTTTTCAAGGCACTTCAGTGTCTATAACTTTTTATCTTTTTGAGCATTATCAACTCTTCTTTCCAAAGATACCTAAATTGTGTGTGTAGCACACTGTTGTCAGGAACAACCCTAATCAAACACACCTGAACAAGCTAATCAATGTCTTCAGGATTACTAAGGCTATAGGCAGGTGAGTTTTGTTTTCAGGGTTGGAGCTGAACTCTGCAGGACTGCGGCTCTCTAGGACCGAACTTGCCTACCCCTGACTTAAGGTATCTGGAAAAGACTAAGATAAAATGTTCTAAAATTAGCCTTAATGTAGATGGAAGATTGATATCTGATCAGAGAAAGGTAGCAAATCATTTTTAATAGATTTTTTACTACGGTTGCAGTAAAATTGGTAAATGAGCTTCCAGCACAAATTGGTATATTTAATGATAAATTAGTTAAGGAGTATTATGCTAAATGCGTATTATGCCGGGAGGTTTTTTGTTTACTTAAGTAAAGGAGAGTAATGCTTTTAAGAAATTAATGAATCTTAAAAGTAGTAAAGCAACAGGGTTAGATAACATTCCAGTGAAGTTTCTTAAAGGGATCCCTGGGTATTAAGACTTGTATGGCTTAATATAACGTAAATGATGTCTCTTCCTGAAATATGTAGTAGAAGACCCATTAAAGATTTATGTTATTTTAAAAACCACATCGTTTTATACAAATGGCGCCCCCCATAGTCCAAAAACCATGTCGATTTTTTTAAATAACATACATCTTTCATGGGGTTTCTACTATATATTTAAATAAGAGACATCATTTACGTTATATTAAGCTATACATGTCTTAATACCCAGGGATCCCTTTAAGGATTCAGCCAACTTTATTACTCCAATATACCCATATTATAAATCGTTCAATTTGTCAAGGTAAGGTTCCTGATGAGTTAAATCAAGCAAGAGTTATTCCCCTTTTTACGAAAGGTAGTAGGTTTGAGTAATAATTATAGGCCGGTGTCAATTTTGAGTGCATTTTTAAAAGTGATGAAAATATTATTTTTGAGCAGATTGAAGATTATCTTTTTAAACATAATATATTGTATGAGTTTCAATCTGGTTTTAGGAGGAAACACTCCACTGAGACTACAATTTTATATTTAATGGGTTATAGAAGGAAAGAAATGGATAAAGGCAAGTTAAGTGTGATGGTACTGTTAGATCTGCAAAAAGCATTTGATACAGTCAATCACAGTATTCTGCTTTTAAAAGTTAAAGCAATGGGTTTTAGCAATACAGCCTGTAAATGGATTACGTCTTACCTTGAAAATAGGTGTCAAATAGTAGATTTAAATGGGGTGTTTTTGGGTTGTTTGCCCATTTCATATGGGGTTCTGCAAAGGAGTGTATTAGGTCCTTTGCTTTTTTTATTATATATTAATGATTTAAAAATGGCCTGTTCAAATAAGCTTTTATTATATGCAGATGATGCAGCAATAATTGTGTCTCATGAGAGGAAGGAAAATATTGAAAATGAATTAAGTAGAGAGATTGAAGAGGTCTCCAAATGGTTTTGCCATAATAAACTGTCTTTACATTTGGGGAAAACTGAAGTTATATTATTTGGCTCGGCTGCTAAATTGAAAAAATGCTGTAGATTAGAGGTAAAGGTTGGAGGTCAAATTATTACACCTAAACGAGAAGTAAAACATTTGGGTTGTGTTTTGGACAGTAATTTGACAGGAGAAAAGATTACCGTTTTAGCTCATTCAAAAAATTGTAATCGAATAAAATTGTTAGCAAGACAGGAGGCTTTCTTAGATACTGAAACTTTAAAAATGTTGGCTGGTGCATTAGTGCAGTCACACTTTGATTATGCTGCAGTTTTGTGGTATAGCAGTATTTCAAAGAAAAAAATAAATAAATTGCAGACTGCTCAAAATAAGTTGTGTAGGGTTATTTTGAAAGTACATTCACTGATGCATTTGCGACATGAACATTATAGGAAAATTAGTTTTTTAAAAGTCGAAAAAGGGATAATTAAAAAAAAAATTGGTGATGGTGTTTAATATATTAAGAGTGAAATGGGAAAAAATTATTTTATATATACTAGCTCTGCTGCTTGGAATAAATTGCGTTGGATTAAAAATTAAGTTGATAGTACTTTTAAAAGGGAAGTTAAAAAATGGTTGTTTTATCATTGATGTTTTGAAGTTTGTGTGGTGAGTTTCTGAACTTGATGTGGCTAGCACTCCATTTATGATTTCTTCATCCATTTTTTAAAAAATACAGAGGACCTCAATCGAAATAAGCCGAAGGCTTTGTGTATTTTATCCTCGACAGTTTTGAAATGGGTATGAATTAGTCTTTGTGGACTTTTTTGTATTATGTTTTAAATTTTGCCAAAAAAACAAACAAACAAACAAACATAAAAGAGAATGTGGCTTCTGTGAAAGCGGGCACTGCTGCGTTATCAAAAAAAAGAATGTGGCTTCTGCGGAAGCTGTCTTGAAGGCCTCTGACGTCCAGCGGCCGAGTGCCTGGATCTGAGGCTGGGAGAGGCTTTTTTGGGCAGCTGTGGTAGCTGCGCCTATGCGGAAGGACTGGCTGGAGTAATGATCTGCTGGGATGCCAGATAGCAGTAGAATGGACTTGAGTTGTTTTTGGAATCAAAACGTGTGGCAGGGCGATTAGAGTAGTCAACAAAAGCGAGTCAGACGGGAGTTTAGCCTGCGGGCTTCTTTAATGCAAGTAGGCTAGGAGGGGTTGGATTGGTGACTAGAGATTGAAGATATAATGAAGTGGCCTCTTTTCAGTTGGTCTGGCTTGCTTGCTTAATGAATAAGAGATTGGTTCGGTATCTAGCACTGATAGGTCTGAAAAGGTTGGGTGGATTTTTTGGATTGAAGCAGGATGTGATGGTGAGTTCCGAGCATCTGAGGAAACCGAAGAAGGCCAATATGAGCATGGCGTCGAACGTGCGGGTGTTGTGAATGGAGTGGTAGCCTCTGCGAAGGGTGGAAATGCATTTGGTTAAGATATCTAGAGTGATGCCTTTGATGAGCATGGATGTCTGTGAGCTGGCTATTTCTGGGGAGGGTGAGCCGAACATGAGCTTGTGGAAAAATTGAATTCCGCTTAGGTAGCCTTTGATGGAGCTGGCTTGGAGTTTTTTGTTGGAGTTGAGATGGGAGATGAATGAGGTGATGGTGAGCAGGGAAAAATCGGGGAAAGGCTGGTTTGTAAGCGTGGTGAAAATGTTAAAAACCATTCCAAGCGGTTAAGTGGGATTGGAGGGTCCTGGAGACGGCCTGGAGAATAGAACTGAGGGAGGCATCTAGAAGGGTTTATATATACATATATATATATTTTTTTTCTCTACGGGTGGTCAGCGCCAGCAGCCTGAATTCCTGGAAAGCAGAACGGGAGAGAGTGTCAATTAGGTAGCCTTTGATGGAGCTGGCTTGGAGTTTTTTGTTGGCGTTGAGATGGGATATGAATGAGGTGATGGTGAGCAGGGAAACAATTGGGGAAAGGCAGGTTGTGAGCGTGGTGAAAATTTTTAAAACATTCCAAGCGGTTAAGTAGGATTGGAGGGGCCTGGGGGAGACGGACTGGAGAATAGAACTGAGGGAGGCATATATATATATATATATATATTATGGCTTATGGGAATATCGGCGCCAGCAGCCTGAATTCCTGGAAAGCAGAATGGGAGAGAGTGTCAGCTATTTGATTTTTGGGTCCGGGATTGCATTAAAAATGATTGGTCGCAAGCTGAAGTCCAAATGAGACTTCTTAGAAAAGGCATTAATGCAGGGGAATGGGACTGGCCTTTATTGATGCAATGCACAATCTAAAAGGTGGATGAGGTAAGGGATTGCGTAATTATTGGAGAGAATCCAGCAGATAGCCTCTGATAACATGTTGAAAAATGTTGTTTTGCTATGGGAGCTGGAGGTCACTGAAAGGAAAAAGGGGGTTAGAAGTAACAGGAGGGAAAGACTGAGATGTGAGGGCCTGTGTTGCAAGCGGAAGCAGCTTCACGCTTGCTTCGGCTGCTGTAGCTGTAGGCCGCGGGAAAGTGGAAGAGTTAGTGACATTTGGTGGACAAGCTGAAATGCCTGGGAAGCCTGCAGTGTTACAGACTTAGCAATTTGTTGCTAGATTTGGCAATTCCTCAAGCCTTGTCCACATTAATACGTTTCTGTTGAAAACACATCTTTTTCTCTCGTTTTGGCCTTCCATCCACACTATCCTCGTATCACTATCCATGGTGTCGTGGACAGCGTGTGGCTGGTCGAGAAGAGCGGTGGCTGCAATGAAGCCTGGTGCTTGGCGGCCATGTCTGGCGGAGAAGGAGTGATCGTGGGGCCGGCAAATTGCGGCGGAGGATCTGAAAAATCCCCAGTATCGGTCTCATCGTTGGACGGGAAAAATTGGGTCTGTGATAAAAAGGCAAAAGGAGCGAACCGAATGCTGAAATACTGTAGAGAGAATGAAGGTAAGATGACTTGGGCTAATTATAGAAGTTCTCTCGAGCTGATAGGATAGATGGTGTAATTGCTGATGATGAATTGGCCGGGTTAATTATCTGAACGTGCTCCTCCCAAACTTTGTTAATAAAACATCATATTGAGACGGTGCCGCTGCATGTCATGCTGAAACCTCCATGAAATTGGTACCCCATAAAAAGAAATAATCACCAAAACTATGCCATTCGTTTGTGATACGTTTGTGCTGATTTGTGCCACAAAAACGAATGTTTGTGCTGGTATGGTGTTTGAGATATTAAACAATATTTTTTTGACTGTGTGATGTCACTTTCCCCCCCATGTTGCCCAAATCGGCGCAGTTCGTTTGTGCCGTTAAAACAAACACTGTATCTATTTTCCTTCCTTAGATATAACCAAAATATTTTCGGGAGCTGTGACGTCACTCTCCACCCCAGTTCGTCTAAATCGCACAAAACTGGTGTCATTCGTTCGTGCTCGATTTGTGCCCTTAAAATGAACATTGTATATGTTTCCCCTCCTTAGAATTAAAAATAATTCGGGGAAGTGACATCACTCTCCACCCCATGCCGTCCAAATCTCTCTAAACCGGTGCCGTTCGTTTGGGCTCAATTTGTGCCGTTAAAAGAAACCCTGTAACTATGACCACTTCTTAAATATAATGAAAACAAAACATTTTTACGAACAGTGACGTCCCTCTCCACCCCATGCAATCTAAATCGTTCCAAAATGGTGCCATTCGTTTGTGCTTGATTTGTGCCAATAAAATTTACATTGTATCTATTGTATCACCTTTTAGCCCACGACTGGTTGCCCACTGAAGCTAAGCAGGGTTGAGCCTGGCCAGTACCTGGATGGGAGACCTCCTGGGAAAACTAGGTTGCTGCTGGAAGAGGTGTTAGTGAGACCAGCAGGGGGTGCTCACCCTGTGGTCTGTGTGGGTCCTAATGCCCCAGTATAGTGACGGGGACACTATACTGCAAAAAAAACAAAGCACCGTCCTTCGGATGAGACGTTAAACCGAGGTCCTGACTCTCTGTGGTCATTAAAAATCCCATGGCACTTCTCGTAAAAGTGTAGGGGTGTAACCCCGGTGTCCCGGCCAAATTCCCTCCACTGGCCCTTGTCAATCATGGTCTCCTAATAATCCCCATCCACTGAATTGGCTCTATCTCTCTCTCCTCTCCACCGATAGCTGGTGTGTGGTGAGCGCACTGGCGCCGTTGTACTGTGGCTGCCGTCGCATCATCCAGGTGGATGCTGCACACTGGTGGTGGTTGAGGAGAGACCCCCTCATATGATTGTAAAGCGCTTTGGGTGTACAGCAATACACAATAAAGCGCTATATAAATGCCTCATTCATTCATTCATTCATTAAGTCTGCAGCCGCGCTAAATGGGGTGGAGAGTGAACGTTATATTTAAGAAGCTGTCATAGTTACAGGGTTTCTTTTAATGGCACAAATCGAGCCCAAACAAACGGCACCGGTTTAGAGAGATTTGGATGGCATGGGGTGGGGAGTGACATCACTGCCCCGAATAATTTTTGTTATTTCTGAGAAGGGGAAATATATACGATGTTCATTTTAAATGGCACAAATCAGCACAAATCAAATACAAACGAATGACACCAGTTTTGTGCGATTTAGACGAACTGGGGTGGAGAGTGACGTCACAGCTCCCGAAACTATTTTGGTTAGAGCTATATCTAAGGAAGGGAAATAGATACAGTGTTTGTTTTAAAGGCACAAACCCAGCACAAACGAACTGCGCCGATTTGGAGTGATTTGGGCAACATGGGGTGGAAAGTAACGTCACACGGTCAAAAAAAATTTTTTAATATCTCAAACACCAAACCAGCACAAACGCTCGTTTTTGCGGCACAAATCAGCACAAATGAATGGCATAGTTTTGTGATTATTTCTTTTTATGATGTGCCAACTTCACGGAGGTCATGCAGAACCTCTGACGGCAGGCTTGAGATCGGTTTATGAGATTGGCCTTTATAGAGACCACCGATCAAACTTCACAAAGCCATTATCGGCCGATAACGATCGGTAGCCGATCAATCTGAGCACCCCTACACTTAGGCTCAATCCCAATTCTACCCCTTAGCCCTTCCCCTTTCCCCTACCCCTCCGTTTCGCGCGTTCACGTGAAGGGGTAGGGATGTCTCAATTCTCTTTTGGTTGGAGGGGTAGGGGTAGGGGAAGGGCCAGATAGCCCTTCAAACGAATATTTTTCGGGACCACATTTAGGCCCAATCCCAATTCTTCCCCTTAGCCCTTCCCCTTTCCCCTGCCCCTCCGTTTCGCGCGTTCACGTGAAGGGGTAGGGATGTCTCAATTCTCTTTTGGTTGGAGGGGTAGGGGTAGGGGAAGGGCCAGATAGCCCTTCAAACGAATATTTTTCGGGACCATACTTCAAACAAAGGGGTATGAATTATCTCAGCGTAAACCGGCTTCAGCGGCAACATGGCTGCCCGAGGGAAAGGGGAAGGGGTAGGGGAAGGGGTATAAAATAGAATTGGGATTGGGCCTTAATAATGCCACTCTTTAAAGCATGATGATGTTTTATTTCACATGTCATTATGTTTGCGTTGGCTCTGGTATTGAGCTATTTCGTCCGCAACCATTAAAGTATCCGATTTCTACAGTGACTCATTTGGCGAACATCATTCTCTGTCTATGAAACCTTTTAACCGCATTCACCGGTTCTGTAGGGCTGGGCGGTATATCGAGTTTGTACGATATATTTTTATAAACGATATGTTATGAGGCAATACTGCCTACATCGATATACAGTAGTTTGATATGCGCGCATCTGAATAATAGCAGAGGACGCAGAGTGAGCTGCTGCGGGGAAAGAGCATAATCCAATTTGTCCTAAACATGAGACATGCTTATATTAAGGGCTTTAAAATATCTGGTAAGATGAAGTTAACGCGTGTAGTTTAAAGCGATTTGCCCCATCAGATGCTCTGGCAGACTCATGTGCTGCTGACAGATAGGATACTCGCGCTGTTTAATGCGTTTGAGATGTGGTGTTTTCCTCAGTGCATAACTTACATCTCACAGATATGTTCTCCATTTGTAAATGTTAGAAAGTCATGGAAATATTTCCATTTTGCTGTCAGGAGTGCATGAGCCTACTGAAAGAAATCCTCCGCTAAACTTCACAGACTTCAGTGAATGAGCACCGCCGCACGCATGCGCACCAAACAGACGGAGCGCAATAGGAGTGCAATAATTCTCACTAAAATATACATTTTACTAAAATATTTAGTAAAATATTTATGTAGTCGGTAGGGATGGGCGATACGGGCTTAAAAATATATCACGATGATTTCTGATATTTATTGCGATAACGATATCAATGACGATAATTTAGGGAATCCTGTTTCTTTAGAGCAGTGGTCACCAACCTTTTTAGGCCCAAGATCCCTGACCTCGGCCTTTATGAAAGACAAGATCTACCTATTGAAAAATTGATAGAAAAAGACTGTACAGATTTGTAC
The DNA here is from genome assembly GCF_001515625.1 of Sinocyclocheilus rhinocerous. Lineage (NCBI taxonomy): Eukaryota > Metazoa > Chordata > Actinopteri > Cypriniformes > Cyprinidae > Sinocyclocheilus > Sinocyclocheilus rhinocerous. The sequence goes on along the minus strand of NW_015639769.1, from coordinate 65,611 downwards.
TTCAATTTTGAGGCCTTTTACTTAGTATTTTAATTAGTGATGCGCCGATCATAGCTGATTCAGAATTCAGATTTTCTTTTCTTTCTTATAAGGATAAAGTTTATTTATAATGCAATGCTAATCGACGTAGCCTTTATCACTGTATATAATGCTATAAAATAGTATTTCTGCCTTATTCTGTGATACGAAACCACGTCTGATCACAAAAATAAGTTATTTCAAACACTCGACTATGTTATGAAGTTAATATGGAGAAAAAGCATGTCAATAAATTAAAATATCTTCGTTGGACAACAGGTGTGTAAACGACTCGTACACATGTAAAACTGTGTCGCACACGTGCTACCGTAGTACATTTACTCCAGGCTCAGACTGATTTTTGTCGCAGTGTACAGCCCTATCCAAACCTGTTCCAGATTGTAGAAGGAGCTGCTCAATTTCACGTCACTCCACACAGTCGCACACAGAAATATGTCAACAACTAGACTTTATCGTTATTATCGCGGGAAGACGAATTCTTATCGTGTGGAGAATTTTTACCGGTATATCGCAAACGATAAGATATCGCCCATCCCTAGTAGTCGGACAATAAATGTGCCATGTGTAGAATTTTAAACCCAAAAGTAGGCTAAGTGTATTTTATGATAGCAGTAAAGTGTAAAGTGACTATTGTAATGGGGTAATAAAAATATAATGCAATTAATCTGTGCTTTTGTTTTTATTTTTATTCATTTTTAGTTTAGTGAATTTAACTTATGCTTTAAATGGCATTGTTTTTGTTTTTAGATTGTAATGTTACAATGTCAGAATGTAATGTGATTTTAGCCCCTTTTTTGCACATAATACAGCCAACATGGTTACTTTTTCTATATTTGTTTTCATTGCCTTTAAACATTGTTTCATTGGACAACATTGCAAAAAAAAAAAGTAAATAAATATCTATTTTTAATCCAAATAAATTTTTTTAGAAAATACCAAGATATATACCGTATATCGCAATTCAGCCAAAAAATACTGAGATATGATTTTTTTGGCTATATTGCACAGGGCTACTCTATAGCGACACCAACTCTATAGCGGTTTACTCGAGCATTGTAATTATTTAGCATTTACTACAATTCAATCAAATGGCTTTCCCAACTCCTTTACACTTAAAGAAGATTAAGTAAAACAGTCCAACACCGTGGTATAACAAGCACACTTGTGCCTTAAAGAGAGCAGAATGGAGTGCAGCTGGAAGAAAACAAAACGAGGTATTTCATATTGCATGGCGGGAAAGTACTTCCACTTATGGAAAAGCTCTAAAAACTGCTGGATCTACTTACTTTTCGTCTCTCTTAGAAGAGAACAAACACAACCCCAGGCATTTATTCAATACAGTGGCTAAATTAATGAAAAATAAAGCATCAACAGATGCAGACATTTCCCAACAGCACAACAGTAATGACTTTATGAACTTCTTTACTTCCAAGATCGATACTATTAGAGATAAAATTATAACCATGCAGCCATCAGCCACAGCATCAGATACACTATAGATCCCCTGAGGAACAATTCCACTCATTCTCTGCTATAGGACAGGAAGAAATTTATAAATTTGTCAAATCATCAAAACCTATAACATGTATGTTAGACCTTATTCCATCTAAGCTACTAAAAGAGGTGCTTCCAGAAGTCATAGATCCTCTTCTGAATATTATTAATTTGTCAATTTCATTAGGATATGTCCCCAAAACCTTTAAATTGGCTGTTATTAAGCCTCTCATTAAAAAACTTGATCCTAGAGAATTAGTTAATTACAGACCGATCTCAAATCTCCCTTTTGTCAAAAATACTAGAAAAGGCAGTATCCTCTCAGCTATGTTCCTTAGAGAGAAATGGTACCTGTGAGGATTTCCAGTCAGGATTTAGACTGAATCATAGTACTGAGACTGCTCTCACCAGAGTTACAAATGACCTGCTCTTATCATCCGATTGTGGTTGTATTTCTCTATTAGTGCTGCTGGATTTTAGCGCTGTGTTTGACATTATTGACCACAACATTCTTTTGAGTAGACTACAAAATTATGTTGGCATTAGTGGAATTGCATTGTCATGGTTCTAACTTCATGGTTAAAACGAACTTATCTGACCATCATCAATTCGTAGCAGTGAATGGTGAGCTATCAAATCGATCACAAGTACAGTATGGAGTGCCACAAGGCTCAATACTAGGACCGTTGCTTTTCACACTTTACATGTTACCCTTGGGAGATATCATCAAGAAACATGGTGATAGCTTTCACTGTTACGTTGATGATACTCAGCTCTATATTTCTTTGCGGCCTGACGAAACATACAAATTCACAAAACTAATGGAATGCATAGTTGATATAAAAAACTGGATGACTAGTAATTTCCTACTGCTAAATTCTGAAAAAACGG
>NW_015639769.1:55995-63134 GCF_001515625.1 Sinocyclocheilus rhinocerous | reverse complement strand
CTAACACTTGATGGCTGCTCTGTCAATTCTTCATCATCAGTTAGGAACCTAGGTGTGCTATTTGACAGCAATCTTTCCTTTGAAAACCATGTTTCTAGCATTTGTAAAACTGCATTTTTCCATCTTAAAAACATATCTAAATTATGACCCATGCTCTCAATGTCAAATGCAGAAACATTAATTTGTGCGTTCATGACCTCAAGGTTAGATTATTGTAATGCTTTATTGGGTGGTTGCTCTGCGCGCTTAAACAAACTCCAGCTGGTCCAAAATGCAGCAGCAAGAGTTCTTACTAGAACCAGGAAGTACGACCATATTAGCCCCGTTCTGTCAACTCTTCACTGGCTCCCTTATGAACAACGAATACATTTTAAAATCTTGCTAATTACTTATAAAGCCCTTAATGGTTTAGCTCCTCAGTACTTGAGCGAGCTCATATCGCATTATTGTCCTTCACGTCCGCAGCGATCTCAAAACTCTGGCCATTTGATAATACATAGAATATCAAAATCAACTGCGGGCGGCAGATCCTTTTCTTATTTAGCGCCCAAACTCTGTGTAGGAGGCAGACACACTCTGTCAGTTTAAATCTAGATTAACCCCCTGGGGTCGAAGCCCGCACTGGTGCGGTCTGTTTCATATTTTCTTGATGACCGCGAAAAGAACTAAAAATATTCCTTCATTTTTGATCGTACAGATAAGAATAAAGTGTCATTTGAAACGGCAAAGGGTCTACTTTTATTTGTGTATAGTCATAATAACAACAAAATGTGATTTTGTAAAATAAAGAAAATAAACAGGGTGCGCTCTGTGCCGTCTCGGTCTCTGTCACCTCTCTTCACAGACACGTAAATAAAACAACATGAATCTCAGCGAATACTTGCCTCAAAGACATTGGAAATATATGTATAGAAAGCTTGAAATATCTACTTTTAAATGAAGTAAGTCACGTACAAAACATATATTCTCTGTTAAAGTAATCCATATGAAACCAACGCGATGTCCAGTTTTCCCATCTCAACTCATTATCTCTAATGCGATCACGCCCACGAGCAGTTCGCGCTTTTCAAATTCTAAACATCCATGTGAGACACGTGCGCATGTAAACGGCCACATCACCACCACGTAAACAAACAAGTTAATCCCGGCTACTTTTTGTTTCTGGAAGAAGACGCGCTGAGAAAAATAACCCAGAATTTACCTCAGAAAAATAACACAACGCGATGCGTCGCGCAGCTAGATCCAGTGAAGAATATCATTTTGATGAGTAGCCTAAGATTACTTTCATCTGTTGTTATTGTGTTATTGTGACATAACTTGTTCACATTTTACTAGTTAGACTTTTCCCAAACTATAATTCCTGACTACATGTATGAAATCAAGTGAAACATTTTGAAATGTGTCATTTCATTGTCTAAATGTCTCACAACACCAGGATGTGTTTAATGTTTTATAACATATAAAACCACAAGATATAAAAGTAGTGTTAACACTATGATATTAGAGTTTATGAATGTGTGGCAAAAAGGTGTGTTACTGTTCAAGTCTCAGTGTTCAGATCAGTATGTTCAATCATGTGTCCTTGACCTTCACTGTGTATATTTTTATTACACTGTGTTGTAAATATAATACAAATAATAATCAAAACCCACATTATTTTACTCTCCTCACACTCTCTTACCGGCCTCAGTCACATTCATATTGATGGCCCATTATGGGAGGCCCTTTGTCTCTTAGGTGTAAATCACTAAATATTCATGGCCATTGTCACTCTCTCGCATAAGGGCATTGTATCAGAAAACATGTTTTACAAATGTTAAATCAATATATTGTTTTCTGTGAACGAGTGAACATGACAATTTTGCAATTAACATCATTTTGTAGCAAAAACTCTAGTCTACCACATCCAGTTCTCAAAAGTCTTGTGATCAAATATTCTGTATGTGTTTTTTGGCCTTATTTCAGTGACTTAAAACATTTAGTTTTTCACTAACCATGCATAAACATTGTTTTCTCAAAAACACAAACATATACTTCCATGCTGCTCACATATTGTTGTAGCCCAGTTTGTGCTAAACACAGTGTTATCAGACTTTAGCCATTAATATTTTTTTAAGATAATGAAAAAAACACAAATGTCAGGGCATGCCAAAACTTCTCTCCTCTTTTCTACTAGTAAGTAGCAGACATATTGGATTTATCATTCAAACTGTTAGAGTTTTCATTTAGCCTATTAGCCTACTTGGGTTTAAAGTCCGCGTGAACCGGAAGTTGCTGCCGGCTTTATTTCAGTGTAGTGATGTATTTCCAGCTGAAACGGAATATTGAATAGAGGGCATGGTTTTATTTTTGCGCTCCTCCTCTCTGTCTGTGTTTAAGGATATTCTGCCCAAGCCGTCAAACTGATGTCACATTAACTTGCACGGATTAATTGTTCACATCAAGACTAGCAATGTGTGCTAGTGAAGTAAATAAAGTCAATTTTGATTTCATGCAGACTTTAAAGACCCATCTCTTTAACCTGGCATACACATAATAAACTATCACATTTCTATAATTCAAATCTGTTAAAGAATTGTTAGGCTGCATTAATTAGGTCAACTGGAACCAGGAACACTTCCCATAACACCCGATGCACTCGCTACATCATAAGAAGAATGGCATCTACGCTAATATTAGTCTTTTTCATTCTTATTCCGAGGTCAACGTAGCCATACGGATCCAGTCTGTATCCAGATCAGATGGTCACCGTAGCCACACAGATCCAGTCCATATCCAGACCAGATGGTGGTTCAGCACCTAGAGACGACCTCTACAGCCCTGAAAGTCAGCGGTGACCATGTCAACTAGATGAGCCCCAGAGACAGATCCCATGCGAAGACCTCATCACCTCGACGACCATCGGCACAAGACCACGGGAACCAGACAAGTCCACTGCACTTGTGTTGCAGCCTGGAATTAAACCACGCCATGCTGGTTTCGTCTGGTTAGAGGAGAACTGGCCCCCCGACTGAGCCTGGTTTCTCCCAAGGTTTTTTCTCCATTTCTGTCACAGATGGAGTTTTGGTTCCTTGCCAGTCACCTTTGGCTTGCTTAGTTGGGGACGCTTGACTGATTGCACAGACACTATTGGAAGAGAGCTGAACTGGATGATGACATCACTGAATCCTCAATGAACTGACTTCAGCTGGAAAAATGACTCTTTGTTGTTGTCTTCTTGCTCTATTGACAAACAATTTTCCTGTTTGACACTGTAAAGCTGCTTTGGCACAACCAGTGTTGTATAAAGCACTATACAAATAAAGGTGATTAGACTCATTTTTGAGTGTGTCCTGCGTGGCATATTATTTCTTATACGTAAAAAGTGCGCTGCTGCGCACGCGTGCAGCTTAAAGGGAACATTGGTGACATAATATAAAAAGAATATCCATGGAAGAGCACTTTTCAGTCCGCTGCATTCTTTTCCTCCCGATTCTTTTCATTTTAGGGCCCAAGCCACTAAGGCGCAGGGCCCTATTGATCCCCTAAGGATTATTATTAGGGCCCAAGCCTTTTGACACGGTTAACCACCAGATCCTCCTGTCAACCCTTTTGGCAAAGGGCATCTCAGGAACCGCACTCCAGTGGTTTGAGTGTTATCTCTCAGATAGGTCCTTCAAGATATCATGGAGAGGTGAGGTGTCCAAGTCACAACATCTAACTACTGGGGTGCCTCAGGGCTCAGTTCTTGGACCACTTCTCTTCTCTGTCTACATGGCATCACTAGGTTCTGTCATTCAGAAACATGGCTTTTCATATGACTGCTATGCTTGATGATACTCAACTCTACCTCTCATTCCATCCTGATGATCCGACGATAGCTGCTCGCATCTCAGCTTGTCTAACAGACATTTCTTGCTGGATGAAGGACCATCACCTTCAACTCAACCTTGCCAAGACCAGTGTTGGGAAGTAACGCATTACTTAGTAACACGTTACTGTAATTTGATTACTTTTTTTAGTAACGGAGTAAATTAACGCGTTATAATTTTCAAAATAGTAATTATTAGAGTATAGTTACAAGCCGAGGTCTCTATACGTTACTGTCGTGTTACATTGCTGACAGAATGCAGTGTTTTATAATCTAGGACCCGACGCAACAGAGTGCGGCGCGGGGCCAGACTTGATAGGGGACAAGATGGGCGAGTGCTGGTGCGGGATGCGGGAGAATAAAATGATTCACGGGACTCCCACAAAATAGAAATATCGAAACATAAAATATCTAAAACAAATAAACTGTTATTCATTTATTGCACAAAAGCTACATGAACTAATATAAAATATAAACGATTAACAGGTGCAAGCGTATGCAGAGTTTCTATTTAGGCTATAACACGTGTTGAGCAATGCAGTGCTGAAATTTGCGTGCTCACAAATCCTCTCATTATAGCACACGAATTGTAGTAGGCATTATGAAAGATTCATTATGCATATATTTATTGTGTTATAACAGAGATTTATGATGAACTTGGCAGCAGCCGCTTGCTTTAGTTAAAAATAACAGTGTTCTGTGAATGTTGATGCTTTAATAACAAATATTTATCGGGAGCGTGTATGCCGGGATTTAATAATTTTCATGGAGAAAAAAGTAACGTAACTAGTAACGTAACTAATTACTAATTACTTTTAAAATAAAGTAATCAGAACAGTAACGTGATTACCTTTAAAAGGAGTAATCAGTAATCAGATTACATTTTCAGAGTAACTTGCCCAACACTGGCCAAGACAGAACTGCTTGTGGTTCCATCAAACCCATCGTTTCATCACAATTTCACCATCCATTTAGGCACATCAACCATAACTCCTTCAAAAACAGCCAGAAACCCCGGTCCTGCAGATTTGCTTTATTCAACATCAAGAAGATCAGGCCCTTTCTTTCAGAACATGCTTCACAACTCCTTGTTCAAGCTCTTGCTCTGTCCAGGCTGGACTATTGTAATGTTCTCTTGGCAGGTATTCCAGCCAGTTCTATCAAACCTTTACAATTAATCCAGAATGCGGCAGCAAGATTCATTTTTAACAAGCCGAAAATAATGCACGTCACATTTATTGTGCCATCCCAAAGAGGCACAAAATCACTTTCACAGACTTTTAAATTAAATGGTACCTCCTGGTGGAATGACCTGCCCAACTCAGTTCGAGCAGCTGAGTCCTTAGCCATCTTCAAGAATCGGCTAAAAACACATCTCTTCCATCTTTATTTGACCCTCTAACTCTCTCTATTCTAATTACATTCTTTATAAAAAAAAAAAACTTGCCCCTTTTAGACTTGCACTCTATTTATTTACTAACTGCTTGTTTTCTTTAAAAAAACTTGCTTCTCTAATCTTTTGTATTCTATCTATTTGTTTTCTTTTTATTTATTATACAATTATAATTCTGACTTTCTGACTTCTTCTGATTAACAAAAGTAAAAAAGGCCTCTAACACTAGCTTGTTCTACTCTTTTTCTATTCTATCGGGGTTTTTTTATTTATTATAGAATTAAAAAAAACAACAATCAAAAAAGTGCATGTGATATTAACAGACAAACTACGCTCATATTTATAATTCCAAACAATCAGTAAGCGACAGGTGCTAGGAAACGCTGTTTTGTACTCATTTATTGACTAGTCGGCTGCGGTGTAGTCGGCCAAATGAATGCGCTGCTTCTCTGCCGCTCACTGCACAGAACAGACGCCGAGAAAGGTGACACTTCTCCGGGAAAGTCAGACCTCGCGTTCGCGGGACAGCACTGGCGAAATCTTCCAACTGAACCATAGCTAAGGTTTATCCTTAAAGGGGTCTGAAAGTTACTAAATCTAGTGCTAAAGTCACGCTCGTGTATGTGTGAGACGCGGGAGCTGATGGCAGGGGGCGGTGGATATTTGTGGCGGTGGATATTTGTGGCAGTCAATGTGGATATTGTGGATGAGTTCTTCGGTGTCATCACATTCTATTAGTTCTATACAGCTTCAGTTTCGGAACTTTCACGCTTAGTAACACATACAGCTGTTCCCTCACCACAGTGCAACAGTGAAAAGGGACCTCTTTCAAACAGTGTCGTGTTCCGACATACCGGTATTGCGGTATTTTTCAAATTCATATCATAACAAAAATAAACACCGGTATTCGGTATGAACCGGTATACCGCCCAGCAATACCTCTAACACTAACAAAAGCACCAAATCTGGAATTTGATATATTCCTCTGAGGATTTCCAACCGATTGCCACCAAACTCGGTGAACATGATCTCAAGACATTGGGGATGCTAAATTGCGAAGGGATTTTTGATATCTCGAACGGTTTGCCCGTGGCGAGGCGATGAAGTTATGGCGAGAAATGAGAAACAGGAAGTGTCTAATAACATCCACATTGTCTGATTTTGATTAGACTTCAGTGGTTTGTTCGTTGTAGGATGCCGATCACATAGATGTGACTATTAGGAGTCAAAGTTATAGTGCCACCAACTGGCAGCAGGAAGTGTGTCATTTTCAAAATGCTTTGAATTCAGCATCTTAGTTTTACTCGATTTGCTTCAAACTTCATCAGAATAATGTCAAAACAAGGCCGATGTAAAACTGTGAAGGGATTATTGATATCTAAAATACTGTTGGATGGCAATGTGTCAAACTTGAATATTCTTTTCTGGTGATTTTGAGGCCGATAACATGCTTAGAATTTCATGAAACTCAACACACATCAGTATTAATGATAGATAGAAACTGGCAAATGCTCATAAAAGGGCGTGGAAGAGGCGCTCTATAGCGCCACCTTTTGACAAAACTTGGGGGGTTAGTTTTAGCTACAGTCACCAAACTTAGGACATATATTGTTCTCATCAAGCCGGACAACTTTCTAATTTACAGTCATTAGCTACGTCCATCAGGAAATCGGCTATTTTGATTTAAATGTGGATTTTTGGAAAAATATAGCTGTGAATTAATGAATACTCCTCAGAGGAAAATTACGCTATACACACCAAACTTTTTCTACATGATGCCAAAACATTGAGGAACTTATATTGCGGATGGATTTTGGATAGCTTGAACGGTTTTGCCGTGGCGATTTATTAAAATAACAGTAAAAAAGGAAACAGTAATTGTCTTATATTATTAAA
>NW_015639769.1:54500-55366 GCF_001515625.1 Sinocyclocheilus rhinocerous | reverse complement strand
GGTGAGGGGGTATTGATATCTAAAATACTGTTGCCATGGCAACGTGTCAAACTTGAATATTCTTTTCCAGTGATTTTGAGGCAGATAACATGCTTAGAATTTCATGAAACTCAACACACATCAGTATTAATGATAGATAGAAACTGGCAAATGCTCATAAAAGGGCGTGGAAGAGGCGCTCTATAGCGCCACCTTTTGACAAAACTTGGGGGGTTAGTTTTAGCTACAGTCACCAAACTTAGGACATATATTGTTCTCATCAAGCCGGACAACTTTCTAATTTACAGTCATTAGCTACGACCAATAGGAAGTTGGCTATTTTGATTTGAATGTGGATTTTTTTCTTAATTAGGGCCTCTGTTTTTTTCTTCTTTGAGTTTGGTTCGGTTCGTATCACGGTTTTATAGTCAAAGGACTATATTGTGTAAAGAAAAGAAGAACAAATAATCTAAATACAAGCAACATAACAAATAAATACAACAGAGTAATTAAAATAAACAGTGTTTTCAGTTTTTTTTTTGGTAGGTCTAACAGTTTTTAGGTACAGAGATTGAATAATCAAATTTAAAATAACATTGCATATTCGACTGTATACATTAACCCTCTGGGGTCTGAGGGTGTTTTGGGGCCCTGGAGAAGTTTTGATGTGCCTTGACATTTATGTTTTTTCAGTATCTTAAAAACATATTAATGTCTAAAGAACAGTGTATTCAGCACAAACTGGGCTACAATAATATGTGAGCAGCATGAAAGTATATGTTTGTGTTTTTGAGAAAACAATGTTTATGTGTGGTTAGTGAAAAACTAAAATGTTTAAGTCACTGAAATAAGGCCATAAAACACATACAGAACATTTGTTCACAAGA
>NW_015639769.1:53480-54135 GCF_001515625.1 Sinocyclocheilus rhinocerous | reverse complement strand
TATTAATGGCTAAAGTCTGATAACAGTGTATTCAGCACAAACTGGGCTACAATAATATGTGAGCAGCATGAAAGTATATGTTTGTGTTTTTGAGAAAACAATGTTTATGTGTGGTTAGTGAAAAACTAAAATGTTTAAGTCACTGAAATAAGGCCATAAAACACATACAGAACATTTGTTCACAAGATTTTGAGAACTGGGTGTGGTAGACTAGAGTTCTTGGTACAAAATGATGTGAAAATTATCCTGTTCACTCATTCACAGAAAACAATATATTGATTTAACATTTGTAAAACATGTTTTGTGATAGAATGCCCTTATGCGAGGGAGTGACAATGGCCATGAATATTTAGTGATTCACACCTAAAAGACAAAGGGCCTCCCATAATGGGCCATCAATATGAATGTGACTGAGGCAGGTAAGAAAGAGTGAGGAGAGTAAAATAATGTGGGTTTTTGATTATTATTTGTATGTTATTTACAACACAGTATAATAAAAATATACACAGTGAAGGTCAAGGTCAACACATGATTGAACATACTGATCTGAACACTGAGACTTGAACAGTAACACAGCTTTGTGCCAAACATTCATTCATAGTTTTAACACTCACACTACTTTTATATCTTGTGGTTTTTTTATGTTAACCCTCAC
>NW_015639769.1:52986-53411 GCF_001515625.1 Sinocyclocheilus rhinocerous | reverse complement strand
TGATTTCTAGTCGTGTCCTCTTTTGGAAGGCCAAACAAAGTAGTTTCGCTTTCACAACTTTCACAACGAAACTACACACGAGGTAGTTAAACTACTTTGGCCACTCTATAAGAGCAAGTGAGCGCACCGGCGCCTCCATCTGTCCTTCAGTGAGCGAGCTGCTGTTCAGCTTCCACAATCTGCACAGACGCCTGGATAGCGGACATTTCTCTAGGTTAACATTAGATTGAGAGGCTATGTAAAGTTGCTAATACTTACATATTTCAGGTGATAAGACATATTTGAGAGGTCGATGAATGATAGTCGAGCGTTTGGATGTCCTGCCCGATGTACTGTATTACCATAGACCAGCCGTTAACGATCTGTCCGTCACGGACTGCGTGACTTCGCCTGTGGATTTTTTTTTTTCTGCGACTAAGCGACTA
>NW_015639769.1:35533-52642 GCF_001515625.1 Sinocyclocheilus rhinocerous | reverse complement strand
GAGGTCGATGAATGATAGTCGAGCGTTTGGATGTCCTGCCCGATGTACTGTATTACCATAGACCAGCCGTTAACGATCTGTCCGTCACGGACTGCGTGCCTTCGCCTGTGGATTTTACTTTTTTTTTTCTGCGACTAAGCGACTAATAAAATTTTGGTTGACCAAGCCTCTTCTGGTCGACTAACGATTAGTCGACTATTAGGGGGCAGCCCTACGGATTACTTTGACAGAGAATATTTGTTTTGGACGTGACTTGCTTAATTTAAAAGTAGACATTTCAAGCATTCTATACATATATTTCTCATGTCTTTGAGTCAAGTATTCGCTGAGATTCATGTTGTTTTATACGTGACTGTGAAGAGAGGTGACAGAGACGGCTGAGAACGCACCCGGTTCATTTTCTTTATTTTACAAAAGGACATTGTTTTGTTGTTATTATGACTATACACAAATAAAAGTAGACCCTTTGCAGTTTCAAACGAGACCTTATTCTTATCTGTACGATCAAAAATGACGGAGTATTTTTAGTTCTTTTCGCGGTCATAAGGAAAATACGAGACAGATCGCACCAGTGCGGGTTTCGACCCAAGGGGGTTAAAGATTAATCCTTATTAAAGTTACAAAAGCTATTCAATCAAGAGCAGGGAGTAATTTCCTTGTATTTTGTTGTTTAATTAACATTAAAAACACAGACAGCAGGTTAATTAAAAAAATGAATTATAATGCCTGCTGTCACTTTAAGACAATGCACGGATCCAGTACACTGATACTGTATGTTCAACCGACTATGTCTACTAGGATACTCACCAAGACAGGCATTTTGACATAATTTTTGTGTGAACTTGTCCTTTCTCTTCCAGAAACAAAAAGTAGCCGGGATGAACTTGTTTGTTTATGCGGAGGTGATGTGGGCGTTTACATGCGCGCGCTTCTCACGTGGATGTTTAGAATCTGAAAAGCACGATCGGCACGTGGGCATGATCGCATTAGAGATAATGAGTTGAGATGGGAAAACTGGACATTGCGTTGGTTTCATATGGATTATTTTAACAGAGAATATTTGTGTTGGACGTGACTTACTTAATTTAAAAGCAGATATTTCAAGCTTTCTATACATATATTTCTCATGTCTTTGAGTCAAGTATTCGCTGAGATTCATGTTGTTTTATACGTGACTGTGAAGAGAGGTGACAGAGACGGCTGAGAACGCACCCGGTTCATTTTCTTTATTTTACAAAAGGACATTGTTTTGTTGTTATTATGACTATACACAAATAAAAGTAGACCCTTTGCAGTTTCAAACGAGACCTTATTCTTATCTGTACGATCAAAAATGACGGAGTATTTTTAGTTCTTTTCGCGGTCATAAGGAAAATACGAGACAGATCGCACCAGTGCGGGTTTCGACCCAAGGGGGTTAAAGATTAATCCTTATTAAAGTTACAAAAGCTATTCAATCAAGAGCAGGGAGTAATTTCCTTGTATTTTGTTGTTTAATTAACATTAAAAACACAGACAGCAGGTTAATTAAAAAAATGAATTATAATGCCTGCTGTCACTTTAAGACAATGCACGGATCCAGTACACTGATACTGTATGTTCAACCGACTATGTCTACTAGGATACTCACCAAGACAGGCATTTTGACATAATTTTTGTGTGAACTTGTCCTTTCAAGCACGACTTGAAAACGAACTCAATATTTGCGCGCGTTCGGAGACGCGGTTTGCAGGCTTCGGATGCGCGCACACACAGAACTTCTCACGACGAGTGGGAGTTCTCATTTGCGTCTTCTGGCTCTAGAATGTTTAAACTGGCAATGCTTAAATGCGTTTAGTTTAAACACAGATAGCAACGTGTGCTGTTCAGGTCTCACCTGCACACGCGTGCTATCAACACCCGGGTGATGTAATAAATGACTGGTCATATTCCAGCATATGTCACTCGCATTGAACAAAGAGTAACAAGTTTGTCCATTTTTTTTTGTTAATCTCTGTTGTTGTAATGAATTGGGAAGCCAGAATGTGTATCCATCGACATACATTAGCTGAACTGTTTTATGTGTTATTTTTAACAAACAACACTACAGAAGCATTGTCAGATTTAAGTTGAACCGCGCTGCAAGTGTGTGTGTGCCAGGTGGAGGATGGTACGGTTTGATTTTTTTACCGAGAACCATTACACCCCTACTATAAACCGTGTAAGCTGATCGCTTTGGGGACGCGATCCTCAAATACTGAAGCCTTATTCGCTTAACGCCTTTGCATCGCAATGGCACTCAAGCTCGCATAAAAAGGGTACAGGAAAGCGCCCTATATAAGCTGCGCCGAGCGGCATTTCATTACAATCTTTCTCCTTCATTTTTATGCTTAGGTCTTCGCTGCCTCAAGCAAGGCATTTTGCCTGCTAGATCGCAGATAACTCCAGTCGCTTACTTAATCATATAAACAGCTCCCCTGACCCAGCGGCTGGTGCCAGCTATATGCTGGTGCTGCAGCAACGCGTTACCCTTCTATGATAAGCTCCAGCTGTGCCGCTGTCTTCCAAAAACTGACCGCTATATGCTGGTGTTGCCGCCATGCATTGCCTTTCTGTGATGAGCGCCGGCTGAGTCACTCTCTTCATACAGATGTGTAATGTTGCTTACATTGACTGCTATATCGACTGGCGTTACAGCTAGCATAGCTATGTGTGACTGCATGTAAATCTAGCCCAGCTACAGACTCTTGCATAGAGCCTGAGCCAGCTGTGAAACCAGAGAACTCATGGCCGAAATGCCATTCGTTCCCAGAATGAGGAACGTGCCACAGAGCATTATAGTCGAATCGACAATAAAGTTTACCCGCTATTTTACTCTTCTCTCTGTTTCACTGCCTATTGCAGGCACTATCACTGATTGTCTTTGTGGTTGTTGTGTCTTTGTGGTTGTTCCTATGGTTGTTCCACTGTACAGTGTGACAAGCTGGAAGACAAAATACAGGAGATACTAGCCTATCTGTAACCCATCACAATTTTTTTTCCTCTCCCTTAAGACAGTGCCATTGTTTATACTTGCTTCTGTTAAGCAAGTGGATGATATGCATGCTCTCTCCGTCAGTGAGTCATGTATGGTTTTCAGACCTAATGATTGTAAGTTGTGCTTAAACCAAGAAAGGATTACTTATCCAAGGTGCTCTCAACAGCGTTCAGAGCCTAGGTGATATCTCTCTCAGCTTTTACTCGGGCAAGTGCGCAGTGGGGGAGAGCCCCTCCCCGCAGCCTCCCTGCCCTGTGCGCACTTTCCACATTTATGTTGAGTGTATTAAAAAAAATTAAAAATTCAAAAACAAACTACTGGTGTGCAAGCTGACTATACGAGAGGCATGCCTCGTCTTGGTCTAAAGGTATATATGTGTTCAGTGGCTGGATGGGCTTGGCAGAAAAAATGCCACGTTTCTTAATTAATGGCTTCCCGGGTCTTTCGGTTCAAGTCTGCGTGCTCGCTCAAGGTAGACCAGTTTTACTGCTTCTTGAGTTAAGTCGCTGCTATATGATTCATGTCATTGCTTGTGCCCTGAGCCGGGATGGCTGGGAAGCCCCGCCACCCTTTCTGGGCTGTGGGGTTCCACTAAGTCTGCTAGGGAATGACGTCATGAAGATGACAGCACCAGCGCAGCTGCCGCTCACTCACTCTATATTGCGGCAGTCTGATTGTTCCCATAGTGCGCATCGGTCCCTTCTATGTACCAGTCTTTGCAGTGATTACAGTGGCAGTGCCCCTGTAGGATTTGTCTTGCTGCTATTATCCTGTGGGTTACAGTCATTATGCTTGAAACTACCCCCCCCCTTCCCTTAAATATGGGCTATCGCTACTGTTGGCTGTGTTACAATTCTAGTACCCCGCTGTCCTGTTTAAAATAGCGCCGGGATGTTGCTTGTTGATGCAGTTGTTATGTTGTCTAGCACAGCTAGCTTCCAATAGTAATGAGCGCCGAGTCACTCCATCTATCTTAAGCACCGAGTTAACCTGAGTTTTCTATTTGGGTTTCAGCGGCTGCTAGCCTTGAAGTTGCCCCATTCTACTAACTGGCTGAAGTGTTATAAGGTGTCATCGGATAGTGTACACCAAGCGCCGGGTCCGCCGCTTGTTGTTGCAATTGCCATATTGTCTATGACAGCTGTTTTTTCATAGTTTTTAAAGTGCAGCGTTTCACCACTTTATATCTTTTCCGGTGTGCGCACGCACATACAGCACTTCAGCAGGCCCTCCCTCCCTCTCAGAGCTGCGGGTTTCCACTAGGTCCGCTAAAAAATTTTTTTCCTTGCCTTAAAGAGACAACGAGTTCCATATAAAAGCCACAGATTGCCTCATCTCAACGGTGTAATGCTTACTTCAGTGCACGCTTCAAAACGCCCCAGTGTTACGAGTGCATTATCAGAATACTCCCTCAGACTGTTCGCACTGTAACATTATCTGGCAGCTTGGGACTGCTTCACATGTGACCGCTTCAACTATGATTGAAAGCATGCGTTCCAGCACGGGTCCCACACTTGAGCTCAACGCACATCTTTGTGACTCGCAAATACCTAGAAGTGCTGGTCCTATGGAGGAGCACAGCCTTTTACAAAAACAGCAGCCTTGTGCGATGGTTGCCCGGCATTCCGTGCCTGGACAGACACAGTGAAATAGTAAATGATGACCTCCCTGGTGATTGGAGCAGTCCACATGTCTCTTAAGTGTTTCTACACTTAGGTCCATCACAAGCATGTTCTCGTTCTAATGGACAACATGGCAGCTGTGCCGTTCATAATTGCCAAGGCGGTTCCAGTTCTCGCCCTCTTCTCATGCTCGCGACGAGCCTGTAGACGTACTCAGGTCTTTCATAAGTTCTCTTAAGCCCTATTTGGACGGGACTAGTTTTCTAAACTACGTTTGAGTTTCGATTCGTGTCACCTGACGTCTGCGATTTTCATGTACCAATTCGGACAGGACTAACATCTCCGTGTTTATTACAGAGGTGGGAGGGTCTGTTTTGTACATCTGGGCATTTCAGAGATCACACGTTCTGTATGCGTGCATTGCGTATAGTCATTCGGATTGCCACTATAATCACAGTTTTACTACAAATACCATGGTGAAGCTAAATGGCTAGTATAGCAAAACCATGTTAATGTGTGGTTACTTTAGTTTAACTATTTAATTTTTTTATTTATTTGTTGTAAACCCATGTCTAATTTTCATTTAAGGCACATATGTAATTAAAACATTATGTAATTGAGTGCAGAAATGAACTCTTGATTTTTGCGCAGTGGGGGAGAGCCCCTCCCCGCAGCCTCCCTGCCCTGTGCGCACTTTCCACATTTATGTTGAGTGTATTAAAAAAAATTAAAAATTCAAAAACAAACTACTGGTGTGCAAGCTGACTATACGAGAGGCATGCCTCGTCTTGGTCTAAAGGTATATATGTGTTCAGTGGCTGGATGGGCTTGGCAGAAAAAATGCCACGTTTCTTAATTAATGGCTTCCCGGGTCTTTCGGTTCAAGTCTGCGTGCTCGCTCAAGGTAGACCAGTTTTACTGCTTCTTGAGTTAAGTCGCTGCTATATGATTCATGTCATTGCTTGTGCCCTGAGCCGGGATGGCTGGGAAGCCCCGCCACCCTTTCTGGGCTGTGGGGTTCCACTAAGTCTGCTAGGGAATGACGTCATGAAGATGACAGCACCAGCGCAGCTGCCGCTCACTCACTCTATATTGCGGCAGTCTGATTGTTCCCATAGTGCGCATCGGTCCCTTCTATGTACCAGTCTTTGCAGTGATTACAGTGGCAGTGCCCCTGTAGGATTTGTCTTGCTGCTATTATCCTGTGGGTTACAGTCATTATGCTTGAAACTACCCCCCCCCTTCCCTTAAATATGGGCTATCGCTACTGTTGGCTGTGTTACAATTCTAGTACCCCGCTGTCCTGTTTAAAATAGCGCCGGGATGTTGCTTGTTGATGCAGTTGTTATGTTGTCTAGCACAGCTAGCTTCCAATAGTAATGAGCGCCGAGTCACCCCATCTATCTTAAGCACCGAGTTAACCTGAGTTTTCTATTTGGGTTTCAGCGGCTGCTAGCCTTGAAGTTGCCCCATTCTACTAACTGGCTGAAGTGTTATAAGGTGTCATCGGATAGTGTACACCAAGCGCCGGGTCCGCCGCTTGTTGTTGCAATTGCCATATTGTCTATGACAGCTGTTTTTTCATAGTTTTTAAAGTGCAGCGTTTCACCACTTTATATCTTTTCCGGTGTGCGCACGCACATACAGCACTTCAGCAGGCCCTCCCTCCCTCTCAGAGCTGCGGGTTTCCACTAGGTCCGCTAAAAAATTTTTTTCCTTGCCTTAAAGAGACAACGAGTTCCATATAAAAGCCACAGATTGCCTCATCTCAACGGTGTAATGCTTACTTCAGTGCACGCTTCAAAACGCCCCAGTGTTACGAGTGCATTATCAGAATACTCCCTCAGACTGTTCGCACTGTAACATTATCTGGCAGCTTGGGACTGCTTCACATGTGACCGCTTCAACTATGATTGAAAGCATGCGTTCCAGCACGCTTGAGCTCATTGAGCTCAACGCACATCTTTGTGACTCGCAAATACCTAGAAGTGCTGGTCCTATGGAGGTTTTACAAAATTTACAAAAACAGCAGCCTTGTGCGATGGTTGCCCGGCATTCCGTGCCTGGACAGACACAGTGAAATAGTAAATGATGACCTCCCTGGTGATTGGAGCAGTCCACATGTCTCTTAAGTGTTTCTACACTTAGGTCCATCACAAGCATGTTCTCGTTCTAATGGACAACATGGCAGCTGTGCCGTTCATAATTGCCAAGGCGGTTCCAGTTCTCGCCCTCTTCTCATGCTCGCGACGAGCCTGTAGACGTACTCAGGTCTTTCATAAGTTCTCTTAAGCCCTATTTGGACGGGACTAGTTTTCTAAACTACGTTTGAGTTTCGATTCGTGTCACCTGACGTCTGCGATTTTCATGTACCAATTCGGACAGGACTAACATCTCCGTGTTTATTACAGAGGTGGGAGGGTCTGTTTTGTACATCTGGGCATTTCAGAGATCACACGTTCTGTATGCGTGCATTGCGTATAGTCATTCGGATTGCCACTATAATCACAGTTTTACTACAAATACCATGGTGAAGCTAAATGGCTAGTATAGCAAAACCATGTTAATGTGTGGTTACTTTAGTTTAACTATTTAATTTTTTTATTTATTTGTTGTAAACCCATGTCTAATTTTCATTTAAGGCACATATGTAATTAAAACATTATGTAATTGAGTGCAGAAATGAACTCTTGATTTTATTCGTTTTTTTTTTTTTTTCTTTGCCGGGAGGAAAATATATCAAACGTGTGCGGTAAGAGCGTCTACAGTAATTCACGTTGGCCAAAACACACAAGGAAATGCGTTGTGAAAAAAAATATCACCGGCAATCACAGACATTCGCATTCAGACGGGATTAGTTTTCTCAGAGGATCACTGAGTTTGCTGAAAAACAGTAGGTAATTTGCTCTGGAATTCTTACAGAGGTTGTGTGAGAAAAACACAGAACGTGGCAGATTCGGACGGGATTAAAATCACCAAGTACGCCTGTGAAACACAAATTTCTCTAACGACCCCCTGTAAATAGTCCCGTCCGAATAGGGCTTTAGTCAGTCATAAGTTTCTGATTAAAATGTCGCTCAGCGCCGCTTAGGCTATATAGGGTGCTTTCCCGCCCCCTTTTCGAGCGCCATTGGCCATTGTGTGACATAACCATTGGGTCCCTGAGAAGGGAACTATCTAGCCTACTAAAATGTTCATAAACAATGATGACACTTCTTTTGTTACTTTGTTACGACAGGCAAAATTTGTTAGCACAGATACTTACGTTACTCCTGGGTGAAGGTTGTATTTCCTTTTTCCTAGCCTAGTTTGTTGCGCAAAGAAATCATACCGCTCCGACTTTTTCCACATGTAATAAAAAGCCACACAATCTCCGACAGACCTTGTTCTGACCTGAAATTGAATAAGGAAATGACAATAATAGGAAAAATCTCAATTTGAAATGCCACATCAAGTAGTCCATATACTTATCAACCAGAGAAAACTGCTAGGCACATTATTGAACCCCACAGCAGATTTTATTTTTCTAGTAATTACATTTGTAAATGTTGAATGTCAATACAAGAATGTGAAGGGGCAGATATGGATTGACATTCATTATAAGACTTTTTGCAAATGAAGTGATCTACCTACTGAATTAAACCTATTGTGATGAATGCCATAAAATGAGCACTACCTTGTTGGCCTGGATAAAATGAAAGTCTTTTCCGTAAGCCTTTAAACCTTGTTCAAAATTCCTACATTCTTCTTCTGTCCAGACAGATAGTTCCTCTGTATAAAAGAAAAAAAAATTAGGACTGTCAGTGGATTAAACCATTTAATTGTGATTTTTTTTAAAGGAACACACACACACACACACACATATATATATATGGGCAATTTGAATTTGAATTGAATGTGTGGATTTCAATATTATCGCTGAAGGTTTTTTTTTTTTCTCAAACACACAGTGTTTGTGGCGTATGAATAAATAACACATTTATGACATGAATCATATGTCATGAATGTATATGTCATAAATTTACATTATATTATTATATGTGTGATTACTGATCATGATTGTTGTTATTTGAGAAATTTCAGAATTATTGCACTTTCACCTAAAAGCACAAAGAATGTAAACTCTTATGGTTATTTTATCTCACATAGTTTTCTGATTTATTATCATATAAATGAACATACTGTCAACTTAATGAAAACTGGTAAAACTTAAAAGCTTTTCTTAAAAGTTAAAACAGTGAAATTCCTTATATTAATTACAAACTATACTTATGTTTTGCTATTAAAACAACAAAAAAAGACTGTCGAACAGAGGTAGGTGCACTTATACAGCAAACACATCCATGTTTAGATTTATTAAAGTTTGCCACTGAGAAAAACTGATAGCAGATTTGCAGAGCAAACAGTGCAAACAGCAATGTGAAGGAACACAGACTAAGCTGATCACTAAACTCCAACTTGTCTGTTTTTACCTCATCAGCCCTTTTTCTGTATTGTACAAAGAACGTATACACATGGTTGCCAGGTTGTGAATATAAAGTAAAACACGGGGCAAAAAATATGTCCTTTTAAACTATTTGGAAACCCCAACCATGAAAAATTGTTTTAACTATAAGCTTTTTAAACTATAGGCATAGTTATTGTTTTATGATGTCAGTGTCATCTCATCTTATCTTAGTCATGAAAAAAAAAAAAAGATGTCAACAAATATTTTTCGTTAACAAAATTAACACTACACTGAAAGTGGCAGAAACACTGTCAGCCTGTTGTATGCATTATGTGAATGTTTTCTACTGCCTCAAACTTTATGATGTAAGACAAAGAAAAATGCCATTTAACCAACTTTGTAAGGCTCACCTCGGGCTGCTTTAACGTTAAATCTTAATCTTCGCAAAGCTTCAGCAGTATCAAAATTACATTTCACCAACTCATATAATGCCTGAGGGGAGTAAACAATTTGTATTGTGTATTAAGTCACAAATCAGCATTTGATTACAAATAAAATGATTAAATTATTATTATTATTAATAATAATATTCAATCTTAGATGCAGTTGTTTAGTACCTGCTCATTGTCTTTGATGTGGGATCCTTCTGGAATAGCATCTACTCCAGTCTCCTCTCCCGTCCGTCGACATGCTTCTGTCAGAAACTCAACCACCTTGTTTTCAGTAAGAATTTCAGGATTCCACAGCAGCTGGTCATCATTTTCATACACTGTGAATGATGGAGTCACAGATTCAAAGCATATCACAAGAGTATAACTTATTGATGCCTCCAAAAATGTAAACCATTTCCATATGTGAAATCAACAACATTAAGTGGTTAGAATTACAGTCATGCAATCAAAAGAACATATAATAATTGAAGAGTTATAAAAATGACATCATACTATGACTGATGCAGTTGTCATTTCATTAGTGCCAGCAAAAACCTTCCGGTTTAAATATTTATAGTCAGTGTTTCCTAAAAGATTCAATAATTGGTCCCAACTGTTTTTGTAACCCAATGTAATACTACAAAAAAAAGGCCTCATGCACATGTTTGCAAAACATGCAACTGCACATTGTCATATGAACAACCAGAAATATTTATTTTCCTGTGGTGCAGTATAATTCTACCAAACTGATATTTTAATTGATCAACATAAGTCAAATCTACCTTTCTCATTGTCTTTGTATTTGCACAGTTCAGATGGTGTTTCAGCCTGATACATGGAGCCAACCATAATTTCCTGTTAAGAACATACACGTCAAACATTTCATGGGAAATTACAGACAAAAAGCATGAAGAAAACTATACGGATGAAAGAGTGTTTACTTTTTTCCAGTCTTCAGAGGGAATATAGTCATCATCCTCCTCTGATTCTTCATCTACTTCATTATCTAAAAATTAAACGTCAAAACAGTGCTTAAGCGAACTTATATGGGGGTGATAAATACTGAATAAAATGCAAAGAGCAGTATCAAGTGGAGCTTGTCTGTCTCTTACTCTGAAAGTAGCCATGGTTCTGTGAACGTATGAGTTCAGCTGTTTTACAGGCTGTCACTGCACAAACTCGACTGTCAGTGGAGTAGCTCTCATTTACCATTCCTGTGGATACCTTTGCTTCATCCTCCTGAAAAAAAAATAATAATTTAAACGCAGTTCTAACCCCTTAACTGTCACCATCCCATCAATGGGACGCCTAAGTTTATTTCACTATATTACATTTAAATCAAAATCTAATCATAACAAACTATATATCGTTGGAACGGTCTAAGACTCCTAAATAGATATTTCACCAGTTTTTTGTTACAAATTATGTAAGAACAGTAATAGATCAATTTATGACAAGAGTGCACCTCAAAAAAAAAATCACAATCACAATCAATAACAGGAGTTCTGACCTTTGTCACAAAAAGTTTTTCTTTTTTGTTGCCTTTTTCTCTATCAAATGTTTTACTAATCATCATAAATTATATATCATTTGAAAGATTAAAACCTCAAAATCCTGTTGAAACCATTTTGAAATCGTTACAATGGAAATGGTACTTCAAAATCTTTTTGAGGTCTCCTCCCCCTTATGGTGGGTGACATATTACAAAACTTTTTAAAATCTTCATAATCAAAACTTCTTATAATCTTGACAAAATACATATCGTAGGAAAGGTCTGAGTTTCACGATTCCACATTTGGTGGTTACTTTGTGATAGAAATAATATTGAGAGAGAAATTTCTACATTTGAAAAATGCATTTAAAAAAAAATCAATGGAGTTTGGGTGTCACCTGGTGGCTTTTTTAGTATAACACCTAAACAAAATTGTATAGGAACCTCTTTTTTTTAATGAGCTTTAATTTATAGCAATTCTGGATTAAAAACTGTTTTGTAAAATATTTTATATAAAATAAAATTAGTACAGTACATTGTTTTACAGTAAATATAAACTTAAAACTAACTTTTTTTATACTTAAATTTTTTTAAATGAATAATAAGCAATAAATAAACAATCTGCTGATTGTTCTCTAAAAAGAGACCAACCTTAGGCCTGTATTCAAAAGTGTTCATGAATTATAACAATTTAAGTTTGGATAGTGCACTTTCAAATCCATGTTCAAAAATGGGGGTGACAGTTAAGGGGCTAAAATGCTTTCCCATACATTTGACAGCTAGAAAAAGTGCATCTGGTAGGGTGGCCATAGTAGTTGGTGTTATCGGTGTTAAACCATGTTTGGCCATTATTACATTACTTATGTATTAATGTCTCTAGTCCAAAAACCCGCTTCTTTCCTCTTTTTATTTCCGCTAAAATGTATCGATTGAAAAAAATCACTTCAGAGATTGAATCTTAAGGTTTATGGTTTTCAAATGCTATATAGTTTATGAAGATTAATTGCTTATTTGATATAAAACAAAGCGATTGTCCACCGGTAGTACAGTGCGGGTTAAGGGGCTTAGCCATCAACATACC
The DNA here is from genome assembly GCF_001515625.1 of Sinocyclocheilus rhinocerous. Lineage (NCBI taxonomy): Eukaryota > Metazoa > Chordata > Actinopteri > Cypriniformes > Cyprinidae > Sinocyclocheilus > Sinocyclocheilus rhinocerous. The sequence goes on along the minus strand of NW_015639769.1, from coordinate 40,553 downwards.
TTGTTCCAAATATAGTTGAATATTGAATGGACCACAAGACCGCATACACTGTCTGTTGTCATTTACATATCTATGATATATAAGCTACATCTATAAGCAAACATTAGCAAAAAAATAAATAAATAAATAAAAAGGGACAGTTCCCTTAAATCTAGTGTTAAACATCCTTCTAAAATAGGGTTGGACAGAACCAATGTAAAGGTGCCATAGAATGCATTGATACAATATTTTAAATTGTTCTCTGATATCTACATAGAAGGTATGTGGCTTAGGTAAGGGCAAAAAAATCTCCAGAAACGGTTTTACATGTCCATTTACAACCCTAGGATTTGTCTCTAGAATGAAATGGTCTGTTATCACCTTATTTGGAAGGGTCATGAATAATAATGTTGAGCTCTGCTCTGATTGGCTGTTTCGCAGTGCGGCTCAATGTTGAGCTCTGCTCTGCTTGGCTGGTTCACAGTGCATCTCATTTCAGTAGCTCACACAGCAGGAAGGAAACAGGGAAAATATATATTTCAATACTTTCTCTCGCAGTTATATCGTTGGGTAATTATACTGTATATAAAATGCGGGCATCAGGGAGCCGCTATTAATACGCGGGTCCATGTACAGAACTGTTATTATTCAACTATGCCCAGGTAAATACAGTTTTCCATTCTATGGCACCTTTAAGTTCCCATTTCAAAATGTACATAAATAGATGAAGTATGTATTTAGGGCTGGGTGATATGGCTAAAAATATTATCACAATATATAAAAAAAATTTTTCATACAATATCTATATTTATTCACAATATTCAGAGTAAGATACCTTTTAATTTAGGGCCCCATGAAATCCATTATATTTTCCCCTTAATCCTTTTATCCATTTTTTTTTTCAAGTTTCCGTGTTATAGGATTCAATACAAATTTATCATAAAAAATGGTGTCTAATGAAATGAATTAATAAAACTTCAACATTTATTTTATTATAAACAAAATAAATTAATTTACAACAAAACATTGCATTTTCACTGTCAAGCAAGATGCTGCACAACAGAACTGTATAAATTAATTTAAAAAATACCTTGGTTGTATGAGATTCCTAAAAAATATTATTACTATTACCGTATTGACCCGAATATAAGACAATGTTTTTTTCTTGGAAATACATCTGAAAAAACGCGGTCGTCTTATATTCAGGGTCTAGACTTTGACATGTCAATAATACACCTACAACAATAGGTGGCGCCAAATACGCATAAAACGAGTGTGCCATGAAATACGTAATGTAATGCGTGTTGTAAAGATCGCGAGTAAAAACAAAAGAAAAAGAAAACCTTACAGCTGCATGAGTCGTGACTGTAACGTTAGCCTGATGGGACCAAACTCACTTTGTGATTTTAAAACGTAAGACAGTACCCAGATTTGAAGATTACAGTAAGATTTAACTTCTACTGTTAATAAGATATTGGTGGGCTACTATTAGATGGATAGCCTAAATGTCCTAATTCAGATGGGCTACCTGTTTTTTTTTTTTTTAATGGTATATCAAAAAGTGTATATTTTTTAAATGTGATTGTTGGTACATTTTACTAGTTTTTACCATACTTTCAAAACAAAAATTAAAATAGGAAAAATATGCAATATGAAAATAATTGAAGACAAAATGTGTTTTACTGACAAAAAACAAGATTTGGTTTTTAAAAAGCCTTTTTCTGAAAGGTACATCTGGAAAAAGGGGGGGTCGTCTTATAATCAGGGTCGTCTTATATTCGGGCCAATACGGTACTTTAAGAATTATATTTTAGTATACGCTAGTAATATATTTGTCATAATTTATTCAAGTTTGTTCAAATGAAACGGTGTAAAGCTGGGAAGTGACCCTCAGAGCAGCTCTGGAGAGTTCATGTGTTCATGTCCTCAAATACTGAGTCGCAGGCACTGTGTGATAGACTGTTCGAAATATCCATATCACATAAAAATGTCTAGAGCTTATTTTCGTTAGACATAAATTTAATCACAATCTCGCTATGATATTGTTTATCGCCAAGCCCCAGTTGTTTCAAATGTGCTAAATAAAGGTTGACTTCACTTTTCCAGTTATTAGTGATAACTGGTTTAACCTTTTCAAAAGGCTATTTTTAGAGATCACACTGACAAACAGTAATTTGTCCAACTTTAGAACTGTCCATTATTAGAAATTCGTCTTAATTCTTATTCATATTAATTTCTTACTCTTTTTCAATTCAGGCCTGGAAATCACACTTTTGAAATCACCTGATGTTTCCAAGTTTTCCAGTACTTTGGGAACCCAGTTACATTGAAATGAAGGTTGTTTTTGCTGTGTATGCATCCTGTGTGCTCAACAACAATATTTTTATATTACTATTTACATGATATGTACTGTATTATGGGACATAGGATCTTACGGGACAGACCTTGCTCTTCTTCAGTTCTCCAGTGCTTCTGCTGCTTTCATCATTATCCATATCTTCTCCTTCATCCTCCTCCTCCTCCTCCTCCTCCTCTCCATCCACATCCTCTTCATCATCTTCCTCCTCCTCCTCTTCCTCAGGTGATCCACTGCCTCCGTAACCGTAGAGACTCAAGAGCTCCTGAATGGGCATTTCTTGCTCCTGCAAGAAAGCAAGTTACTATTTCATTATTTGAGTCTGAAAATGCACAACATTGGTCACCTAGGACCGCAATCATCCTAAACATGCAAAACCTACAATCATGTGCCTAAAGTAACAGAAATGTTGAATTACATAAACTGGGTAGCTGTTAAAGAGAAGTGACTATATATATATATATATATATATATACATATATATACATTGTGGCATGCCGTTCGGGAAATTATGGTATTTATAATATGAAGCTTGAGTATATGGAATGGAATGGAATTAGGACTGTGAAAGTCTGAATATATGGAATGAAAGTCTGAATATATAAAATGAAATTTGCAGTGTATGGAATTAAAATGCAAATTTAAAGTACCGTGACAGACACAGTGATGATGCAGTACACAAGCCGCGGTTAAGACAGCTGACGTGCTATGATTTCTGACAGGCAGTTCACTCTCCTGTGATGTGACTCTGTTCCCCTCACACACACACACACAACGTGTTACTCTGCGCTGCTCAAAACTCCGCATTTGAACAGTCAATAGCAAATACTTAAACTAGTAACAAAACATACTTACAGTCGCTGATTCAGAAGCGCCAGATTGTCATAGCAAAGACCCTTTTTTTTTTCTTTTTTTTTTTAGAAATAGCCTTTGTGCATAGCCAGCCTTGAACTCTTCTAGGTTCAAAACACTGTCGTCCATAAAATGCGTTGCACAAATTCGAACATCTGGGTTGTGCTGTTCTGTTGTAAATAAATCTTAACCAATGATTCCTAATTGCATCTACTTCCGGAAGGCCAAATAAAGTGCTTTTGCTTTCGCACTGAAACACAGCGTCTCCCTGACATGGCTGCATCAACACAACTGCTGTTCCTGAAACCACGCCTTCTTTCTTTGCGTGCACATTTGGGCGGCATTATGCTAATATTTCCACATAGTGACGTAGATATGTGGGGGCGTGTTAGAACGAGCCATTTTAGGTAGGCGTGGCTGACTCTTAACTTTTATAAAGAATATCTCTTTGGATTTGAGACTTTAGTCTTTGCAACTTTACAGATCTTCTTTATGCACTAAGAGCTTGTAACACTCCAAAGAGAAAGGAAAACTTGAAATCGCATCATATGACCCCTTTAATGACTAATAATATAGCTAGTTATATTCTTGTTATCAGAGCAATAGCTTTCTAATTTGAATGACTTTCAATTCATTGCCTCAAATTTTCCAATACTTTGTTGAACTAGAAAAATTTTGGCAATAACTGGTCATATTCCAAACAATACAAACAATTTGGAGTGTACATCACGTCATCTTGATTTCCATCATCTCAGACATTTCACACAGTACCCGCGTTAATTTTGACAGGAAATTTTTGATTTAGTTTTAGTCTTTTGACTAAAATGTCATATAGTTTTAGTCATATTTTAGTAATTTGAATTGTTTTAGTTTTAGTCTAGTTTTGAATTTAGTCTAGGAATGAAAGTCTGAATATATGGAATGAACCTTGAATATATGGAATGGAACTCCGAATATATGGAATGAAACTTGAATATACTGAATAAAAGTCTGAATATATGGAATTAAACTAATATGGAATGAAACTTGAATATATGGAATGAAAGTCTGAATATATGGAATGAAATGAATATACGGAATGAAACTTGAATATATGGAATGAAAGTCAGAATATATGGAATGAAACGTGAATATATTGAATGAAAGTCTGAATATATTAATTCCATATATTCAAGTTTCATTCCATATTTGTTTAATTCCATATATTCAAGTTTCATTCCATATTCGTTACATTCCATATATTCAGACTTTCATTCAATTTATTCAAGTTTCATTCCATATATTCAAACTGTCATTCAATATATTCAAGTTTCATTCCATATATTTGGAGTTCCATTCCATATATTCAAGTTTCATTCCATATTTTCAGACTTTCATTCCATATATACAAGTTTCATTCCATATATTCAAGTTTCATTACATATATTCGTTTCATTCCATATATTCAGACTTTCATTACATATACTCAAACTTCATATTATAAATACCATAATTTCCTGAACGGCATGCCATAATATATACATATACACACTGAACAAAATTATAAACGCAACACTTTTGTTTTTGCCCCCATTTTTCATGAGCTGAACTCAAAGATCTAAGACTTTTTCTATGTACACAAAAGGCCTATTTCTCTCAAATATTGTTCACAAATCTGTCTAAATCTGTGTTAGTGAGCACTTCTCCTTTGCCAAGATAATCCATCCACCTCACAGGTGAGGCATATCAAGATGCTGATTAGACAACATGATTATTGCACAGGTGTGCCTTAAGCCCCGTTCACACCAAGAGCGATAACTATAAAGATAACTATAAAGATAACGATATTAGCGT
>NW_015639769.1:32604-34727 GCF_001515625.1 Sinocyclocheilus rhinocerous | reverse complement strand
ATCCAGAGCATCCCAAACATGCTCAATGGGTGACATGTCCGGTGAGTATTCTGGTCATGCAAGAACTGGGATGTTTTCAGCTTTCAGGAATTGTGTACAGATCCTTGCAACATGGGGCCATGCATTATCATGCTGCAACGTGAGGTGATGGTCGTGGATGCACAACAATAGGCCACAGGATCTCGTCATGGTATCTCTGTGCATTCAAAATGCCATCAATAAAATGCACCTGTGTTCATTGCCCATAACATACGCCTGCCCATACCATAACCCCACCGCCACCATGGGCCACTCGATCCACAATCGGTTTAACGTCTCATCCGAAAGACGGTGCTTTTTGACAGTATAGTGCCCCCGTCACTATACTGGGGCATTAGGACCTACACAGACCACAGGGTGAACACCCCAAGCTGGCCTAAGTAACACCTCTTCCAACAGCAACCTAGTTTTCCCAAGAGGTCTCCCATCCAGGTACTGACTAGGTTCAACCCTGCTTAGCTTCAGTTGGGAACCAGTCTTGGGCTGCAGGGTGATATGGCTATTTGTATAATTCATAAATACACAGACTTCCAGACTTCCACACTCTGCTTGCTTCTTTTGATCTCAAGCGAGAATTAACTACGGCTACTCACAAATCAGGCAACCAACTGGACCTTATTTACACAGTGAGTGAGTGAGTGAGTGAGTGAGTGAGTGAGTGAGTGAGTGAGTGAGTGAGTGAGTGTGTGTGAAGGTGTATATATATATATTTATATACACCTTGCTACGTGTAGTTAGTTAGGCTAACCGAGACTTGTCATTTGCACATATATTGTTGCTCTTTTGTTAGTTTTGACTGCTTTTATTGTCCTCATTTGTCAGTCGCTTTGGATAAAAGCGTCTGCTAAATGACTAAATGTAAATGTAATGTAAATATATAATTTATGAAGTTGGGTTTGGTCTCGTACTCTATCGCATACCTTGTCAGTGCCGTGCGCTTGCTTTGCCCTTTGTTGTGATAAACAGTAAAGTGTGTTTAAGCGCTAGCAAAAGACAGTGTAAAGAAATACTCTTTGATAGAAGCAGACAATCAGCAGAAGTTAAAAGCAGATCGTAAGTGTATTTATTTCTTGTGTCATTAGTGTTTAGCGCAGTTGTCGTTGCTAGGAAACGCTTGTTTTGTTTACTGTGTTGAGACATGTTGAAGTTGCGTTTGGTCTCGTACTGTATCGCATACCTTGTCAGTGTTGTGCGCTTGCTTAACCCCTTTGTTGTGATAAACAGTAAAGTGTGTTCAGCTGAATTCAATTTCCGTTTTGTCAAACGGGTATAAAAAAAGGTTAGTACACCGCGGCAACCCTCGTGTGAAGACCGAAGAGTGTAAAGACCATCGACTCTACCGTGCGACTCCACAGTGCAGGGACACAGACAAGGGACATAATTATCACTTTTGACTCAACCTCTATTTTACACCTTTCTTCACTTCTGTTTCAGTTTTTATGACCAACTCTTACTATGTGTTTCCATATACCTACTATTACTACCACTCGCAAACCACTCATCACACACTATAAGCAGCGCAATCCTAACAACCTGTGCACTTTGCCTATGTCTGCTAACAGGGGTGTAGCAGCCGCGGGGGACGGGGGGGATATGACCCCCGCACTTTTAGTAAAAGGTTATTCTGTCCCCCGCACTTTGTTTTTACCCACCGCCGATATTTTGATATTTCCGCCCATGTTCTCTGATTTGTTTATTTAGATTTGAGTGAACTAACAGTCAATCACAAGGTGAATCATATCCTGGGCTTTTTTGTCCAACTGTTAAGAATTAGGATAAAAGTTATCTTTTAAGTGTAGTGTAACTGAAATATTGTACATAAAATATCTTTATTTAATAAAAATAAAGTATAGATGTCCACAGTGGTCTCAAAGTCCCAAGTCCTGCAGTTATTTTTGAATTAGGGTTAGAGTTAGTGTTTTTGAGTCTGATATCACAAAAAAGAGGTCCCTGTAAGCTGTCTTGCTTCCTGTAAGATATCATGGCATGTTCCCAAAATTGCCATTAGGGTGCTCTAACACACGCCAATTAATATACTATATAGAATTTATTATGTGAACATGAATGTACTTTGTACATTATGT
>NW_015639769.1:25464-30008 GCF_001515625.1 Sinocyclocheilus rhinocerous | reverse complement strand
TTTCGACGTAACCTACGACCCTCCCGGCCCTCCCGGCTATCTGCTATGGTTTCATCTTCGCTTCCTCCCACTAAACAGTTATCATCTAACAGTGCTAACAGTGCTACTAATACTTTCTGCTCCACTCTTACATCGTGCTTAGTAGGGCTGCCCCCTAATAGTCGACTAACGGTTAGTCAACGAGAAGAGGCTTGGTTGACCAAAATTTTATTAGTCGCTTAGTCGCATGGCGCAAATCAAAAAATACTACTGACCTTAATGTGTATCAGTCACTCCTCTCTTCCTTCTCTGCTAATGTCTCCACTGCTAAAAGGACATACTATCATAACAAAATTAACAATTTGTCTAACTCTCGCATGCTCTTTAAAATATTTCCCTCCCTCCTTTGTCCTCCTCCTCCCCCTTCTTCATTAACTCTTACAGATGACGACTTTGCCATGTTCTTCATTTATAAAACTAAAACCATCAGTGCACAATTTTCCACACCACAATCTGTCAAGCACATCTTACTAGCAAACATACACTTGTTCACATCCTTCTCTTCACTCTCTGAGGCAGAAGTCTCCAAACTCATCCTTTCTAATCATCCTACTACTTGTCCGCTTGATCTTATTCCATCTCTTCTCCTTCAAGCCATTTCTCCTGCAGTTGTACCTGCACTCACTCACATCATTAACACATCCTTTCACACTGGTGTTTTTCCCCCAGCATTTAGACAGACTTGTATAACCCCACTACTTAAGAAACCCACCCAGCTCTTTTAGTGAACTACCGGTTTCCCTTCTTCCTTTCATTGCAAAAACACTTGAACGAGCTGTGTTCAACCAAGTCTCTGCCTTTCTCACACAGAACAACCTCCTCGACAGCAACCAGTCTGGTTTCAGAAGTGGACATTCAACCGAGACTGCCTTGCTCTCAGTTGTTGAAGCCCTAAGACTGGCAAGAGCGGATTCCAAATCTTCAATACTTATCTTGCTGGATCTGTCCACTGCTTTTGACACGGTTAACCACCAGATCCTCCTGTCAACCCTATTGGCAAAGGGCATCTCAGGAACCACACTCCAGTGGTTTGAGTCTTATTTCTCAGACAGGTCCTTCAAGATATCTTGGAGAGGTGAGGTCCAAGTCACAACATCTAACTACTGGGGTGCCTCAGGGCTCAGATATTGGACCACTTCTCTTCTCTGTCAATTTGGCATCACTAGGTTCTGTCAGTGAAACATACTGAAGCAAAAGCTATAGTCTGAAAGCGTTCCATTTCAGAATGATTATAGCTACTTTGAAATAAAATGAGACCACCAGACCAATCTGACATAAGATCAATTGGTATCAATCACTAACCATGCTCAATTTGTGTGTGAGATGTTCTGTAACAGTTTAGGCCTATTAAATGTTAAAAATGATGGAACTTACAGTAATACAGGAATAATAATAATAATAATAACAATTGCGGCAGCAAGATTAATTTTTAATGAGCCAAAAAGAATGCACGTCACACCTCTGTTTATCAATTTGCACTGGCTACCAATAGCTGCTCGCATAAAATTCAAGGCATTGATGTTTGTCTACAAAACCACCAATGGCTCTACACCCCTTTACCTAAATTCATTACTTCAGACTTATGTGCCCTCTAGAAGCTTGCGTTCTGCAAGTGAATGTCGCTTTATTGTGCCATCCCAAAGAGGCACAAAATCACTTTCTCTGACTTTTAAATTAAATGTTCCCTCCTGGTGGAATGACCTGCCCAACTCAGTCCGAGCAGCTGAGTCCTTAGCCATATTCAAGAATCGGCTAAAATCACATATCTTCCATCTTTATTTGACCCTCTAACTCTAGCACTCTCTATTCTAATTCTATTCTTTATAAAAATATTACAAAAAAACTTTTAGACTTAGTACATTTATTTACTAACTGCTTGTTTTCTTTAAAAAAAATTAACACTTGCTTCTCTAATCTTTTTTTATTCTATCTTTATTTTCTTTTTATTTATTATACAATTAACAAAAGCAAAAAAGGCCTCTAACACTAGTTTGCTCTATTCTTTTTCTATTCTATCTGTTTTCTTTTTATTTATTATATGATTTAAAAAAACATTGCTACGTGTACTGCATTAAAGGGGTCATATAATGCGATTTCAAGTTTTCCTTTCTCCTTGGAGTGTTACAAGCTGTTCGTGAATAGATAAGATCCCTAAAGTTGCAAAGACTAAAGTCTCAAACCCAAAGAGATATTCTTTATAAAAGTTAGGACTCGTCCACGCCCTCCTAAAACGCCTCGTTTAAACACGCCCCATAAAAGTTACGCCTTCTTTCTTTGCGTGAACATTTGGGCGGTGTTATGCAAATCTTCCCACATAGTGAGGTAGATATGTGGGGGCGTGTTAGAACGAGCCGTTTTAGGTAGGTGTGGCTGACTCTGAACTTTTATAAAGAATATCTCTGGATTTGAGACTTTGCAACTTTACAGATCTTCTTTATGCACCAAGAGCTTGTAACACTCCAAAGAGAAATGATGCGATTTAAATTTTTCCTATGACCCCTTTAAGTACCGGTGGTACCGAGTACCCGGTCAATCCGGTTCTTGATGCGCTATCCGAAAGGCGCGCAGATGCGCTGTCTTCATAGAAGCACTGAGACAGGGCGACTTCAAACGGGGGAAACACATCAAACTAACAAAGCACTTTAAAGACAGACACCCGGATCAAATGAAAGAGTTCAAGCAGGTAAGTTTCAATTTAATTTTTTATATTTCGAACTTCTGTTATGACTATTATTCCATATTTTAATTTGAATGTCGGATTTAAATAAACATCGCCGTTATTAGCGTAGTTAATCGATAGCATAAGCGCGGCTAACGCTATTATAATGAACATTAGAATGAAGTTTCTTTATTAACTATGCTCCTATAACTTTTATTGGGGTAAACAGGAGGACATGGTGGTATTACTATTTTTACACACCAGAGGCTTTTAAATGAATTGTAAATCTAAAATATGAGTGTTAGAGAATGTACAAATGGTTAACAGTGTTTGTCATATCAGTCCATCAGAAAAGCAGTTCTGGGCCTTTTTTTTAAATTTTTTTTAGCTAAGTTCAGGGCTCCAGACCAAGCGGCAACCTCCCGCTCTCTCTCGTGATGCCAACAAGGAAGTGACTTAAACTGTAATTCATCAACTGGCTGCTAGAGGCTGGCTGCAGAAGGGAGTCAATCCCATAGACTCCCCATGTTAAAATGCCCAACTTTACAGCAGAAAAAAACATGTTTACAGCCTGGTTAAAAAAATTATTTTGGTCTATATAGCTAATTTTGCCCTTCATGACAACTGTGAGGGGGGTGAATTTTTTTATAACTCATCCGTTTAAATTATATTAAGCCTTAAAGTTCTGCATAATTAAGGGCGTGGCCACTTGAGTGACAGGTGGATTGCCGCTGCTGTCACCACCGTCGAGCTAGGTGGGCGTGGTTTCAGCAACCAGCTCCCGCCTTTTTGCCCATTTTCGATTATCCGGGAGTGACGCGATGCCAAGATGGCGACGGCCCGCTCCGCCCACTATGTGCTTCAAAAACCTCTTCAGGAACCTATGGGTGACGTCACGGACACTACGTCCATGTTTTTATACAGTCTATGCTCCAGACTCATTCTTCCCACTGGTCGCTCTTTTGCAACTAACCTTCTCAGTTGGTCGCACAAGCACATGATTTGGTCACACTATTTTTATTTATTTATTTGCGCTACAACATGGGATTAATCAATGCATGCTCTACACTCGAAGCGCTGCGCAGTTCAAACGAGTAACGCGGTTTCGTTATGCTTTCAGTTTCGTTTGCCGTTTGATGTTTATCATATGCAACAGAAATGGCAGCGCTTATGAATTGAACAACGCGGTGGTCGCGCCAGTGCGACTGCGCACAAAATTTAGTTGCACAGGCAGGAAAAATGGTCGCAAAATGAGTCGCAGTCTGGAGCCCTGTAAGTTGGTTAGTTGTTATTCTTGGCTGGATAACTCTAGCAGGTATAGATAACTAAATATGTACACAGTTTGGATTAAATGAAAGTGCAGTCAAATTTTATCTCCTGTATAGACCATCTAACATCAACTTACAGTGCGTGAACAATATATTTTTACAACATTCATTTTTTTGAATGTTATTTAATACAAACACTTGATCATTCATGTTTGTTCATTGTGCATTAAAGGGTTAGTTCACCCAAAAATAAAAATTAGGCTGCGTTTTACTCACCCCTGATGCATCCTAGGTGTATATGACTTTCTTCTTTCAGACGAATCCAGTCGGAGTTATATTAAAAATTGTCTTTGATCTTTCAAGCTCTATCGTTGTACTCAGCGGGTGTTGCATTGCTTCTGTCCAAAAGACGTGAAATAAAAAGCACCCTTCCACAAAAAAAAGTGTCTCACACGGCTCCGGGGGATGAACAAAGGCCTCCTGTAGCGAATCCATGAGTTTTTGTAATAAAAATATCAATATTCAAGACATAATAATCACTTTAATGTAGCTTGCGCCAACAGTTGTACACAGAAGCA
>NW_015639769.1:16549-24143 GCF_001515625.1 Sinocyclocheilus rhinocerous | reverse complement strand
AATGCAACACCCGCTGAGTACAACGATAGAGCTTGAAAGATCAAAGACAATTTTTTATATAACTCCGACTGGATTCGTCTGAAAGAAGAAAGTCATATACACCTAGGATGCATCGGGGGGGTGAGTAAAACGCAGCCTAATTATTTTTTTTTGGGTGAACTAACCCTTTAAATAATTTTAACAGATTTGCTATATGTAAGAAAAATATCCATATTCAAAACGTAATAATCACTTGAATCTAGCTTGCGCTTCACTATTGTAAAACGGAAGCAGTTCCGGGGGAATTACGTACGAGGTCAGCTTTGCACATGCGCTAACCCTAAGAAGAATAATTGCTGTATCACTATTGTTTATTGATAGGTCATGTTATCTAACAAATTGAATCTTATTGTAAATTGTTTTTAATACTACAGTTTCCATCTATTTGATATAGTCTTGACTTAAAATATATGTAATCTTATCTAAATTTATTATAAACGTTGAGGTTTGTTATTTACCGAAAAGTTATATTTTAGCTGTTGTCAATGATCTAATGTTGATCAAAGACTTTACTTGAGTATATTATGTTTTCCTTTTACAGCTGCAGGTTAAGGAAGATCATGAAACACGAGCAAACCCTAAAACAGACAACAGTTTACAGTTGTTTTTCAGTGGCAGCAGAAATATGACAAAAACTTTTGGGTGAAACTTGTTTACTTTTTTCATACTTTTATTACTTGCGGAAAAACTTGAAACAATTTTAATTAAGTATAAAGAATGGCATTGATTTTTGTACATTTTATTTTTGTTTGACTTTGTTAATAAAAAGAATGTGTTTTTTAATTAGCATGTTTGTGTGTTTTGCTTTGGTACCGAAATTGGTAGCGAGAACCGTGGATTTTCACTGGTATTGGTACCGAATACAGAAATGTAGGTACCGTGACGACACTAATATCTTATATATATATATATATATATATAGGGCTGTGCGATTTTTTCCGATTTTATCGATTAATTTGAATTTAATGTTTTGCCACGATTTTTTATTTTTATTTTTAATCGAGGAATCGCGATTTTGAATAGAAATTACCAAACGTCAGAACTAGACACTTTGACAATATGCCGGTGAAAACAGTAAAGAGAAAAGAACGATCCAACCGCATGTAGGCGCACGTGATTAACCGCTCACGTGTGACGCGCTCATATCGCGAGGCGCCATTCACACAGAATGTGCTTTTGTGTTGATAACGATGCAACGCGTGCAGAGTAATAGGAAAAACATGCAAGAAGATGGGAGTTGAACTTCTCTTAACTTGAGCGCCGCGTTTTTAAAATGCCGTTTTAATGCTGCAAGAGACACGAGCGCAACAGTCAAACGCATCCATGTTTACATAGAAAAAACAATGGAAAAGCAGCGCAATCGAATAAAAAAACCTGTAAAGGACTACTACTGTATGTCTGATATTTCATGTTTGCATCATGGTGACAGGCTGAAAGCTGCTGTTCATTGTTTTCACAGAACATTTATTATTAATAGTCTACTGGTGTTATACCATCAGAAGTCAGAAAGAGCTTTATTACCAAGTATGTTTACACACACAAGGAATCTGACTTGGTGACAGGAGCTTCCAGTGCAGAAGAAAGATGGACATAGTGCAAACTAGTGCAGCAGACATAGGAATTACACAGTAGAGATGGAGTATAACACTAATTAAATAATGCACTATATATAGAAGTAGAAATAAAGATAAATGTAATTGTTTAAATGGATGTACAGATATATTTACAAGTGTGCAGTTTACAAATGTACTGGCGTGTTAGAACGAGCCGTTTTAGGTAGGTGTGGCTGACTCTTAACTTTCATAAAGAATATCTCTTTGGATTTGAGACTTTAGTCTTTGCAACTTTACATATCTTCTTTATGTACCAAGAGCTTGTAACACTCCGAAGAGAAAGGAAAAATTGAAATCGCATCATATGACCCCTTTAACTAGAGGGTTAATAAAGAAAAAGTTATTTGAACCATGTTGTAGTTAAATTTTTAAGTTGACTTGTTAAAAATTTTTAAAAATCGAGAATTGGTCAAACTTTCTGAATAAATCGAGATTTTATTTTTTTGCCAAATCGCCCAGCCCTATATATATATATATATATATATGCTGTAACTAGTCACTTTTTTTCTTCATTAGTACATATTTAACGCAGTGTTGCCAACTTCTTTCAACTGAAAGTAGCTAAAGCCTGCTTGAAAAGTCGCTAAATGTCGCTAGTTGACGTCATACGCTAATTAGCATATTCACGACGTCATTGCGTCATATATGCCTTTTACATTTGTTTGCCTCTGTGCTCACAAATTGTAATTTAATGCAGCCAAATTCTCAATAAAACTTTTCACTGATGTATTTTTCTGTTTCTGTTGTCAGACAACTGGACGAATATGAAATATTGAATGAACGTCTCCGGTTACTATCGTAATCTTGGTTCCCTGAGAGAAGGGAACGTGACATCACGGAGGTCACTGTGTTCGCTGCTCGACCAGCTAAGCGGCGTTCAGTATCAGATTCTGACGTAATTGTCGCGTGCACCGCATTTTATAGGCCTACTGCCTCTCGAGCTCATTAGTATTTGCATGCTGTAGCGTCTGGACCACTCAAACACACAATATATATTTTGTTTTTATATTTAACAAATACTCTGTAACCCCCCTCAGTTAACAAGCCATATGAGGACCCATGAACCCTTCCCCCCGAAATGCGTAACACCCCAGGAAGCCGAACAGGCTCCTGGTTGCATGGCAACCAACGCTGATATCACTGGGTTTATTGGCCAAAAGAATGCAAAGCAGGGAAAAGCCCTGCATGTCCCAGGGCAAGAGGCAGAGTAGAAATGGACTTTTCTACTAATTAATTCATAGGAAAACCTTTCTTTGAATGAACACACATCATCCTTCAGGTCATTGGGTATATTATTGTCATCATGTATTTGGTCTTTGAAATTGTATACTGTTATGCAGACTTATAATCGAAACACCCTCCTGTCAGCTTACATATATATATCTCCACCATGTTTAGTATCTATGAATTCGCCTTCTGATGATCGAAACGAGCGTGTATATTATATGTTGGTACATAGGCAATATATTAGTGTCCTGAGAATCTTTAGTAATTTCGATTCAAGTTCCATTTGCAAATTACCATGCCCTCACACAAAGGGTCATAAAAACTCCCCAGTATCTCAAAACTCCCACTTGGGATACCGGCCTTTCTCATTGGACAAGCCCATCTTGAGAGGCGGGGATCTTCTCCGACCTTAAAGGCCCACACCAGGGACCCTCCCCAGTCGGTGGTTTGTTGGAATTCTGAGAGGATGTGAGAAAAACGCACCCGGAAACCCTAAGCTCGTGCCAGGCTTCGGCCTTGTCTTTCCATTCATCAAGTTACTCTGACGCAAACTGGTTCTTTTCATCAACCAACTTCAGCAAGATCCACATGAACTTTCAGATTGCATCAAGCCTTTCTTTCAGACAGACGGGACATGCAAGTATCCAAACTTAGTCTTATTAATTGATACATGAGGTATCATCGGCACCTTTTTACAAAGGTGTGTTTGAACTAAGAATCTGACGTTTCCCTCAGGTGTAGATCTGCTGAATATGCAAATGTTTCCATAACTTCATTCCTTATTTCTCTTCTCTGTACTGAGTTAAGCTTTAACCCTTTCCTATACAAACTGTGTGTGTGAGTGTGTGTGTGTGTGTGTGTATGTGTATGTTAGACCAGTTTAAGTGTTTATGTGTATGTTAGACTAGTTTAAGTGTTTATGTAGTTAATAAAACCTTACTTGTATCACACTTGACGTTGTTCATTGTTTGCTAATAACTGGAGTCACTTAATCATGCAGATTTATGCTACAAGCTTTTGTAAAATTGTACAGTAAGAAAGTTATTTCCCTTAACCAGGAAATTAACGTTCTTAGAATTGACAAGACAGTTGACCCTGAGAGGTCAAGTAAATATCTACAGCGGATCTAAAATATTCATAATTAATTATAACTAGTTATGATTAATTATTCATATTTCCCATGAGCTGATTCGTTACAATGCTATATGCATACTTCGCGACAATTCTCCAGACAATTGGACTGGCGTGAGCCAATAGGACTTCAGGAAAGGTTGGAAGGGAAGGAATTCCCATAGCGGAGAAACCTCCGCGATATCTCGTGAAAGCTCGAAAGGGAAACACGGCCCAGCTCTCCCTTAGATGTTAATCTGCACAAAAATCCTGATTGATAATCAGGACGTCGTCTAATGAAATCAAATACACATAAGAAAAAGACAATGGATTTGCTGTGATTTCGGCTATATTTACACATAATATAGAGTTAGAAGCGACAGAATATATTTTTTAACTGAAAGCGCTGCTCCTCTCAGCCGCTCGCTGAACAGATCAGACACAGAGAGAGGTGTGTGCGCGATGGGAAAGCAAGACCTTGTGCTCATGCGGCAGTACCAGCGAGTCTCAGAAACTAAATAAGGTTTGTCCAAGAAGTCGCTGGATTTGTCGCTAGGCACTTTTTTTGAAAAAAGTCACTAAAGGGGTCTGAAAAGTTTCTAAATCTAGCGACAAAGTCGCTAAGTTGGCAACTCTGATTTAACGGCTTTGTCGTGTGAATTTTTTAAAGTACAAATATTATATATATTATACAATATAAATATTATATAATATAAAATTTGTCCTACTTTAAATTATTTTACTATTAAATTGCACAGGACTGAAAAAATGTATATGGAAGTAGACTCACTTGAATATTATTAATTAAATTAGTAAATTAGTTAAACTCAACGGTTTCTTAACTCAAAAGCTTAAGTTAAAATTTTAATATTAACTTTGTTGAGATCCTGATTAACAGCAATTTACGAATTGCTACTGTAAAGACTTTTTTTATGGCAATCACAAGCTAAGATATATTTGACAAATGACCTGCTAAACAACGCTAATTTATTTAATTTCAAATTGTTTAAGTTCTTATGAAAATGACCGTCTTCTGTTTCAGACATGAGAAACTTTGGTGGAGGAAGAAAAGAAACCCTTTGATACTTTGGCTTCAATAGCTTCAATGGCCTGCTGACCTCGCCTCTGAAGGCCGGACCATAAACAGGTAATGCAAAACAAAATATCAGGTGAAACATATTGAGAATCAGGATAAGATCAAACCTTTGCAAGTTCTTCAATCTCATTGCCAAAATTAGTTTCTCCTTCTGGAACCTCCTCGTCTTCAGGTGTTTGATCATCATCAAAATCAGGCAACAGCATCTCTGTTGACGGGGCAAAATCAACATAGTCAAAATCAAACGAAACTCTTTATGAGAAAGAGAAATGGCATTAAACCATGAATATGTATAATGATATGTTTTACCATGATAGGAAAACTGGTAATCGTCTTACCTGGGCTTGAACTCCCCAAGGAGGGCTAAAAATAAGACATCAGTTTATAACCTTTTTTTTAACAACAAAAAGAAAAATATGCGATCATTATTTAATTGTGCAATTATCATAAAGTCAAACAAAACCTGATATGCTGTAACAGTTAGATGAACAGTAACTAAGACAAACATTTCTATGTGGACTAATGAATACAGTATTAGGTGTGATTTTGAGTCGCTGTTGGATGTCCACTATAAAGTCTGGGTCCAGATATGAAGTCAGTTGTGAACCACTGGAAAAAATTACTCTTGTTTACAGTGTACACATTTTTATCCAGATTGTGGTTTATTTCGACTGTATAAATTACTCTATTTGCATGTGTATGGCATGCATTCAGGCAGACCTAAAACAGAAAAAAAACACTAGAACAGTTTTCCAGTGCTCTATTTTATTTAAATTTTACTTTCAATATACATCAACAAAAACTTACAGCAGGCCAGTGTTAGAACATCCATGATAAATCAGAGGAATCAGTGACGCTGTGTGTGTGAGAGAGAGTGATTGAGTGAGTGAGTGAGTGTGTGTGTGTGTGTGTGTGTGTGTGTGTGAGAGAGAGAGAGAGAGAGACAGACTTTGGAAGTTGAGGCTGATGTGTAGCTAATACTTTGCTTAGCATTGATTAGGAACAATTTAAGTACAAATCTGGGTTTTAAAAAATCCATGAATTCCGGATTTAGCATAAATAATCAGTACAATCGTCGTTGTTTGTGTAAATATATTAGATATAATTAATGTATGGTAATGTTTTTAAGTATGGTTATAATAGAGTAGCAGGCTAACTGGAGACGAGCTAACTGCTATTATAACTTTGCAGAAATAAAATTTAAAAGAATTCAACGCGTTTTCCGACCTAAAACACCGCACAACTTAATAGGAAATATATACGACACACTGTAATTTTCAAATACATCATGAATTATATTTTGCGGTTAATTGCAAATAAACGGTGATTTTTTTCTGGAAAATAAAGAGAATTTCCTTCTTACCTCCGCCATATTTACAGAGCTGCTGAGGGTCAGCGGAATGTGGGCGGAGTTAACGGAAATCCCCGGATGCTCTCTTTCTCTCTTTCTCTCTCTCTCAATTCAGTTTTTGAGTTTTGCGTGATTTATGAGACAGGGGTAGCTGCAGCTTGGAGCAATGGGCGTGCCGAAAGGTAGGGGCGTGCCAAAAGCTTTCTCACTGGTGAAAGGAGTTTGACTGTGTTGGCCAATCAGCGGTAAACATACATTTACGTAATTTCCTTTAGACAAGATCAGGGTTATACAGTTGAGTTAATAGCAATTGCAACAGCTCTGCACTGGGTAGAACAAGTTAAACTAAACAAAGTTATTCTGTGCTCAGATTCAAGTTCAGTGTTATTATCGTTACAGTCATTTTCATCCCGGGGTAGGAAAGACAGTTAATGAAATATATGAAACTCTTTTCAGACTTCATAATTTGAATATAGTGGTTACATTTATGTGGGTGCCTGCTCACAGGGGAGTTAAAGGCAATGAAACAGCAGATTCATTAGCAAAAGAAGCAATCAAGCAAGAAAATACAATAGACATTTTATTTAGCAAAGCAGAAATAAAGACAATAATTAAAAGTAAAATCATCAGTAAATGGCAAGATAAATGGAACAAGGGAAGTACAGGCAGACATCTTTATAACATCCAGAAAGAAGTGGGAAGGATGCGGAAGTACCAAGGAGGAAAATATAATATCAAGGTTAAGAATGGGTCACACAAGACTAAATAAGACATTACATCTCATTGGAAAACATCCCACAGGTCTGTGTGAGTATTGTCAGGAGGAGGAATCAGTAGAACATGTTCTATGTCACTGCCAAAAATATATTATAGAAAGAGAAATATTCAGAAGGACACCACAGGAGATACTAGATGCAAAGCAAATACTCGGTCAAACAGGAAATTATAATTCTTTAATTTTATTCTTGAGGGAAACTGGGTTAATAAATAATAGTATAATAGTTATTTTTAATAACATATTGTGTTTTTTTAAAATAAAAATTATTATTATTTTTTTATATATAAAGTTCTGTTAGTCACTCTGGTCCACACTCCAGTATAGTAGGTGGCGGTAATGCACCTTAACGTTGGATGCCACCCGCCATAAAACATGAAGAA
>NW_015639769.1:11378-12630 GCF_001515625.1 Sinocyclocheilus rhinocerous | reverse complement strand
TCATTGGAAAACATCCCACAGGTCTGTGTGAGTATTGTCAGGAGGAGGAATCAGTAGAACATGTTCTATGTCACTGCCAAAAATATATTACAGAAAGAGAAATATTCAGAAGGACACCACAGGAGATACTAGATGCAAAGCAAATACTCGGTCAAACAGGAAATTATAATTCTTTAATTGTATTCTTGAGGGAAACTGGGTTAATAAATAGAATATAAAGTATAATTGTTATTGTTATTATTACTAATAGTTTTTTTATTTAATAAAAATTATTATTATTTTTTTTATATATAAAGTTCTGTTAGTCACTCTGGTCCATACTCCAGTATAGTAGGTGGCGGTAATGCACCTTAACATTGGATGCCACCCACCATAAAACATGAAGAAGAAGAAAACAAGAACAGGTGGTGGCGGTTCTGAACCAATGAGCATTAAGCTGTGTCGTCAGTCAGTCGTTTCCCATCATGCTTTTGATCAGCGCAGTCGGTGGAGAGCAACTGCACAATCCGACACAGCCGCCTCGCCGTCGCGAGAGTTTTTTGGCACACGTCAGCATGACATCAGAGCAAGTCGGACGTAACTCGGACACTTTTCTAACCGGCATGCATCTCGCGGTGATCACTGGTGATCGGTTCTGCACAGATTTTGCTCATCTCAAACAAGCCTTTTATTTCCAGAACATGATGCATGATGGGATACACTAAGCCTCGAATAGCGCTCCGGAGCGGTATTTGAGATAGTGTGGATTTAGTGTGCGTTAAGGGCACTGCTCTTTGCCGTTTTTAATACCTGGGACAGTCTTGCGCACTTACTTCCAAGTGGCCAAGACCGCAAGTGTGGGTATTTGGACAAGGCAATGGTGGAATTCATCTATGCTTTATATACCACAAATATGTATATTACGGTAGCTTGTTACAATACGATCATAATTTATTTCATTTGCGTTATATCTTGCAGCTTTAGTAATTAGTTTATTGTTGTTGACAGATACATGTTACAGTGAGACAAAACGATGACCGCATATGCATCGAAAGCAAAGCCTTCAGAGTTGGTAGATTGTATCGGTGTCCTTTTTGTGCAATACAGTACAGAATACATTCTGTAAGTAATAGTATAATAATTATTACCACTGTAGCGTCTGGACCAATCAAGCACACAATTTTTCATTTGATTTAACAAATCAGTTATTCATTAGATTAACAAATCGTCACAGTCACCTCACCCAATAAACTGGGTGCCAGGATGTCTGCAA
>NW_015639769.1:6989-10633 GCF_001515625.1 Sinocyclocheilus rhinocerous | reverse complement strand
GAAAACACAGACATTTAAATCTTTTTTTGTATATACTCCACTTTTTCACTGCCTGACCATCGTCTTAATGTTTATGCAGTTCAATGTGTTTTTTTTTATTTTTATCTAAAGCACCTTATTGTTCAATAAGTGTTTAGATGTTTCACATATCTGTCTTAGCTGTCATTATCTGTCATGGTCTAAGCATTATCTGTTTCTGTTGTTCTGATGAAGGAAACTTGTGTTGGGGAGGATTCAATGTCTGCTGAGGACCATGTGAATGTGCTACAAAGTGAGTATTGGAAAACACATCCAGACATCTCGACTGTCCAAGACCACATGGCACGAACATTCTCCTGGAGACGTTGAGAAAACATGGAAGGAATGTCTGTGGAGGATGTACTCAAAAAATACCCATACTTAAGGACACCTGCTGGAGTGAGTATAGTAAAAAAAAAATCATTAACATCTTCTGTACCCTTTTGGCCCATCTGTTTAAAATCTTAAAACAATGGTTTTAGAAAACAATGTAAGATTTATCAGTATATACAAGAACATGAAATGCATCATATATTGTGAACCTTATACATTAGCCTTCTAATTGTTTTTGCAGTTCTGCACTGTATGTAGCTATACTGTCTGAGCCAAAGAGGCTGTAACAAAATTTGATGAATTTGAAAAGCTTTTTCAATTTTGTATTTTTATTATTATTATTATTATTTTTAATGTAGGGGGACCCTGCTACACCCTTTCCAACCATACAACGGATGGATACTGACTGGGTATTAGATCCTCATGCCTCAACTGTACCATTGCCCAAAGTGCACTAGAAGGAAACCAAAGTGAAGTGAACCAAAGTTCACTCTTTTGAAGTTAATCCAACATGTTACATGCACATGGCCCTTTTTTTTGTATAACCTGTGGTATAGATGAGTGCCAATCAACTTTTTTGTGATTCCATTCTTTTAGATCTGACAAATTTTTTAATTGTATCATTTGGTGGTTTTGTCAACTATATATTTTTCTCTATCAGGCAAAACATTGTTTTTAGGGTAACACTTTACAATAAGGTTTCATTTGTTGACATTGATGTATTAACTAACATTAACTATGAGTGATACATTTGTTACAGTATTTATTAAGCTCTGTTAGTATTAGTTAATAAAAATACAGCTGTTCGTTGTTTGTTCTTGTTAGTTCACTTCACATTGCTTTAACTAATGTTAACAAATACAACTTTTGACTTACTTTAATTTAAGAACAGCTAGTGCGACTAACCATGTTAAGAGACGTTTGTATCCCTTGTTTTTGATTATTGATAAACTAAGACCTAAAATTGCGGTGGTGATGACGTCAGTAACCTGCGCCATGCAGAAGTTCCGAAGGTACTTTCGAAAGTAATTAAGTTGGCTTGAGAGAGCCAACTTACTGAAATCCGTCTTAAACTTATTATTAAGTTGGCTTGTGAAAGATAGATATCTTGCTATCTATCTATCTATCTAATCATGCTAGAAACGTACAAACAACATGCTAGTAGCATGCTAATCGTGCTAACAACATGCTAATCATGTTAGAAACATGCTAGCGAAATGCTAGTAACTTGTTAATCATGCTAGCAACATGCTAGTAGCATGCTAATAATGCTAGAAACATGCTAATAACATGCTAGTAACTTGCTAATCATGCTAGCGACATGCTGGTCACTTGCTAATCATGCTAGAAACATGCTAGCGACATGCTAGTAACTTGCTAATCATGCTAACGACATACTAGTCACTTGCTAATCATGCTAACAACATGCTAGTCACTTTTTAATCATGCTAGCAACATGGTAGCAGCATGCTAATCATGCTAGAAAAATGCAAGCAACATGCAAGTAACTTGCTAATCATGCTAGCGACAGGCTAGTCACTTGCTAATCATGCTAGAAACATGCTAGCGACATGCTAGCCACTTGCTAATCATGATAGCAACATGCTAGTCACTTGTTAATCATGCTAGCATCATGGTAGTAGCATGCTAATCATGCTCGAAACATGCTAGCAACATGTAAGTAACTTGCTAATCATGCTAGCGACATGCTAGTAACTTGCTAATCGTGCTCGAAACATGCTAGCAACATGCTAGTAACTTGCTAATCATGCTAGAAACATGCTAGTTACTTGCTAATCATGCTAGAAACATGCTAGCGACATGGTAGTAACTTGCTAATCATGCTTACAACATGCTAGCAAAATGCTAATAATGCTAGAAACATGTTAGGAACATGCTAGTAACATGCTAATCATGCTAGCAACATGCTATTACCATGCCAATCATGCTAGAAACATGCTAGCAACATGCTAGTGACTTTCTAATCATGCTAGCAACATGCTATTAAAATGCTAATAATGCTAGAAACATGTTAACAACATGCTAGTAACTTGCTAATCATGCTGACAACATGCTTGTAACATAATAATAATGCTAGAAACATGCTAGCAAACATATTAGAAACATTTTAACAACATGCTAGTAACATGCTAATCATGCTAGTAACTTGCTAATCATGCTTACAACATGCTAGCAACATGCTAATCATGCTAGTAACTTGCTAATCATGCTTACAACATGCTAGCAACATGCTAATAATGCTAGAAACAAGCTAGCAACATGCTATTAACATGCCAATCATGCTAGAAACATACTAACAACATGCTAATGGCTTGCTAATCAAGATAACAACATGTTATTAACATGCTAATCAAGCTAGAAAAATGCTAGCAACATGCTAGTAACTTGCTAATCATGCTTACAACATGCTAGCAACATGCTAATAATGCTAGAAACAAGCTAGCAACATGCTAATAACTTGCTAATCATGCTAGAAACATACTAGCAAAATGCTAGTAACTTGTTAATCATGCTAGCAACATGCTAGTAACTTGCTAAAAATCCTGGAAACACGCTAGCAACATGAAAGTAACTTGCTAATAATGCTAGCAACATGCTAGTTTACTATTTCTTATCTATCTATGTATCTATCTATCTGTCTATTTATTTATCTGTTTTTCCTGATAGATTGTATTGCCTTCAAAACTTTAAAACTACTTCAAATTAGTTAAAACTGAAAACCCTCAAACTTTAAGCTTTTAAAACGACTTCAAACTTTCTGGCTAGGCTTTTTCAAGCCAACTTAAAGTTTGTCTATAAACTTTACTATCTAGTTATTAAGTTGGCTTGTGAAAGCCAACTTACTGATATTGTATTTAAACTTATTATTAAGTTGGCTTGTGAAAGCCAACTTACTGAAATGCTATTTAAACTTCTTATTATTAAGTTGGCTTGAGAAAGCCAACTTACTGAAATGCTATTTAAACTTCTTATTATTAAGTTGGCTTGAGAAAGCCAACTTACTGAAATGCTATTTAAACTTCTTATTATTCTTCTGATCCTAAATTATCAACTCTATCTCCTCCTAGAGCTTTAACTCTACAGACTCCAAACTCAGCCCAGCTCTTCAGACTGATCTGACCGGGTGTGCTATATCTTTTCTAACTGATCGGACTTATGGTTTTCATAAAAATGAATATTAAAAATCATAAAAATCCCATAGACTTACATTGAAAAGTTTCTGCACATCTGAACATTCCGTCAAACTCCAACTGTCAAAATTCAAATCTAAA
>NW_015639769.1:4016-5876 GCF_001515625.1 Sinocyclocheilus rhinocerous | reverse complement strand
GAAAAACATGCTAATCATGCTAGTAACTTGCTAATCATGCTTACAACATGCTAGCAACATGCTAATCATGCTAGTAACTTGCTAATCATGCTTACAACATGCTAGCAACATGCTAATCATGCTAGTAACTTGCTAATCATGCTTACAACATGCTAGCAACATGCTAATAATGCTAGAAACAAGCTAGCAACATGCTATTAACATGCCAATCATGCTAGAAACATACTAACAACATGCTAATGGCTTGCTAATCAAGATAACAACATGTTATTAACATGCTAATCAAGCTAGAAAAATGCTAGCAACATGCTAGTAACTTGCTAATCATGCTTACAACATGCTAGCAAAATGTTAATAATGCTAGAAACAAGCTAGCAACATGCTAATAACTTGCTAATCATGCTAGAAACATACTAGCAAAATGCTAGTAACTTGTTAATCATGCTAGAATCATGCTAGCAACATGCTATTAACATGTTTACGATGCTAACGAAATGCTAGCGACATGCTAGTCACTTGCTAATCATGCTAGCAACATGCTAGTAACTTGCTAAAAATCCTGGAAACACGCTAGCAACATGAAAGTAACTTGCTAATAATGCTAGCAACATGCTAGTTTACTATTTCTTATCTATCTATGTATCTATCTATCTGTCTATTTATTTATCTGTTTTTCCTGATAGATTGTATTGCCTTCAAAACTTTAAAACTACTTCAAATTAGTTAAAACTGAAAACCCTCAAACTTTAAGCTTTTAAAACTACTTCAAACTTTCTGGCTAAATAATGCTGGCAACATGCTAGTCACTTTTTAATCATGCTAGCAAAATGCTAGTAGCATGCTAATCGTGCTAGAAACATGCTAGCAACATGCTAGTAACTTGCTAATCATGCTAGCGACATGCTAGTCACTTGCTAATAATGCTAACAACAAGCTAGTCAAATGTTAATCATGCTAGCGACATGCTAGTCACTTGCTTATCATGCTAGAAACATGCTAAAATTTGCTAATCATGCTAGAAACATGCTAACGACATGCTAGTAACTTGCTAATCATGCAAACAACATACTAGAGGCTTGCTAATAATGCTAGCAACATGCTAGCAACATGCTAGTAGCATCCTAATCGTGCTAGAAACATGCTAGCAACATGCTAGTAACTTGCTAATCATGATAGCGACATGCTAGTCACTTGCTAATCATGCTAGCGACATGCTAGTCACTTGCTAATCATGCTAGAAACATGCTAGCAACACCTTAGCAACCACCCCGGGTACCCCAGCAACACCCTAGCAACCACCCCGAGTACCTTAGCAATCGCATAGCAACACCTTAGCAACCACCCCTTGTACCCTAGCAACACCCTAGCATCCACCCCGAGTACCTTAGCAACCGCATAGCAACACCTTAGCAACTGCCCGGGGTACCCTAGCAACCGCATAGCAACACCTTAGCAACCACCCCGGGTACCCTAGCAGCCGCATAGCAACACCTTAGCAACCGCCCCGGGTACCTTAGCAACTGCATAGCAACACCTTAGCAACCACCCCGCGTACCCTAGCAACCGCATAGCAAAACCCTAGCAACCGCATAGGGTTTTTATCTAGTTATTATTCTTCTTCTGAGACTAAAATTATCAAACGCTACTCCTCCTAGAGCTTTAACTCTACAGACTCCAAACTCAGCCCAGATCTTCAAACTGATCTGAAGTTAGTTGCTATATCTTTTCTAACTGATTGGACTTACGGTTTTCATAAAAATGAATATTAAAAATCATAAAAATCCCATAGACTTACATTGAAAAGTCTCTGCTCACCTGAACATTCCGACAAACTCCAACTGTCAAAATTCAAATCTAAAC
>NW_015639769.1:378-715 GCF_001515625.1 Sinocyclocheilus rhinocerous | reverse complement strand
TCTATCTATCTATCTATCTATCTATCTATCTATCTATCATCTGACTATTTCTATCTATCTATCTATCTATCTATCTATCATCTGACTTTCTATCTATCTATCATCTGACAATCTATCTATCTATCTATCTATCATCTGACTATTTCTATCTATCTATCTATCTATCTATCTATCTATCTATCTATCTATCATCTGACAATCTATCTATCTATCTATCTATCTATCTATCTATCTATCAGTCTTCATAGCAACACTCTAGCAACTATCCAAGCCAAACTAGCAACCACCCCAGGTACCCTAGCAACCGCATAGCAACACCTTAGCAACCACCCCGGGT
>NW_015639769.1:0-105 GCF_001515625.1 Sinocyclocheilus rhinocerous | reverse complement strand
GCTGTCTATCTATCTATCTATCTATCTGTCTGTCTGTCTGTCTGTCTATCATCTGACTCAATCTATCTATCTATCTATCTATCTATCTATCTATCTATCTCTGAC
>NW_015639768.1:189522-195053 GCF_001515625.1 Sinocyclocheilus rhinocerous | reverse complement strand
TTTAGGGTTCAGATCGCGCTATATGTGGAGAATAATGCACGGCATCAGCTCTTTTTTTTTTAAAGTGGCGTTTTATCGGTTTTTGCAAATGAACTCTCTTCATATAGAAATATACATTACACATACAGATCAACCAGATGTTAAATGCACTGACGACTATGCCAGTAATTTAAAGACTTTTATAATAAAATGTATAATTTGTTAATTTTACATATATACAGTATAACCAAACCTACGTCCACTTGAAGAGTTGGTCTGAGATTCGGTTCTGTGAGCTCCAGGCTGCAATTTATATGAAAGTAACCATTCTAATTTAATGCTACTGGTAATGATTGTTATAGTAACATAATTCTTCCCATTGCTGCTTGCCTTTGAATAAATTGCCTTTAGAGAGTAAATTCTGTATCTGACCAAACAATCAAACCAAATGGGAAACCTCAGTCAAGGTACTGAATTGTGTCTGTTTTCTTATACAACCGCCATGCAGACTGGTATTGTTATTTTAGTATGGATTGAAGTGCCAGGCCTTTTGCCATCCGTGGTGTAAATATATATGTAGCCTCCTCAAGGTCACAAACGCATGAGGGAAAACAGAAAGCCCCGACTGCCATGACGGTTCATTTACATAACCCGCGGGTAGCTGCAGGTTTGGTTTTTCATGTCTGAGACACGAGCGGGAAGAGATAGCAAAACACTCCAACACACACACACGTATCTGATGTTGTCCTGCAGCAGGAGCGCTCTCATCTCCCCCTGCGGTTTCAGATACGCGCTGGCATCCCGGTCGATGTGCATGAGCCCACCAGCACCAGTGGTCACGCCTGTGCCAGGAGACCCGCTGTTCACCATCCGCCCGACTTTCATCACGTCCCGCATCGGCCGCCAAACCTAACCCAGAGATCACAGACTCACTCGAACACGATACACGTCTCGCTTTGAGTAAAGACCACTGGATTCATGTCTCTTGGCTGTGGAACAAAATATTTCTTTGCTTTCTCAGCTACTGTAGGCCTGCAAATATTGACTATTCACACTATACTGTATCTGTGATTTTACTGGCATTTCTAAAATATTGTGATGATTTTAATGTGCTTTATATTTGGTCATAAAGAACATCATAAGACTAGGTTTTTTTTATTTTGGACATTGTGTTTGCATTTTGGGATTTCCAGTTCAGTTCAAATCAGTTCAAAACGATCAATTTCAATCAAATTGATTCAAAACTTGGACAACAAACTGATTCAAAACTTAACTTGAATGATTCATTTATGTGAATCAGTTCAAACTGTCCATTTCAATCAATTAATTCAAACCCTGACAATAAAATCAATTCAAACCTTGACCAATGAACTGATTCAAAACTTGAACTTGAATGATTCGTTAATGTGAATCAGTTCAGTTTATCGTTGTAATTGAATGGATTTTAAATTTAAGCATTGAATTGATTCAAAACTTAAACTTGAATCATTCATTTGTGTGAATTAGTTCACACTGTCCATTTCAATCAACGATTTCAAACCCTGAATATTGAATTGATTCAAAACTTGATTAATGAACTGATTCAAAACTTTAACTTGAACGATTCCTTCACGTGAATCAGTTCAAATAATCAGTTTAATTTAATGACTTTAAAATTTATTTGGCTGAAATTATGTTTCCCCTGATTGAAATAAGGAGTATAGTTAAAAGGCTGAAATATGTTGAGATATATAGCTATTTCTCCTAGCCCTATTCTCACCAAAACAGACAGAAAAAGTGAGAACGTGAAGAGCAGTGAAACCCAAATGCTTCATTCATATTGCTTCAGACAGAAAAATGCAATCAGCTCGTGTCTCCATTCCAGCGAACGTGTTTCCTAATGAGCTCCCAGTGAAATTCCCTGCCATGCCATGCTGGCTCTTTCATTGTATTATTCCACATCCATTTATCCAGCTCCGTCACAAGCATGCCTAAGAATGTATGTGGCACTATGACAGTGATGCTATCATAACAGAGCAGCTGCCATTCGATTGGATTATGGATAATATAGAGCGAACATGGCTCGGATCAAGAACAAGATGCTTTTTCGCAGGCCTGTGAGTCTGTGGAAGGAGGCTGAACAGCGCACAGCTCGAGCTGAATACTGAGTATGTGTGCGTCCACAGTTTTATATATGACTGTTTCTTCAGCCAAGGACGCTTTTGGCACTGTTGACTTTTAGGAAATAAACTCCCTTGACACTCCCACTAGTTTATGAAATTTAGTCACTAACAATGTCTGAGGTAGACTGAAATGTCATGTAAATTTTTACCACAGTGTCATTTCCACCACATATCAGTATTACTAGCATTTTGTGGTGGGAATGACATTTTAAAAAAATAGTAAAAATAAAATGGCCTACTTTTTATGCTACACTACAGCCAAATCAAAGTTTACAACTAGTATTTTATATATTTTAAATACAAATAATATGTTTACACTTTTTGCATAATTTGGAAAAATTACAGCTTGATTGCAAATTATGCAAAATATAAATATTCTTGTGTGATTTTTTTGTTGTTGATTTAGATAAAATTTGATTTAAAGTTTTTTAATAATTTTTATATATAAATTGATTTATGCATATGTATATATGTATATGTGTGTGTACATGTATAAATTAATTTTTATATTTAATATTATAATAACTGTAATATTCAATGTAACTGTTCATTTCAATGAACTGATTCAAAACTCGAACAACTCGGCAATGTCTCAGTTGTCCCAGAAATATTTATGGAATTCTTCAAATATATGTAGGCAAATCCTGATGTTATTTATTAGTACATATAGATAGAAATAATAAAATATTTTATATTAGTTAAAAAACAAAACATGCTTTTATTATTTTTAAACAATAAATTTTCATTTTTTAAAATTTATTAATCATTTGTCATTGAAATGGCTACAAATGGCTGTTTGGTTGAAAATTATGGTTTCCCTGATTGAGAAAACAACAACAAAAACATTTATGCCATTTAAAAACATAAATATCAAAATATATATTGAATATTGTTAAAAGGCTGAAAATATATATATGTAATGAAAAGGACGCCAATTTACACACACACACCACACACACACACAAATATTTATTTAAAAAAGAAATGAGCAAACTTTATGTGAAACATAACAAAAGGCAAGAATATTTTTCTTTAGTTTTAATAAAAACTGAAGAAAGTTGAAGAAACACTCATATTTGTTTGTGTTGCTTGTGTAAAATCATTGTGTGGTGGAGGCGGCCAGGCCTTGGCTATTGAAACTGTTATTGTTTATGCTCTGTTGCTCAAGAATTCTTGTTTCTTTTCCCCTGTCCTTCATTCTTTTTTATATTTTGGCTTTAGTTATAGGACGAGGCTCCAACAGAGCTCTGAATATCTGCGATGGGTCTCTGAAGCTGATTGAATTCTGTTGCTTGTTTCCAGAGTGTGAGCAAAAACATGCATTTCTCCGCCAACTGCTGAAAGTACATCCATTCTCTCACTTCGCACCTAATTTCTAATGTAATATTAATGTGATGAGATCCTCTATAGTGTGTGACGTCTGTGACGTAACCATTTTACGAGCGCTAGTGTTACGAGAAGTGCACTTTGCATCTAGCACGGCCTGAGAAGCTACAAACCAGATTAGTTTTGTCAATTAAATGGTAACTGTGTTTGTTGCTGAAGATTGGAGGTGTGATATTGATTCAGATGCTCTCTTTAAATGAAAACGCTCATGCCATTATAAATGACTGTGTTTTGCCACACATCGTGATCGCGTTACTACTGAAGCAGTCAGCTGTTACGATGCACAATGAAATCTAATGTGTAATGGGAAAACACTGGCTGTGTTCCAAAATCATAGTGAGCAGTATTGCCGTATATTGCCTCTCAGAAATAAAGGTACAGCAGCTGTCACTGGGGTGGTACCTTTTCAAAAGGTACTTATTTGAACCTAAAGGGTCCATTTTGGTACCTTAAAGGTACATATTGGTACTTAAAGCGTACATATTAGAACCTAATAGTTACAAAAGTGTACCTTTTGAAAAGGTACCGCCCCAGTGACAGCTGTTGTACCTTTATTTCTGAGAGTGTATAGACAGTGTATCCTGACTGTCACAAACTCACAGAAATGACCAGTTTTGGAACGTGGAGAAGCTCTGTCCACTTTTGTCTCTTTTAAAGTATTTAATGTGACTGCCGAGAATATTTTTTACACAAATTTAGACTAAATATGCAAAATAACCATGTTTATTTTCATAAACTTGCTGAATTAATTGTGCAGTGTGATGAGGTCATGTGACAATATTGTAACAACTTTTTAAAATGTTTATTGCTTAATGCATTGTGCTTTACATATTTTATTATTATTATTATTTTTTTTTTTTACATTTAAATAGCTTGTAGTATACATACTAAAACCATTCAAATGGTTCAAAAGTTTGGGATCGGTAAGATTTTCTTTTTATGTTTTTGTAAGAAGTCTCTTCTGCTCGCCACGGCTGCATTTATTTGTTCAAAAATACAGTAAAAACAGCAACATTGTGAAATATTATTGCAAATTAAAATATCTGGGATTTTTTATATATTTGAAAATGTTAATATAATCCTGTAATTTATTCCTGTATTTCCTCTGCATTTATGGTGCTCATTAAATATTTATTTTTATAAATTTTTACAACTATTTAAGCCTGTTTCTGTCATGTAATAAAAAAAGCCAATTGTGACGTTTTATCTCACAATTCTGTGTTTGTATCTCGCAATCTCGCAAGAGTTTATATCTCTATAATAATTATCAGAATTGTGAGAGCTATAGATACATATAAACTCTATAGATATAAACTCAAAATTGTATTTGTAATTTTTTTTTTTTTTTTTTTTTTTTACTGTGGTGGAAACAAGCTTCCACAGAAAACAATTTAAGGTTTTTGTTGTAAACATTTATTTATTTATTCATTCATTCATTCATTCATTCATTCATTCAGAATTGAATAAAATAAAATTAAAAATTCATAAGTACAATCATTTATAATGTAACAAGTTTTGTAGCATTATAAGGGTCTTTACTGTCACTTTTGATAAATGTAATGCAGAATGCTAATGTTAAAAGTATACATTCATTCATTCATAAATAAATAAATAACTAAAGTCTTTAAAAAAAACTTTTGAACGGTAGTGTATAAGTTAATATTTTATTCTGAACATACCGTCTAAATTTGAAATAGCCTACTAGCATGATATCATACTACTTGCTATTGACACATAAAGATAAGTACAGTATGCTAGTATGCTATTCAGAAATTCTGCAAGCCTCTTCTTTATTTGCTATCTTGGATGCCATTGGATGTTTTTTTTTACTGAACTTCGCAATGCATTCTGGTATTGCATTGCGAAAGATGCAAGCTGTTTCCTTAAAATTTGGCAAAAGAAGTTTATCCTACAAGTAAGCGTGATCATACCAGCATTAGCATATGGTGCCTTAAAATGCTTCCTACATAGACAACACACTAGGTTCATGCATAATTTTAGCTA
>NW_015639768.1:159355-189381 GCF_001515625.1 Sinocyclocheilus rhinocerous | reverse complement strand
TGTTTTCAACATTGATAATCAGAAATGTTTCTTGAGCAGCAAATCAGCATATTAGAATGATTTCTGAAGGATCATGTGACACTGAAGACTGGAGAAATTATGCTCAAAATACAGCTATGCATCACAGCAATAAATTACATTTTAAAATATATTCACATAGAAAATAATATTTCACAATTTTTTTTATCATCAAATAAATGCAGCCTTGGTGAGCAGAAGACTTCTTTAATAAATAAATGACTTTTTTGTCTTTTGTATGATTTCAGATGGCTTTGAATGTAGCACACACATCGTATGAACTACATTTATGGGTAAATATGTTGATAAAGAGACAATTTTAGGATATTATTAGCATTTGATAAAGGTTCTTACAGGAACACAAAAGATTATATTTTGAGAAATTTCTCAGGTTTTTTGTCCATGCAATGGAAGTCAATGGACTCCAATGTTTTTTGTGTTCTGCATACACGTTTATAAAGACATGAGGGTGAGCAAATGACGAAAGAATATTCATTTTGGGGTGAACTTTCCCTTTAAGCTGCTAGTGACGTTCTGGATTGTCCTGAGTGATGCATTAATGGTTTCTAATGTTCAAGTATTGTGTAGAAGCAAAACACCAGAGACCGTATCAGGAGGAGGAAACCGCTGTTGTCATTATTGCTGTCAGATTTGATTGCCAATGTGTTATTGGACCCAAAACCTTCATTTTGTTCCCCAGTTAACTTGATAGGAGTCTTATGAGTACGGCTATTACTGAGACAGAAAATAGCTGTTCGGGAGCGTTGCCAAGTTGGCTGCAAGTGTTTCCTAAAAGCAGTGGTTCTCGACCTCATTGTCCACAACATTATTTGATACCAGCAATATTTGATGATCAGGATTTTGAAAAATATTTGACACTTAAAAAAAAAAAATTTGAAATTGTTTTTACTCAGAAATTGCTAGCAAATTTCACAAACAATTAGAAAGAAATGGTACACTTTAAAAATAAATCCACTTATTTAAACTTAAAACGTAAGTTCAACTGCCTTATATTTTTAAGTATAATCAACTTGGATGTAAAAGATATTTCAGCTTAAAATACATTAAACTGACTTAAAAATCAAGTTGAAATTCGTATAAAAAAGTTGAAATTGCTCAACTTATTTTGATGAGTTGAAGTAATGTAAAAATGTATATTCATAAATCATATTTCCAGGTCTATAAATAATCATTAAATCAACTTAAAATTGGTCGAGCACCATTTCATTCATTTGCTTTTGTATACAAATGAATTTTGCATTAAGCTACGATTCTTCGTGTGTTATTTTAGTAGCAGTGAGATACTATTGTATTGTTTATTAATATTTTAAGCCAGTTTTTATTTTTATTTTTCTGTTTTCATTTTAATTTTAGTTCAAGTTTTAGTAGTTTTGATGTGTTTTTGTTATTTTTAGTTTTTATAGTTATTTTGTTTTATGGTTATTTAGTATTTAATTATATAGTTAATATACATTTTTATTTCAGTTTTTGTTATTTTAGTACAATTTTAGTAACTTTAGTTAAATTAGAATGCAAAATGTTGCCTTGGCCACTAGCTGAAATAAAGTTTTTATATTTTATTTTGTTAACGTTTGTTTTATTTCAAGTAATGAAAAATTTTTTTTTTTCATGGTTTTAGTTTTAGTTTCCATTTTAGTTAAATCTCATTTAGTTTTTACTCACTCTCATGTCATTTAAAAACTGTATGATTTTATGCCATCAAGTATTTTTTTCATACAGTGAATGTGAATGATTACAGTAGCTGTCGAGCTCCAAAAAATGACAAGCACACCATAAGTATAGTGCATCGTGCAAAAAAGTCTTACATTTATGTTTTTTTTCCCATGAACTTTTCCCCTCCATCGTAGCTCATTTCAGACAAGCACAAATATGTGAATAGCATTTAACAGAACTCGACATTTTAACAATCCTACAACCCAAAAGGAGCAAAATGTCTGTAAAAAGTACATTTGTTAGCTGCGAAGAAAGCGAGGGAGAGTCGAGTTAAACACAGATGGAAAATAATTTCCAGATTTTCCCTCGCGGCGCTTCGGGCTGCAGAAATAAATATGATGTCTAGAAATACATCCAGGTGGTTTCGGGGAAATGCATAAAGGTACAAAACGGAAGCATGATGTTCTACAGCAGCAACATGCAGAGAGCTTGAACAAGTGAAAGATGGGACTGGTTGAGCGCAGAAGCCTGGCTTGACTCATGCATTATTGCTGACCTGTATTGATTGAGCGGGGGCAGAAATGATGTTGAGAGATAGACGAGCGTTAGAGAATAGAGAGGGAGAATGCGGGGGCTTGAAAATGAGAGGATGTTGACACTGCTGTTAAACACATGAGTCACCAACCTTCCCCCCTCAGTCATTAGCATGAACGGCAGGAACAAGAAATAAATGGGTCACTCGCTCCTGAACAGATGAACGCACCGCATGTTTTAGGGAAATCTAAATATCCTTAAAACAAGATGCATTGAGTTGAGAAGCAAGATTGCATAAGATAGTGTGTTATGACATGTTTTCAGAGGATTTATCCTGAGTTAAGTTTATTTTTTCTGACCCCGTTGGCAAATTGTTAAAGATTTATCCTTGAAACAAGAAAAACAACAATTTGCCAGTGGAGGAAGAAACATACACTTGATTCAGGATAGACTACCGTTTAAATCTTTAGGGTTGGCAGGATTTTTTATTGTTTTCATAAGTCTCTTCTGTATGGAAGCCCGTTTCCGCCACTGAATAATAAAAAAAAAGGTTATTGCGACTTTTTATCTCACAATTCTGACTTTTTTTCACAGAATTGTGAGATATAAACTCGCAATTGTGAGTTATAAAGTCAGAATTGCGTGATATAAACTCGCAATCGCAAGTTAAAGTCCAATTTTGAGGGGGGAAAAAGACCGATATGTTCTCAGGATTGCGAGTTTAGGCTATATCTCACAATTCTGACTTTATAACTCGCAATTGCGTGTTATAAAGTCAGAATTGCGAGATATATACTCGCAATTGCGAGAAAAAAGTCTGAATTGCGAGATATAAACTTGCAATTGCGAGAAAAAAAGTGATGAAACTGACCTGCACTTGAAGCCCTGAACAGGTCAGTGATGTTGCTACATTTCACTGCTTTTTCTGGCCGCTTCATCTCTTTCATCGAGTCCCTCGCATCGGTTCTGTTCGGAATCGTTTGACGGAAGCGCGGATCAGACGTGAGCTGATTATAGTGCAGCGCTGCCAGTCAAGACGAACAGATTTATGATTTACCGTATTGTCCCGAATATAAGACGATGTTTTTGGAAATACATAAAAAACGCGGTCGTCTTATATTCAGGGTCTAGACTTTGACATGTCAATAATACACCCACAACAATAGGTGGCGCCAAAATAATAATAATAATAAC
This sequence comes from Sinocyclocheilus rhinocerous, assembly GCF_001515625.1. NCBI lineage: Eukaryota > Metazoa > Chordata > Actinopteri > Cypriniformes > Cyprinidae > Sinocyclocheilus > Sinocyclocheilus rhinocerous. The sequence goes on along the minus strand of NW_015639768.1, from coordinate 185,961 downwards.
TGCAAAAAAGCAAACAAAAAAAACAACAAAAAAAACAGGCCAAATCAGCCGCCAGGCCACCGGGAATTCTCCCGGTGCTCCCGATGGCCAGTCCGGGCCTGTACTTAACTGATTAGTAGCCTATATAAGGGAATAGACTATTTCCAGACAAAAGTTGAATAAGGCCACTAGGAATGGCATCAAATATACTGCAAACTATTTAGCAGTTACAGGGATCTTATAATAATTAAGGAATTCACAGTAATTAAAGAGATGTCCATTATTCTTGAATAGCTGTCTCACCAAGCTTATACCATTATTGTACTAGTTTCTGTAAAATAAGGACTTATTTTTTAACAGTATGGCTCTCGCTAAATAGAGTGCTGTGTGAATGGATGAAGTATTTTTGTAGGTCAAAACCATAGACTGTATAAAAAAATTGGACGTAGTGTCCGTGACCTAACCCGTAGACTTCCGACGAGCGTTTTGAAGCCTAAAGTAGGCGGAGCCAGCCGTCGCCATCTTGGCAGCGCGTCACCGCGCGTCACTCCCGGATCATCGAAAATGAGCAAAGAGGCGGGAGCTGGCTGCTGAAACCACGCCCACCTAGCTCGACGGTGGTGACAGCAGCGGCAATCCACTTGTCACTCAAGTGGCCACGCCCTTAATTATGCAGAACTTTAAGGCTTAATATAATTTAAACGGATGAGTCAAAAAAAAATTAACTCTATTAAAATTAAAATTAAGTTGCCGTTCGGTCAAAACCCAGAACGAGTTAACATTTTAGCACTTCCGGTTACATCGTCCTGAAGTCATGAGTTTTTAGTTAAATGCCTAAAATAATGTCTGTGGTTCACACAATCTCAAGATATATTCACATTTTATTCTATGACATAAAATACAAGAGTAATATCCCTTGTGTTCTTTAAGTAGACAAGTGCTAAATTGAACTAAAGAGATTGTCTGACTATTTTTATGTCTTTACAGGAATAGTTTACCCCAAAAATGAAAATTTGCTGAAAATATACTGACCATCAGGCCATCCAAGATGTAGATGAGTTTGTTTCTTCATCAGAACAGATTTGGAGACATTTACATCACTTTCTCACCAATGAATTCTCTGCTTTGAATGGGTGCCGTCAGAATGAGAGTTCAAACAGCTTGTAAAAACATCACAATAATCCACAAGTAATCCACATGATTCCATCAATTAACATCTTGTGAAATAAAAAGCTGTGTGTTTGTAATAAACAATTCCATCATTTATATGTATTTAACTTCAAACTCTTCCGGCTAAAACATGAGTCCTCGATCCATAATATTGCTTTGTCTAGTGAAAAAATAATCTAGTCTGATTCAGGAGAGAAATCAAGCACTGTTTACAAGTGAAAACAGTTTGAAGACAAGCAGGGATGGACTTTTTTTTTTTTTTTACTGAGGGAAGCTTTATTATGGATTATAGCTAGTATTTTGGCCAGAAGCAATGGTTAAAAATGTTGAAACGCCTTAATAATAGATTTCTTTATTACAAACACACAGCTTTTCGCTTCAAAAGACTCGGACTGGAGTTGTGTGAATTACTTGTGGATTATTGTGATGATTTTTATCAGCTGATAAAATCTCATTCTCACGGCACCCATTCACTGCAGAAGATCCATTGGTGTGAGCAAGTGATGTTATAATAAATTTCTCAAAATATGTTCCAATGAGGAAACAAACTCATCTACATCTTGGTTGGCCTAAGAGTGAGTACATTTCCAGCGATTTTTCATTTTGGGGTGAGCTATTTCTTTTAATAATAATGCATAGCCCACATGTTTTCCATACCAAAAACTTGATTGAGATGCAGTTACCCATATATCCACCAGAGGTCCTATTGGCAGCATCATTCGAATTGCTAAAACATGCAACACACACTACTCTTATTTTGTTGCACTGTGAAATGTAAATATGAAAAGGTGTCAATAATTGCTCACTGGATGTGTAATGCAGATTCATAATGGCAAAAATATAACCAACAATGCTAATGTTAAGTTTAACGTTCTTGCACATTTGTATGTGAAGCAGGCAGAGACTGTCTATGTCCAGGGCTAGGTTTAGACCTGAAGCTCTGCTGTGAAATTCCTGACTGCAGTGAGAGGGCATCTAGGGCAGGGTGCTGAAAGAATGTGAAATATATCGTTTTAGAGTAGAAGAAAGACTGAGGGAAAGAGCGGATCCATAACAGAAGGAAAAAATGTTTGTTTTGAATTGGGATAGAAGTAAAAATATCTGACAGTCAAACACAAACCCATGCATTCTTTCACATCCATTTTTTTAAACCTTACATCAAACATTTTTTTAGGAAAACTAATATCTCCACTTACACTGTGGACATAATTTTGTCACTGATTTGCAAGGGGATTTTTAAAGGGGTCATATGATGCTTTTTTAAAGATCATTATTTTGTGTATTTGGTGTAACAGAATATGTTGACATGCTTTAATGTTCAAAAAACACATTATTTTTCAAATACTGTACATTATTGTATGTCCTCTATGACCCGCCTCTGTGAACATTTGGGCGGCATTATGCAAATGTTTCCACATAGTGAGGTAGATATGTGGGGCGTGTTAGAACGAGCCGTTTTAGGGGGGCGTGGCAGAGTCTTAACTTTGATAAAGAATTTCTCTGGTTTTGAGGCTTTAGTCTTTGCAACTTCAGGGATCTTATCTATGCACAATCAGCTTGTAACACTCCAAAGAGAAAGGAAAACTTGAAATCGCATCATATGACCCCTTTAATGTAAGTGCTGGTTTCCTTGTGTCTTGGTGAATCCTGGTGAAGTTTACTGTGTTCATCATTAACATTATAATGACTGCCATTATTGAAGTACATATTCCAGTGACATAGGCTACATATTTAATAAATAATTAAATAAGCATTAAACTTGTTACAGACAGTACAGATTTTATTCAACACACATCAATTTTACATTAAACACCACATGATCCTTTTTTTGTCAGTCGGCAGGTGGATTTCTAAATACAAAATCACAAAATGTCATTATCATTATAACCATCACGATCTTATGATTTTGGTTAATAATGCATTTAGCTGTGCAACAAATCATAATATCTCCAAAATTAGAGCTCATATTCTAAATGCAGATTAAAGGAAGCATCATAATATCATAATGGCTTGGGCAGAAATTTGAAGAGATGGCACAACATGGACTTGTCTCACAAATACTAATGCAGGGTTTTGATGCAGGACGTTATTTTGAGATGATATTTGAAATGATAAAGAGAGACAACTGATAGTAAGCATTCTTTTTTACAGTTAGGTGAGGGTTAGATCAAGAATTTCCGTAAGATTTTAAACATGAATGCAAAAAAAATTAAATTTTTATCTAATTCAAAAACAAATAATGATTTGAAGTCACAAAGTAACAATGATTAAGCGCTTATAAAAAAAAAAAAAAAAAAAACAAAGTAATGGTGAGTCACATACAGTGTGTGAATGAGGCCAGTTTTTGGAAGATTTAAATTTTATAAATTTATTTATAAATTAATGTATCTATTTTATTTATTAATACATTAATTCTTCTGTTAAAATGTATTATTTGAGCGGTAAATTTGATTACAATTTTTTACAGTAATTTTTTTTTTTAGAATCTGAGTGTATGGTTGTGAAACTGAACTGTGAAAGTTGTGAAACTAAATATAATTTTACACACACAAACACACACACAAAAAAGGTTAGTAAGTGATTTTTCACACTAAATTCATGTTAACATTGTTTACATCATGTGGTTATACTATTGAAACACAAATTAGTATTTCAACATTTACATTTGCACGTAACCTTTTTTTCTTTTTCTTTTTTTTAAGAAAATGAAAACTGAGTTGAAATTCGATTGTGCAATTGTGAAATTCAACCTGTGGTCAACAATATGCCACAAGTGCTGCTGACTGAGCTTAACTTGTATTTAATTCTAGATTATTTAATACTAAGGACTTCTAACCATAGTAAGCACCACTAATATTCAGCCAGGAGACCATCAAAGCATTGTTTCCAGTTCTTTCCAAGACATGGAACCTGAATGTTCATCATCTGCTACAAAATCATGTTCACTTTCCTCTGCATTCTTGTTGGTCTGCTTGCATGGAGACCTTTTCCCATCATTCTGCCTCAGAACCAGCTCATGCTGCCGCACTGTAAAAAACACAGTCTCTGTTTCGTGAGGCGCATGCCCAGGTAAGTTTCCTGAATGGTGGAGACGTGATTGTCCTTTGGCCCCCATGGTGCCCAGAGGCAGGCCTTTAGTGCCGCTGACACTGAGACACACGCTCTGAGTTGTGGTGTGTGACATCATGCCTCCATAGTAGCCGCTTCCACATCCCGCGCTGCTGTTGACACGAGCTTTCTGCTTCAGGTCTATTGCAAGACTGCGCCTTAGCCAAGCCTTCTTAAGCTCTGCCTGCACCTGTTCATGATGGAGAGATTAAAAAAAAGAAATAGACAGAGAAAAAGGGTTAAGACACTGGCACACACACAAATTTAAAGGTGATGTATGTGGTTTCCTCTATGTTAAAATACAGTCACTTTCCAGCTTAACGAAATATGTTGTGTCCCAAATGAAAACCACTTATACTATGTACTTTCTAGTGTATGAAGGATATTCTGTAATGTGGCACTGGAGTCTCGTAGCCCTTTCCGGTATCTAATTACCTATACAGCAAAAAATATATATACTTTCTGGGCAAAATATATTTCAAATATATGCTAAAAGCTTAATGAAATATCTTTTTGAAATTGAAAATATTTAGTTTTATCCTTCATATACCAAAATATATTTCAAAATGCAAGAAAATACATTTCCAGCCTTATAGTAGCCTAATAGCTTACTAGTGAAATCTCAGTGCACAAGTGCATGGTCTGAGTGTGTGAAGTGCACTTTTTGTTGAAATTTTCAGTGTGAACACACTACTATTTATGCTACCAAATTGCATAGTGCAATAAATATGCAGAGTATGAATTGAGATACATCAATCCACCTAAATTTTAAGTAAAAATGTAAAAGGCTTCTGGGGTCATCAGCTTCCAGTTATTTTTATCTGAACAAAACAGCTCGTTGTGCTGCTTGATATTGGAAACTGGTATTTCTTTTATTATTTTAATGTAGTACTGTATTATTGCAACTATAGACACACTGGTTTGTAACATAAATAGTTTACAGCACTTTTTATTCTCCTTGTTAATTTACCTATAGTGACTAATGAATCAGAAGTCTTGCACACTCACAGAAAATAGCATCTTTCGCGTTGCAAAATATTATAAGGTGGATAGTTCACCCAAAAATGAAAATCCTGTGTTCAACTTTGTCGGTCGAAATTGTGTATAAGAATTTTCAGCCATAGTCACACGACACGGACAAGAACTCAAAATGAAAAGTTTGAGTAAAAGATGACAGAACTTACATTTTTAAGTGAACTATGCCTTTAAATATGTAGAGACAAATGAAACAAATATAAGCCATTTGTGTTTGATTCCCCCCAAAACTGTATAAACTGTCAATAAAACATTGCTCTGTTTATTTGAGCTCCCCAACCAGCCCAAAACAGCAACATTAGCTAAAGGCATTATTCTTACAATTACATTCTGTCCTAAATTACACTCTGCATCTTTAAAGGATCATTTCACTTCCAGGATAAAAAGTTCCTGATTATTTACTCACCCCCATGTCATCCAAGATGTTCATGTCTGTCTTTCTTCAGTTGAAAATAAAGATTTTTTTTTTTTTTTTTAGAAAATGACTGATCGCTTCACTAGATAAGACCCTTATATCTCGGCTGGGATGGTGTAGAGCCTTTTGAATCTGCATTGAAACCACTATATGGAGAAAAAATCCTGAAATGTTTTCCTAAAAAAAAACTAATTTCTTTTCGACTGAAGAAAGAAAGACATGAACATCTTGGATGACATGCGGGGTGAGTAAATTATTAGGAAACTTTGATTCTGGATGTGAACTAATCATTTAAACATGCATTTTTCAAAGAAAGCTCATTGAACTGTTCAAGTTCACACCATCAAGTCACACTGGGTAAAATACAGTAAGTACACATGTATAAATCTAAAGTGTGAAACACTCACCTCCCCATTGCAGAAGCAGTAAATAAATGCCACAAAGAAACCCTGTGGAAATGAAATGAAAAATTCCAATGAAATCATAACCAGAAAAATCATGCAATTTTTCAGGGCAGCAACCATGTATGATGCTTCATGTTCCCTAACTAAATTAAAGCAACATGAAAAGCTCCATTGACAAGTCATTTGTATGTTTAAAAGCTGTATCTGTTAATTTTATTTTAAGAACCTTAGTTACCATGAACTACAGTAGCAATAAAAAGTTGTATTTTATTGACTAATGTAAACAAATATGAATAAAAACCATAAGCAATTAATTGTTTACTGTTAGTTAATGTGAGTTAATGCACGTAAAGTGTAACCCTGTCATCTTAATTAATCAATTATTATTGAAAATTAATCAATTAATTAAACTTCTATGGAAAGTGTGAATCATTGTCACTGTGAACATAACTGCAGACTATTCCATTTTTAGCAATCAAATCCCAAAGTAATTTCCTTCATATCTATTACTTGCAGATTATAGGTTTAAAAATGCCCTTGGGGAAAACTTGCCATGTCAAAGGAGACCCCTGACCCCACATTTTTTTTGTTTTTTTGGAAAATAGACTATACCTGTGAAGAGTTGAAGAGCATCTCATAATGCATCTGAATCTGCCACAGCAGACCTGTGACCTCAGTGTATGGAAGAGCCATGAACAGCATGTAATGAACTCCAAACAGTGGCATCAACACCAGGGTTGACTTCAGCAGTTTCCTACACAGCAAACAAATCACTACAAATCACATGTGTGTTTACATGCGTAAACGCGTGCGCGTGTGTAGTAATTTATAACCTGTACTGCTGTCTAGGGTCTAGTTTTCCAGTGTTTGTTTCCCACAACTTAGAGGCCAGAACCCTGATGATATTGAGGAAGAGAAAGAAGTTCACCTAGATAAATAAAACACACAAAAATAAGTGACTTTTCAGTAGGGATTTTCTGATAGGAAGCGTTTATTGTTTATAAAATATGGATAATATATTTTCCATTTTATAAAGTACACATTTTCGTTATTGCATAGGATATATTTAATTTAAAGATTTGAATTATTATTAGTATTAATTAGAGAAAAATATATATTTTCTTACAACAATGGCTGCCAGGATAGGTACTTGATAGATCCATTTGAGATTGCCGGCGCTTATATCCCAGCACCTAGAGATAAAGAAATCCAGCCTTCAATGCTTTAGAAAGCACTCTCAATCATCTATTATCTTTATTTTACTGTGTTGCAATGTGAAATGAATATTTAATTATTTAAAACTTTTTTTACACTGGGACACTCATTATTACACAGTCCAGAGTTTTTCTTGAGTATTTTCCTCACACATCCTCTATAAAAAGTCCAGAGCAAATTACCTACTTTTTCAACAAACTCAATGGTTCTTTGAGAAATCTAATCCCTTCCGAAGGCAAATGTCTGTGACTGAGGATATTTTATCGCAGCACTCCTCCATGTGTGTTTTTTTGACTACACTGATCTACCATTTGCACATTAATCTTGCTGCACATGGACAGCATCCAACAAAAAAGTAATATAAAACAATTCTGGTAACCATTTACAATTAGGTTAGGTTTATTAATAAAGTTTATCAACATTAGTTAATGCATTACATAACATGAACTAACAATTAATAATATATATTTTACAGCATTTATTAACCTTTGTAATGTTAGTTAATAAAATTATATTAATGTTATTAGTTATTAGTTCACAGTGCATTAACTAATAGTAAAAGATACAACTTTTGTATAACTATTATTTATGTTAACTAATATAGATAACTGATTTTAACAAATGAAACCTCATTGTAAAGTGTTAACAAAATTCTTAACTCAGAAAAGCCTTATTTGTGTTAATATGGTGGAAATTACTAGACATCCAGGCTTTAATCTTACCTACACAATGTAGGCCCTACTAAGAAACAAAATAATGAAGAACCACTTGGAATGAGTATAATACAAAGCTGCGTACCATCAGCATATAAATTATATGAAATATTGTTTTTACAAAAAAATGTAAACTAATGGAAACATATACAGTGAAAATAAAATTGATCCAAGAATAGAACCCTGCAGCACACTGCTGCTTAATATAGACGATGAATAAATACATTAATAAAAACATGAACTACTTAAACAACTGCTTGACCGCACCATAAATATCTTGACTTCATATGTTCAGCCAGAGACTATTTTTAGAAAGGCCAACATTAGGTCTTGCATGGAATTTGCTAAAAACTATGTGACAAAACCTAAACCTTTTGGAAAAAAGTTTTGTGGTTTGATGGGACCTATTTGGCCTAAAAGTGCAAGTTAAAGCCAAACAAAGCTCAAGATAATAATACATTTATTCTCCAGAAGATAATACATTTATTCTCCAAACTGCAATGTCCTGTGTAGGGTTGTGGGGATGTTAGGGCCAATCCCAGAGTCTCGGGCCGAAGGCAGGGAACTTAGGAGATCATATTCCAAGGTGTTATCATTTAGAGCTTTAACAGAAACCTTTGCATGTAGGCACTGCATGCATGTGTGCCACTTGTTTGTGTGTGTAAACCTACTGTGTGTCTGCCAGAGACACCCGGGCACTGACCCATATGGATACAAACACTGCAGGTATTCCTATGTAAGAGGAAGCAAGAGAGACTGAAGCAGGATGTTAAAGGAGAATACTATCTACATTTTGCACCCTCAATGCCATAATGTATTGCTCTACAAAATGTTACTATCATATGCTATCTTCAAATCAAAAGTGACAACTCACCCCAGCCTATGATTGTTAAAGCCCACAGACAGTTTTTATCAGACAGGAAGGCCATGAAGATCAGACTATGCAAATACAGACCCTCCACCAGGATCCAATAATGATTGGTTGCCAAGAGATACAGGAAGAGGGTCACAACAAACTTGCAGCCCACCTGTTAGCACACAGAACAATAAAGCAATGTTGGGTTCTGCAGACACTTTGTGTTATTTATGTACAGTACATATGTATTCATTTGCAAATGTGTTTTTGTGAGTACCATGTAGGGTCTTTGTCCAATGGCCCCATCTTCTAGTTTGCCTTCATCTATGACAGCATAAAGAACGGCGTCTTTCACAAATATACTGATTGCTCGGCATATGAATGAGGTGAAGAGGTGGATGTGGATGTAGTTACGGGTGCAATGGAGACGTCTATAGAAAAAAAGAAACAGAGAAAGGAGAATAATCAAGCTAACTTTGAAGTAGTTGTGGAAAATGATTCATTTCATTGTCTCATACTGTAAGTCACATGACAATGCAGATGTAGTACATCCAGATTGCTTTCATTATGAATTGTAACTTTTTAAAGTGCAATTAATTGAACGTATGGGTGTTTTTGACCCACTTAAAGTATGACTTAAGTACATCTTTATATGTAATTTTACAATTACTTGATTCTTGTTATTAATTACTAGTGTGAACTGAATGTAAAGTTTTGGTTCTGCATGGGTAAATTACAACTATTCCCTTCTTTCTCAGTGAGCAGAGGACCTGCTGACTGTCTGATCAGATCATAGCAAAGATATCTCATAAGTCTGTATCTGAACACATGGATATCATATTCAATGCTACTCTTACATTAAAAATGTGATATTTATCTTGTCTAAATGTTAATTTTGCACTTACTTAAAATAGCAAAGGATAAAGACAGCCACCAGTAACGCCACCAGTGATATGGAGTATCCAATAGTGTACATGAGATAAAGTCGCTCAAAGACCTCCTAAATAAACACAGCAAAATAGTACACATATTATTGAACGTATGTACATGTGACTGTAAATGCCTGTACATTTTAGTCCATGCTCTTATTTTATATCTTTTGGACAAAAAAATAAATAAAAAATATTATATAAATTTTTTTGTGTTGCTATGCTGATGTTTCTGTGTGGTTGCTATAGGTGGTTGGTGACTGAAACATGTCAAAAGAGTACATATCAAACTATCTATGATATTCTGGTCTAAAGAAATGGTTCAGGTGCCTCTTTCAATTTAATCTATTGAATTTTGAATATTGAATTTTTAACCATTTTGTTTCAATTTAGTTTAGCCATCTACCAGGTGATGTCAATTAATTGACTCTGCCAATGAGTTACATTCTTAAATTTATATAGTATGAATATGAGCAATATATAGTATAATATGAGCAATAGAAATGTAATGCATGCCATAAATTGGATAATAGCTGCCTATGAGTTATGAAAAATACACACCTCCTGATCGCTGTGGTTAGTGTGCAGGTAGGTGGTGCATTCTGTGTAGTTAGCCCATGTCCGGTTTATAGTGGATACCTGCTCCCAGTTACCTGATGCATCACAGTGGCGATATGCGTATCCTAAAATGCACATAAAACTGTAATGCTAAATACTTAAGTATATAGTGTGGCTGCATACACTTAAATATGTGACAGAATTCACATACAGTGCTTGATATGTTTCCCCTTTAAGGATGTTTAGTTGTCTGTGGTGGGGTTTCCACCACAGTTCATAAAAGCAATAGCCAGTTCACAGCTTTTCATCCAATTTTATTGTCTGTGTTCATTTAATCGCACAAATACCTACATGTAGTGACCCCGATACTCTTGGATGTTTCCAGAGTTTTTTGTTGTTGTGGTATGACAAGATGAAGGCCAGCGCAGTTGCTCTCAAGTTACCCGAGTTTTGGGAACAGCAAGCTGTGGCATGGTTCCCCTTCAGGAACTCGAGCTGCATCGGAAAACGCTTTGGGAACGCCTTCAGCGTGACCACGCTCTGTATCACATGTAAAATCATTATACGGTGCCCGTCTCTCCTCAGTGCCCTCAGGAGATCGATCTGCCAACCCTGCCACCTACGGTGCTTCAGTGTGCAGCGGTCTCCGGCGAGCGCTTCTCTCAGTCACCGAACGTAGCGGTATTAAGAGGCTCGCTACCTCTTCGGAAGATTCTAGAGCCGCTAGTTCGGCCATTCCCTGCCGGTCCGCCGCTTCAGGACACCGACCTAGCCGCTCTAAGTGCACAGACAGTTTGGGTTCTACAGCCGGTACTTCATCATCCCAAAGAAGGATGGAAGTTCCTGAGGTTTGCTTTTGGGGGCAAAAGCTTACCGGGTTCTTCCGTCGGCCTTGCACTCTCACCCCGCACTTTCACAAGGAGTGTGGATGTTGCTCTGGCTCCTCTGTGACTCCAGGGCATCCACATACTCAACCATATGGAGCAGATGGCAGTTCAGCATCGAGATGTCGTTCTCGCTCACATGAAAGAGCTGGGGTTAAGACTTAACGCCAAGAAAAGTGTGCTTTCTCCATCCAGTACAGAGAACCACTTATCTGGATGTGATGTGGGATTCGACCACGATGCAGGCACGTCCGTCTCCTGCTCGGTTCGAGTCGATCCTCACTGCAGTCGCGAGAGTGAGAGAAGGCCGGTCACTCACTGTCAGCAGTTCCAGAAACTGCTGGGTCTGATGGCAGCTGCGTCCAACGTGATACATTTTGGCCTGCTGTACATGAGACCCCTACAGTGGTGGCTCAAGACCAAGGAGTTCTCCCTCAGGGGAAACCCGCTCCGCATGCTCAAGGTCACGCTGCGATGCCTACGTGCCTTAGACATGTGGAGTAAACTTTGGTTCTTGTTTCAGGGCCCGGTGCTGGGAGCTCCTTGTTGCCCCGTAACGCTAGCGACGGTCGCGTCTCTGACCGGTTGGGGAGCGGTCATGAGTGACCGCTTGGCCCGCAGTCTGTGGAGTGGGCACCATCTCACGTGGCACATCACCTGCCTGGAGATGCTGGCCGTGTTTCTAGCATTGAAACACTTCCTCCCGGACCTAAGAGATCACCATGTGTTGGTGCGCACCGGCAACACAGCAGTGGTCTCTTATATCAACCACCAGGGAGGTCTGCGTTCACGCCCCATTTACAGGCTGGCGCACCAGATCCTTGTGTGGTCCCAGGGGAAACTCCTCTTGCTGAGATTAGTTCACATTCCTGGGCATCTCAATATGGGTGCAGACATCCTGTCAAGGCAGGGGCCAAGGCCCGGGGAATGGAGACTTCACCCCGAGGTGGTGAAGCAGATATGGAGAGTTTATGGGTAGGCTCAGGTGGAACTGTTTGCGACTCGAGAGACATCGCACTGTCCCCTCTGGTTCTCTCTGACTCATCCAGCTCCTCTCGGACTGGACGCTATGGTACAGACGTGGCCGAGGCTTCGTCTGTACGCCTTTTTCCCCGATCGCTCTGCTCCCAGGAGTTCTGGAGAGAGTGTGCCGGGACGGCGTCCGTCTACTGTTAGTAGCCCCGTTCTGGCCAGTCCAAGTATGGTTCTCGGACCTGATTTCCCTTCTCGACGGCTCTCCATGGGAGATTTCAGTCAGGAGGGATCTCTGCTCACAGGCGGAGGATACAATCTTTCACCCCCGCCCGGAGCTGTGGAAGCAGTGGATGTAGCCTCTGAGGGGGCAAAACTTGTAGCTTCCGGTCTCTCAACCGAGGTTGTTGGAGTTCCTGCAGGCCCGATTCTCTGCAGGGTTGACCCACTCCACCTTGAAAATCTATCTTGACGCCGGTTCCACCGCATGTGCTTTTATAGCTTCCTGGTCTCTACATCACCCGATTGTGACGTCTCGCCCTTCCATTGGACTGATTTTACATGTGATTCAGAGCATGGTCACACTGAAGGCGTTCCTAAAGCGTTTTCCGACGCAGCGTCTCGTTCCCTCGGGGAACCATGGTTACATTCGTAACCTGGAGACGTTTGCACAGACAGAGGCACAGTTCACGCTGCGAGACATCACTGCAGATGACACAAAGTATTACTACGTAGTAGCTTTGTTCAGCAGCTCCACAGCATTGCAAGTGGTAACCCTGTTAAATGAGCCCCCTGAGAGGGACAAGTATGGCACTCTTAAAACATACTTGTTGGGAAATTTTGGATTGACTGAATTGCGTGCGAGGCAGCTTCTTTCGTTACCAGGACTAGGTGATGCATGCCCTCTAAGCTTATGGACCACATGCTGACATTGTTCGGTGACCATAAGCCCTTTTATATTCAAAGAGCTGTTCCTTTGGCAAATGACAGAACAAGTCTGTATGGCTTTGACCAGCATGACAATCTAGGACTTACGAGAGCTGGCTAAGATGGCCGACAGTCTTTACTAACAGAGTCTTTATTAACAGTCTTTATTAAAACAGAGTTTTGTTTTACCAACATTTTTTAACGCCTCCATCAACCCACTGGTGGGTGCAGCAAATCAAACTGCACAACCGCCACATGGTGAAACGACTCTGCATTATGCTTTTATAATGATCACTTTGGGGACAGGGCCAAGAAGTGTTGCTTGCCATGTACTTTCTGTGGTAGAATTACCACAGGGGTCAGTAGTCTGTGAATGCTGTGGACACTGGCCATACTGGTTGCCTTCACTTCATTACTGACAATATCGGGGTGAAATTTCCTCTGTGATACTGGGGCCTAGGTGAGCGTACTGACGGTGACTCCACTCGACATGTGTTCTGAATATAAGAACCCCTTACTGGAGGCTGCTAAAGGCAGCCAAAATCCCAACATACGGAAAGCGCCAAGTTAAGTTGTGTTTTAATGGACAGCGTTTCACTTGGGATTTTGTTGTGGCTAAGTTGGCTCTTCCTTTGCTGGGTGCTGATTTTCTTTCTGCAATTGGTTTGTTGGTAGATGCACAAAACTGCCACTTAGTCAATGCGAAAGATTTCAGTTCTTTTCCATGTATCCTCAGCGTCTTTTCAACTACAAACTTGTCAAATTCTTCAGAGTCTAGTTGCGAGTTTTTGCAACTTTTCGTGAGTTTTCTGACAAGTCAACTTTCTCCATGGCAACAAAGAAACATGGTGTGGAACATCATATTTCTACTACAGGTCTGCCTGTGTATGCTCACGCTTGCTGTCTTGAATTTTTTTCTGTCTTGAAATTAGCTGTTGCTTAAGTTAAGTTTGCATACATGGGAGAATTAGGTATTGTACAATGCTCAAATAGTCCTTGGGCTTCTTCCTTGCACATGGTGCCTAAGTTGGATTGCAGTTAAGGTCCGTGTGGCGATTATCACAGACTCAATGATGCCACAATTCCTGTTCGCTACCTTGTTCTGCATGTTCAAGATTTCTCAGCGCGGCTAGCTGGCAAAACCATTTTCTCCAAAGTTGACTTTGTGCGAGGATACCAACAAGTGCCAGTCCACCCGGGCGGTATTCCAAAAACTGCTGTTGTCACCGCTTTTGGATTATTTGAGTCAATGCGAATGCTGTTTGGCCTGAAAAATGCCACTCAGACTTTTCAGAGGCTCATGGACTCTGTGTTACAGGGTCTAGCAGAGGCAGCCATGTTGGTGCATCCGCTTTCAGATGTTCCAATTGCTCTTACTAAAGATGCTTCTGATTTCGCGGTTGGGGCTGTCCCCTGACATACAGCACCATTGTGCTACGGGTGTCCCGAGTTCGAATCCCGGCATGTGGACCTTTCCCGATCCCACCCCACATCTCTCTCCCACTTTACTTCCTGTCATTAAACTGTCCTAACTAAATAAACGCAAAAATGATAAAAATCAATGTTTAAAAAAATGGTCTAGTGTGGCCTTAAAAAAGATGTGAGATCGTGGTCCGTTTCATGCATAACCTGTCAAAGAGTGAAAATGCAGAGTCACGTTAAGGCACCGCTGGTGCGTTTTGAGGTACGGAAACGTCGTTTCTATCATGTAATCTTGTTGGTCCTCTTCCTCTGTCTCGGGAGGACACTCACCTGCTCACACTGGTGGATCGGACTACTAGGTGGCCAGAAGTTGTGCCCTTTTTCTCAACATCAACTGGGGACATTGCACGTGCTTTTATTGGCACCTGGAGTGCCAGATCTGACAGGAATGACTGGCTCTCTTTGGTGTTGCTGGGACTTCAGATGGCCCCTAAGGAGGATTTACTGGCTTGTTCAGCAGAGCTTGTTTATGGGAAGACACTTAGGGTGCATGGCGACTTTGTTCCTGGTATCAAAACTCCATGGTCTGGATCAGAACACAATCCCACACTGCGAAGCCATGACTCCACTTTCGTTCCAGTGCCCAGCTCTTAGCATGGACTTAACAAGGCTTGGGGTCCCAATGTTCTGTCTTCTGCAAAATTTGTGTTCGTTCGACATGATGCACACAGAGGGCCATTGAAACCGCCATATGATGGGCCATTCCGGGTTCTGGAGTCCACGGATAAAACATTTGTAATTGATGTAGGTGGGAGGTCAGAATGTGTCTCAATTGAACACCTTAAACCAGCTCACAGAGACCTGTATCAGCCAACTGAGGTGGCCGTGGCACCTACCTCTGTCAACAAATCTGGCCAGTTTGTCGCTCAAGCTTTTCCTGGTAATAGCCCGTGGCAGGTGACCCGTACAAGAGTGGTATGCAGAATTTGTGCCCCTGATGAACTGGATATGTAGATCTGTGAATTCTGGGAGGGTGTTGGTGCTAGTGTGGCGGCATACACTTGGGGACTGTTTACACCTGGTCACTTCATGCATTTTCTCTGATCGGATAGCTATCTGATTGTGAAAAGACCAGGTGTAAATGCCCTCCAAAATGCTTGATTTTATTTTGATATAAATCCGACTGCTCAAACCACAGGAGGAGGTTTGGGCCGCATTCCAGATGAAACTGGACAAGTGTAAATGCATTGGTTGTTGAAACCACATATTTAAATTTTATTCCTTAAAAAATGTTAATAAAATAAACGTGTGAGAGCTTGTTATAGTCTATATGACATGTTGTAGGCAGATATGACGGCGCTAATACAACGCGCATCACTGCAGATGTGTAGCTGAGTATGTCTTCAGCAAGTCGACGTGCAAACTGCTGCAAACACACAATCTCAACACACAATCACTCAACACAGACGGTCAACACACAATCATCTTCAGTAAAAGTAGTAAGTAGAAAATAAAAAAGTAGAAGAAAAGTTGACAGTCGGCCGTCGGCCAATGTCGGGCTGTCGGCGAGCATCTGTCGGGCTAGTTTTTTTGGTGTTCCACACGTCGGCACTCGTCAGTCTCACATCTGTGCCAGTTTTGCCTGATAAATGATATTCAAAATGGTAAGCAAGTGCTGCTTTGTTTACGTTTAGTATATCTGTGTATATGTCGTACATCCGTTTTTCGGTTTCTCCTTTTAAATGATGAATATATAATACTGATAGATGCTAATATAGACAGCTAATTCCTCTCACGCAGGCACAGAACACACTGTTAATTTGCAGCAGGCTATAGTCTGAGTTGTGTGTTCAAGTGCAGATTTTTTATCCAGACACTGCCGAAGCGAGAGGAAACACACTTCTGCTTTTGTCATCACTAGTTCTTTGAAGTTCCCAGCCTTTACAAAAAATAAATTATACTAACACTAATTAGTATACTAATAAAAATTAGAGCATGTACTTTCAGTCTACTTTTTATGTACTTACATATCAGATATATACAAATTTATAATTTTATGCTACATTTATACTACTGTATAAATTTATACCACAGTACATTTGGCTTGTACTGACATACAGAAAAGTCAAAGAATATTTGGCCAATGCTTGAACTTATCTTTGGATCTGGATCACATGTATCAAACTCTGCTCCTGAAGGGCCACTGTCCTGCAGAGTGTAGCTCCAACCAGCTCCAAAATAACTTCCTGGAAGTTTCTAGTAATCCTGAAGATCTTGATTAGTTGGTTCAGGTGTGTTTAATTATCATTGGAGCTAAACTCTGCAGGACTTCCAGGACCTGGGTTTGACACCCTTGATCTAGATATACTTAAAAAAAGTATAATTAAATATTCTAAGTATACTTGGCTTGTAGTTGTGTTTGCTCTTTTGATATAGCAGCTTATTACATACTTTTTCAAATATTGACAGCTTAGAGGTACAGTAGTATTCCAGCATGATTTATATAGTATTTGATAAACTTACTTGTTAAAGTTTATAAAAACAAGTCAGCTTTGCAGTGAATCGTAACTCATAATACATAAATTATTATCAAAAAATCCAATGAAGGGAAAGAGCTAGGTTCAAGTCAACTTAAATGAATAGATTATATCAAGTATAAAAATAATACCTAAATAAGAACCTAGTATACTTAAAGTGCAAATATATTATATAAGCACTCAGCCATTAGTAACACATTGTCACATTCTCTTTTGGTTTCTCTTCCTGTGTTTAGTTTAGTTTCTGTGTTTGTTGTTCGCTTGGTTTCTTTTGCTAGTTTGTTTCTATGGTTACTGATTGATTATGTTCATCTGTTCCTTGTTGAGTTTCTCATTATCTTGTGAATTTATACCCTCAGTTTCTTTTATTCAGTCCAGTATTGTCTTTGTGTCAAAATCTTGTGTTTACTTTGCCTGTAATCTCTCTCTGTGTTTATTCTAGTAGCATTTGGGGTTTTTGTGTCAGTAAAGAAGAAAGCTGCATTTAGATTCACATCTCTTCTACTTGCCTTGCTCACAATGTGACAGAATACCAGACCTGGAAAGGAGATGGCTCTAGCAGCCGTCCACCTCCTCCTCTTCCTCACCCAGGATGATCACTCCCTTGACGACCATACCACATTTTTTTTGGAACATGTCCATCAATCAGTTGTGGCCTAATGGATAGAGAGTTCGACTTGTAACCCAAAGGTCGTGGGTTTGAGTCTCCGGTCCGGCAGGAATTGTAGGTGGGGGGAATGAATAACCAGTGCTCTCTCCACCTTCAATACCATGACTGAAGTGAGACCCTTGAGCAAGGCACCGAACCCCCAACTGCTCCCCGGGTGCTGCAGCATTGGCTGCCCACTGCTCTGGGTGTGAGTTCATGGTGTGTGTGTGTGTGCACTTGGATGGGTTAAATGCAGAGCACACATTTTGAGTATGGTACACCATACTTGGCCACACGTCACTTCACTTCAAAAACACTTCCTTGTCAGTTTGTTAATTTCATTTTATTACACTGGATTTCATGAACAGTTAAAAACCAATATCCCTTTTCCTTTTGATGGTACTCGAGGGAAATGTATTGATTTTTTTCTTTCACCATGGATGAAGTGGAGGAGGGCTTTGATTGCAACTCACCCGCCACAGACCTAGAGCTCACACTCACCACTGACTTCTTGCCAGTGGAGATGTTTGTCATGGAGCTAGAAGCGGAGGACATGTTTGTCCCAGACCCTGAACCTGTTGCCATATCTGTCTCAGAGCTAGAGCCAGCAGCCATGTCTGGCCCAGAGGGAGCACTAATCCAGTTTGACATCCTGAAGTGGAGTCCTACCTATGTCCTCACCCTCAAAGCTCTTCCTTCTCTTCTGGTCCTGTCCGCCTGTCCTGTCTGGAAACTTTCCTCCCCTTCCAGCCTCCAAGCTCCTTCATCTCCGCTGGTTCCATCCAGCCTTCAAGCTCCTGCATCCCAACCATGGAGGCCATACCATGTTTCCGTGTCCTGACCATGGAGGTCATCCAAAACCTAGTCATCCTCACTGGTCCTGTCCAGCTGCTTGGCTCCTCTCCTTCTGCTGGCTACATCCCGCTTCATGGCTCCGGTGTCACCCTGGATTTTCATCTCCTTGTTTCCGCCTGGGTCTCTAACTCTCCCAGCTTCGCCTCACTGGATTGATCGCCTTGTTAACCTCAATCCACAGCCAAATCTCCACCCTGGCTCCTCACATCCAATGTGAGTTCTTCTTCCACTGGCTTCTTCAGTGTGTCCTCCTCCTCAGGTCCCTCCATAAAATTCACCCGAGAGTCCTGGCACTCTCTCCCACTCTTTTGGTGTAGTTTTTGCTTACACTGCAAGGTGGGATTTAGCGGGTGCCTAGTGAGGGTAAATATCACGTTTTGTTTACTTAAAAATTTTCTATAAACTGAAATGTGGGCCCATTTAGTTCCAAGTACTGAAATTATACTACTATTATAAAGTATACTACTAGTACATTGATTTTTTTTTGTATACTTACTGCATAAAGTATGCTTTACCGAAGTTTACTTAATAAAATTAATTTGAAATATAATTCTTTTTTGTAAGGGTTAGCTTTTCAGTTTTCTTCTTTTTTCAACTTTTCTTTAAAGCACATTTTACTCTCCCAGCTTAAAATACAGAGTAATATAAGGCATTCATAGGTTCATTTTCTTGAAACTGGAGAAATTACATACGTCAGGTTTAATTTCATTTTGTTCAGGGGGGTTTAGCAGACCTTTGTGGTTGAAGTCATAGATGTACTCAGGACAGAGAACTGCAACCGTCTGATTGGGCTTCCCCATGGGCCAGCAAATTATCCCATCCCATTCAGGAACACAGTGATCCTCTGACAATATACACACATATCATTTTTTACCAAAAGTATAACATGAAATACATCTATATTTAACTAAAACATGCATTCAATGTATTCTCCAACAAAATGTTTGAAGGTGACAAGTCAAATAAATATACTGTACATATAGTAGTAACTCAAAAGTAAATGCGGTATATTTTTGATATAACCCAAGAGCAGTGCATCTGCATTCATCACACAATTAGGCAATTCTATGTCCTGCTATAAAGTGACTCATCACTATGAATAACAAAGGAACCTGAGCTTAAATCAATATTTCTTATCTTAAAATCTTCATATAAACAGGGCCACAGTCTAATTTGCCATAATCATAGATCTCGCTGTCTTCAGGAAATTGGATCTGTGGGGTTAGGAAGATACCATCTTTTGATTGCTTCAGTATAGTTGTCCATTTGTCGCAACAACTCTTCTTAGCTTTATATTATGCCAAGTTACACATTTAATTTAATTAGATAGAGATGGTAGATAAAGTAGATATCAGCATATATGAGTCATATGGGATTTTGTTCTCCTCTTCTATCGTCTATCAAGTGAAAATCATAAGTGTGATTGGCTTTAAAAGTAATTGCATGCTTCTCCTCAACAGGCCCTATAATTTGATAGGCTATACTTAGGGTTAGGGGTGTTTCTGACATTGTATAACAGTCATTTACTCACACAATAATTACATGCACTTTTCTCACTGAAGCAATTTTACAATTAAGTGCACAAATCAAGCCGAAATACACTATAATACCTCTGACACCATCTAACTGTGCACGGATGCTTCTCTCACACCTCGCTCGTGCATCAATCAGAAGAAAGATCTGTTCATCTCTGGTGATGACATCATCAGAATCAATCTGTAAGAACAGTAACATAGAAAGAGAGAACATTACTCTCTCCCTTTCACATTTTTTCACTTTACACAATTCTAGACACCATGATGAATACCAACAGCGCAGTATCATCATAATCATCATATCTTGACTCTGAAAGATAGTGGTCATTTTTTTTCTTAATGTTATTGTGCAATTTCTACATGGTAGATACAATTATATTTCTAAATGCATGTGCATTTTTTTTTTTAATTTAGGCACTTTCATTTATGTCCCATGGGGTGGTTTTCTTTTTGTTATCCCCAAAACAAGTGCATTTAACTATACTGAATGTGCACTTGTAGTGTTCTTAAAATCTTTAAAATGTAAAAAAAAAAAAAAAACTTTAATTGCAGATAATATAATATTAATTCAATATATGTCACACTTTATTATCCACTTTAGTCCAATTTGTAATAATGTGAAATTAAACGTTTTGCTTTAAAGTACATTTTAAATAGTTTTTTAAATAATCATTTGTCATGCTTTCATGACGTACAATTATTTTGCTAATATACTAAAGTATAAAATACTTGATTCGTATTACATTTAAAGTTAACATATTTTAAATATTTAGTTAAATAAAAGTTAAAGTTTTTAAAGTTATTTTGTCAGTAGATACTCAAGGGATATAAATATCACATAAAAAAACTTTAATAATTTTTTTAAATGCTTTTTATATTTTATTGTTTTTATTGTCCCTGAAATTCTTTCAAGACTTTCAAACTTAAACTATTAAAATACATAATAAAAATCAATTTCACATGTTTAAATATATATCTCAACAAAGAATGCAATAATATACATAAACATGTTGAAAAAAATGGTTGTTTTACCATTTAATCTACACATGTGAGATTACAAAAGACTAACAACAACCTCCCTTAGTTTCCATGCATATGGTTTATGGTTTTCCACAATCTCATCTTAAATCATTGACATATAATTCGTCTATCACTATCTGGCGCGCTTTCTTTTAGGCTCATGCGCTGTCTTTCGGTGTTGTGAAATATTTGCACAGTCCTGTGGTATGTGACGAGCTCTCTTCAGCCTTCAGGATGAGAGAGCATATCCAACCTTATACACACCCCACACCCATGGCCATCCCTCACCACTGTCCCACATCCCACTGGGTCCTCACGAGTAGAGAAACACAGAAGCATTTGTGCCCTGAATACATTCACAACCACCGAACAAAACTTCAAGCTCACACACTGACCATGAGAAGAAAGAAAGAAAGAAAGAAAGAAAGAAAGAAAGAAAAAGGCGCTAAACAAATTAAAATTTAAGTCGCCATGAAATCAAAAATGACCCTGTCCACATCCAATTATTTATGATATTTTGGTCTCTATATGACTTGTTTATATAGAGTTTATGCTTTGCACCAAATTGTCCGGCCACTTAGACAAACAATAGAATATCATCCCTCAACAAGCCACATGATTTCAGGAATTGTTCACAGCACAGTTGTAGCACAATTGGGAAAGAGTTACTGGCCAAAAACTAATAATTTGGGTTTGTTCAGATCTCTAACCCTTAATTTGAGCAATAGTAACAGTAATGCTTGCATTTAATTATAATGAATATATTGATAATACTTGTAAAATGACATTGTGAATGTACTTCTAAAATCGTATTAATTGTTTATTTTTGTTTTGTGATAGCGTCACAAAAATTTCAAATTCAAAATGCAATTCTAAAAAGCTTTAATATTTCATACACACACACACACACACACACACACACACACACACACAGAGATAACATTATAATCAGGGCCGGATTTACGCATAGGCATTCTAGGCACGTGCCTATGCTTGCTCGTCCAGGGGGGCCCAAACACAATGAAGAGATATATAATATTTTTGTTATAGATATCCCATGTTATAAATACTATGGGATATCTACAGTAGTAAAAGAACCAGATCCCCAGAAGACATTGAGCAAATAAATATAACAAACAATAGGGTAAAATTGACAACCTAGTTTCATGTCTTCAACCTTTTTATGTACGGAAATCACGCTTTCTTTCTCCCGTTCTCTCTCTCTCCCTCACGCACGCACAGACATAGACGCACTCGCGCACACACGCGGAGAAGCGGACAGAAACTTGTCATCAGCGCTGCGGGCCTGCGGCTGCCCCGCGAATTTATCAATAAAAGAGTTTCTGAAAGCAGCTGAAAAGCTACATGACATTTCTCAGTAGCGAGGTTCTTGAAGCAGTTCAAAGATTCGCTATTAGTAGACGCTGCTGCTGAATACTGCTGAGAGACGCACATACGCAACTATTCACACACACTTAATCTCTCTCTCTCTCTCTCTCTCTCTCTAATAACTGCGTTAGACTGCATTAATAACCGCGTTGGCCTGCATATCAATGGCTCAAGCCTCTGTTATTACAATTTGTTTGAATTCTCAAACAAATTAAGAACCTACATTCGATTTTTATTGACTGAACGCAAGCGCGTATTGCGATAGAAAACACTGTAACGGTTTCCACTGATTAAGAAATATTTTTGTTTGCTTGGGTGGTAGCCTAATATTAGGCCTATATGGGGGCCCAACAATGTGTTTTGCCTATGTCACGAAAAGAGGTAAATCCGGCCCTGATTATAATCACAGCATCATCATTACAGTTCACATTAGTCATTAAGGGACTAAAACTGCAAAAAGTCAATTAACCATCTGTCTTGTTTGATTTGTGTTTTTTTTACCACTGGAAGACATAGGCATTAATGAACCACACTCTCACACAATCGAATGCCATTGATTCGTAATAATTGGTTTGCGTGACTGCCCAGTGTTAAAACAACTGTAAGGATGTCATCTGATAGATATAAGTGAATGTTTATTTCATTACACATTTAATTCACGTTTGAAGAGGGTTAGTCTGTTTCAGTAGTCCAGAAGTAAACGTTTGAACTTGCCGAATAAAAGACATCTGCATAATTCTGAAGATATTTCACTAGGATGTTCAAACACCTGTCTTCTCCATGCAGTGAAGGTTCAATTAGTGGCATGGCAGTGTGCTTGATCAATAGTGCTTCTCGGGGTCATGTTAATACCGTTTCTAAATTGTCTGTTTATCGAGCGTTCATCTCTCTCTGACAGACTCATTTTCTGCTTCATTGAACATGTACATGCATACGCCAGTAATTCTCTCTGAGGTTGACAGGACAAACAAAGAGACACTTTCATTTCCTCAATAGCCAGACATATGCACAACCCCGAAAAAAATTATACATTTCTTTGCGCCCAATCTAAATTTCAGAACAACACTTTTTTTTAAGAATTGAGCTTCCACCAGGGTCGCCGCTAGTGAGGTGAAAGGTGGTGACGATTATAGGGGCCCGCGGCTGTGGGGGAGGGGGTTCGCGTCGTCACGAAAGCTTATCAGTTGCACGTTTTAAGCCTTGCCAATTTAAACGTTAAAAACAATTTAAAGCACTCAAACACAAGACGCGTAAAAACTCGTGCGTCTGTGCGTTCACGGAGAGCCGCGCAAACACCGAACCGAGCTCTCCTTCGCTTCCTCCCGCGCCTGGACGAACAAATACACCTCGCCAGTTTAAACATACAAACACAAAAAAGACATGAAAAGCTTAATTCAGCACCCGCGCGCTGTGTTCTGAGAGCCACGTCTCACAGCCCTTGAACACCGAATTGAGCTTTGCCTTTGCATCGTCTTGCTCTTGAAACGACAAATACATACAAAATTATGTCACAATAAGTCTTTGCGAGTATCCTCGAAAAAATTGTCGGTTATGTCTTAAGTGAAAGTAAACAGTTGAGAAAAAAATCGAATGTGTATATCATTATATTGGATGTATTGTCTCTTAAAGTGACTGCGCCTATAATTTACTAGCTGATGTTGGTGTCCTTAATGTTAATCCAAGAAATTAAATGGGAGAAAATCACTCACTGCTCTTTAATGAATTACTTTGTAGTTTTAACAATAACTAATCTATATTTAATTTATACAGTGAAGACTATGCAATGCTTTTTTACATTTGATTATTCAGTATCTGTACCATTGCCGATCCTAGACTTCTGGGGGCCCTACGCAAAACTATTTCGGGGTGGGTGGGGTATGAGTGGTTATGAACGAATGAATGAAATGCATTTGTCCGTGTTTCACTCTGTCTCGAATCGCTCTCGCGGAAAACGCTTGAGAAACAGGCTGTGTCAGAAATCGCCCCCTATACCCTTAAATAGGGCAATATTTGAGGGGACAGCCATTTTTATTGGTGTCCGGAACTAGCCCGCGTTTCTCAATATGCGTTCTTGTCTGTACTTGTGTTCTCGTGGACTTGTGATCGTCATCAGTCGTTGCCCAAGTACTGTTCCAATTCAAAGTTCACATCTAGCCAAGTACAGTTCAAATCCCCGGATGTGTTCTTACTCCACCCCTTTTACCAAGGATGCATCCAGAGGTGACTTGTGCGAACTTGAGGCAGCCAGGTATCCCAGAATGCTTTTCGCACAAACCAGCGAGCGTTAATGGCGGAGGAGAAAACCTGCATAATTTTCAAAATATTACTGTTATTGTCATGAAATGCAGTTCTAAGAGTATTTCAGGCGAGAATGTAGTTGTTTAAAACTCATATATATTATAAACTCTGCGGTTTATTTATAAAGATAGCGCCTATTTGAAAATTTACTCTGCCGATTTCAGAAACGAGAACTCCACGCGATCACCGAGCGTTCAGTACTCATGTATCCGCTAGTCCTTCTGACATTTGCCGCTGGCTCTGATGTCTCTGTAGTGGTTAAACATGAGATATAATTCATTCTGGGTAAATCTAACAGGCAATCTTTGGTCTCATGAATCTATTATTTCTTCCAGGTCACATCGTTTTGGCTGAGCACAAAGTTATGTTTCATAAATTATTTATCAATCGTAATACAGCACGGACTTGTTGCATACATTTGACTGAATTATTTGCTTTTGTCTGATTTCCTATTACATAAGTCTCTTATACTTCATAGTTATACTTTTATAATGGCTATTATTGTTCATTAAAACTGACATTTAACAAAAAAAGGAAACAGTCTTTAATCCAAGAAACACAGGGTACATCCAACACTGGGAACGGCAGGAAACACATGAACATAAGTAGAACTGACAGAGACAGACTAGGACTTAAATACAGGGGATGATTGGGGAAACACAGGTTTATGGGATGACTAATCAAAATAATTAACAAAACGAGGACAGGAACATGACCAAATAAGGGAACAGAAACAGGGGCAAAACCTGACATTACGCCCCCTCCCGGAAGGTGCGTCCTCGCACCGTAGCAACAACAGAGGGAGGCGTGGGTGCGAACTTGGGAGGAGGTTCCGGAGGAGGACGGACACCCGGGAGGGGGCCGGCAGACAGAGGCCAGGGAGGGGACGAAGGAGGGAGGAGACAGGAGGGGCCCGGAGCAGGAGGAGCCAAGCAGGACCCAGGCCACAGCCATAATGTCGACCCATGGTGGAGCCGACGTAGGGAGGAGCCATGGAGGAGGAATGGCCGCCGACTCCAGGCGGAGGTGGAGAGCCAACGAGCCAGGGGGCCAGGGTGAAGCCGAGGGCTCTGGCGACCAAGGCGGAGACGGAGATCCGGAGATCCGCAGTGGAGCCGGAGCAACTGAGGACCAAGGTGGAGCTGGCGGGAGAAAGGAGCCCAATAGAGCCGGTGGGACGGAGCAACAAGGTGCAGCAGGAGGAGCGGATTCCTGAGGCGATGGTGGGTCGACGCCCGACCTAGGCGGAGCCGGAGGGACAAGGGAGCCCGGTGGAGCTGGTGGATCGACGGGTGACGGTGGAGGTGAGGGAGCTAGAAGCCGAGGTGGAGCCGCTGGGTCTACGGGCCGAGGCGGAGTCCGGGCCTCGGAGGCTGGAGGCTGGCACTGGAGGGCGCTTTCTAGAAGCGGGCACTGGA
Organism: Sinocyclocheilus rhinocerous; assembly: GCF_001515625.1. Lineage (NCBI taxonomy): Eukaryota > Metazoa > Chordata > Actinopteri > Cypriniformes > Cyprinidae > Sinocyclocheilus > Sinocyclocheilus rhinocerous. Next base: position 159,673 of record NW_015639768.1, on the reverse strand, counting down.
GGACACTCTGGACTGGATTCGAGGACTGGAGCCCTCTCCTCTTCCCTTTGGCACTTTCGCCGTGCCATACTCAGCTCACCCTTAGCCACGGTGCAGGAGGAGGAGCTCCTCTCCGCGCTCACACCAGCCGCGGCTTTCTCCCTCGTGGTGGACATTGTTGCCGGCTCTCACACCTGGTCTGACGGCTTGGGCTCTACTTCCGGGGCGATCCTCCGCTCAGTCGCTCGGCATTGTGCTGACTCGTAGATCGTGGCAGGAATTGCCTCTCCGTCATCGGTGGGCTCGGGCTTTAGCTCCGCACAGCGGGGAGATGGTGGG
>NW_015639768.1:159001-159337 GCF_001515625.1 Sinocyclocheilus rhinocerous | reverse complement strand
TCGGGAGTAGTATCCACTCCACAAAGGCGGTGAAATCCGCTCGAGGACCATCTTCGGATGACGGCGCTCTGCACTCGATGTTTAGATTGGCGTCGTAGAATGCACAGAGCGTCCGTAGCTGGTGGTGCTTGCTAGCAGCTGGAACAGTCTCGTATGGTCCTCGAGCGATCTCTCCCCCTGCTCCAGCAGGAGGAGGAAAAATTCCGGGTGAAGGAGTGCATCCATGAGGGAAAAACAACGGAAACAAAAACACTGAGAAAAATGAGAAAACAAACGGAGGGGAAAACACGGAGGTAACTGTTTTTGGTCGGTTCTTCTGTCACAATCTGTGATGGC
>NW_015639768.1:158038-158991 GCF_001515625.1 Sinocyclocheilus rhinocerous | reverse complement strand
GATGACTAATCAAACTAATTAACAAAACGAGGACAGGAACATGACACGCAGCTTGTGTATTTTGCATATAGGGAGGATCGGCTCTGTTCTGTACCTTGACACCTACACTCTAAAAAATGCTGGGTTAAAAAGGTTGCCAGCTCTCGCACCTGGTCTGATGGGTGGGGCTCTACTTCCGGGGCGATCCTCCGCTCAGTCGCTCGGCATTGTGCTGACTCGTAGATCGTGGCAGGAATTGCGGAACATGACACGCAGCTTGTGTATTTTGCATATAGGGAGGATCGGCTCTGTTCTGTACCTTGACACCTACACTCTAAAAAATGCTGGGTTAAAAAGAACCCAACTTGGGTTATTTGGCAACCCAGCGCTGGGTAAATATTGCACAGAACACATGGTGGGTTATTTTGACCCAGCTGGTTGGGTTAAATGTTTTAACCCAACATGCTGGGTTGTTTTATTTAAGTCAACTATTTTTTTTTTATTATTATTATTATATTGCTGGCTTAAAATGGACTGGAAATTTTAAAAAAAAACACAGAATTACTAGAGGCAACAGCAATAATCAAAAGATTAACATTTATTATTAAGCAAGAACATGGACACATGGACAGAATATAAGACATTTTATGAAATTATTTGAGTGAATTCAGCATAGTTTACAATTACATACATTTAAACTCGTTTAACAAGCATTTTAGACATAAAAATTTAACATTTAATAGTAGGGTTGAAGTGTTCTGGAACAGTGTTGTAAATACAACTTAACCACTTATTTCTAGTCGTGTCCTCTTTTGGAAGGCCAAACAAAGTATTTTCGCGTTCATAAGGAAACACAGCGTCTCACACATGGCGGCCTTGAGTGAGCGGAGGCCTGCGGCTAGAGTGATCGGAGGCTGGCGGCTAGAGTGAGCGGCGGCCGGCGGATTCGACGAAGGAGCGGCCGGCGGGCTTGA
>NW_015639768.1:138269-158001 GCF_001515625.1 Sinocyclocheilus rhinocerous | reverse complement strand
CAAAAACATTAAAACCCATTATAAACGAGGCATTTGTTGATATCGTCTTCTTTTGGAAGGCCAAACAAAGTAGTTTCGCTTTCACAACGAAACACAGCGTCTTCACTACATGGCGGCAGCAACAATACTATAGCGAGAAGAAAAGTTACACCTTCTTTCTTTGCGTGAACATTTGGGCGGCATTATGCAAATCTTCCCACATCGTGACGTAGACATGTAGGGGCGTGTTAGAACGAGCCGTTTTAGGTAGGCGTGGTTGACTCTTAACTTTTATAAAGAATATCTCTTTGGATTTGAGACTTTAGTCTTTGCAACTTTACAGATCTTCTTTATGCACCAAGAGCATGTAACACTTCAAAGAGAAAGGAAAAATTTAAATCGCATCATATGACCCCTTTAAGTGTGTTCAACCGTTCTCTGTTATCACATTTTACCGAAATAGTGCTAATTCGCGTGCAGGTGTGTCGCCAAAATCTGAGACAATGATTGCCGGAGAACTGTAAACTTCAGACCGTGGCCTCGCGTTTCACTCGTAGTTGAAAGATGCCGTGACTGACTCCATAACCTGCCCATAAACAAACAGTACTGAGATTAGACAAAATATTTTATCATCAGATTAAATTAAACAGTATTAACGAATAAAATCCATTTATGTTATGCAAGGCAAAAGCAGCGGACGCAGCTGACTGACATCTCATCCTTGTATGTTATGTTGCGTAAAATAATACAATTTACAGCACAGTAAAGACTTTATGAATTAAATAAAATGTATACAAACCTTTATTTTGCTGAAGAAGTGCACCTAATAGGTGGCGCTGAGAACTGCTCTCTCCTGTAGAGGATGCAAAAAGTCTGCGATCTGACTGTAACTCAGCAGCTGGGTTGTTTCGTTGGAGACAGCTAGGTTCAACCCAGCAGTTTGGGTAGAAAAAAATAACCCAGCATTAAAAATGACCCAGCAACTTAAGTTACAGAAAAACTACCCAGCATCTGGGTAAAAATATTAAAAACAACCCAACAAAATGAGCCAACAGACTGAACCCAGAATTTGGGTTAAAAAAAATTCAGCAGCTGGGTTGTTTCGTTGGAGACAGCTAGGTTCAACCCAGCAGTTTGGGTAGAAAAAAATAACCCAGCATTAAAAATGACCCAGCAACTTAGTTACAGAAAAACTACCCAGCATCTGGGTAAAAATATTAAAAACAACCCAACAAAATGAGCCAACAGGCTGAACCCAGAATTTGGGTTAAAAAAAATTACTCAGCGTTTTTTTAGTGTACAAACTTGAAAAAAACTTAAACATTGTTTAATTTGTATCTTTGTTCTATTTGTGCTTTTTGTGCTTTTTACACCATATCAAACATGGCCCATGAGTATAACCTGCACCGGGGCCCTGCAAACCCCAGCTACAGCCCTGACTTCATTTGTAGTTTGCTGACACCACTTTAAGCAAAAGACTAAGATACTTTCTAACTATAATACCTAACAAAAATGAGAAAAAACAGTCTTGAAAGAGTGAAAAGGGTCATTTTCCCTTTGCCCGAGTGATTTCTTGACTGGGGAATCTCTCTGTCACACACACACACACACAGTTCTGCAGTCTTCTCATGGACCAATCAAAAATGTATGTGGCTGATGAGACATCGATTCAAATAGACAATTGGGAAAACTGATCAACTGAAGATGATCATCTGTGTTCAACCAGTCAATGACGCTGAATTCTAATTTGGATTCAAAGCTGGATTTAAAGTAAAAATCCATTTACACTTTAGTCACAATAGCGAAGATTAAAAGCTCTAGAGATATCTCTAAAAGAGCATGTACGGTCATTCATAACATTTGTCGATTGAGTTATATATATATATATATATATATATATATATATCTGTATTAATTTATGTTGATCTGATAGTTTAGGGAAGTGTTTGCATATTCACAGTATATTTGCACTTAATTTGGTCTCATTCAAATTTAATTAATTTCACATGATTTGATATAATTGAAGTATTTTTAGGCAATTCTATGAAGCAAAACTGTTAACTATTGATAGAGACAAGAACAAATAGGAAGGAACCATTAAACTAACTATATCTTAACCAAATAAACAAGTATTTCATAGAGTCAGGTATTGATCTATAATTTTGCATGAGGAGGGAAAGCAGCAGACAACGTTATACAGCCCTTATGAAAAAGAAGTAGACTTCTGCATAGATTTAAAGAGAGTAATTATTACAGAAATTATATACTTTATAAGAATATAAGTGCAAAGTGTCAGTGTTTTACCCACTATAGGCTTAAGTACAGTTTTATAATTTCATAATTACTTCTATTGTCTTTCAAATATACATTTACATTTAGTAATTTAGATGCTTCTATCCAAATCAACTTAGAAATGAGGACAATAGAAGCAATCAAACCAACAAAAGAGCAATATTATGTAAGTGCTGTGACAAGCCCAGGTTAGTCTAATGCAGTACACGTAGCAAGGTTTTTCCTTATAATATATATAAAGAAAACAATTAGATAGAATAGAAAAAGAATAGAGAACACTGGTGTTAGAGTGTATTTTTTAAATAAATAAAAAGAAAACAAGTAAATAGAATAGAAAAAGAATAGAGAATGCTAGTGTTAGAGGGTCATTTTTTAAAATAAATAAAAAGAAAAGTAGGCAGAATAGAAATAGATATGGTTACTGCCGAATGTATTGACAAACATTAATAGCAAACCTAAATATTTTTTTAAATGTCATTTCTATTGATACTTCCACATTTTTAATGATGAAGTTGCAATTTTGTACAATTAAAATATATTAACTCAGCACATCAAAAAGTGTACTTCTTTAAAGCAGGACAAAAGATGATAAAACATAATGATTTAAAATGTTCTTTAAAGTAAAACTTTTGTAAATATTTGACATTACAAAATGCTCTTTTTAAAAGTGTACGTTAGTGTACTCTCTTTAAGTACATTTAAGTGGCCTTTTATTTAAGTAATATATTATCTGACTGTAGTAATATATAAAGTAATATATTATACACACACACACACATTTCAGATCACATTCAACACAGTTAAGCACACTCTTTTTCACAAGGTTAAGTCTAGACAAATGTGTAAAAACTGGCCCCACAGTAGATGTACAGTATTAATGTTAACGCTGGGAAGTAAGCACATGCCAGTAATGAAATACTCACCAGAGCGCTGGCATTCATCAGCACACAGCACAACACAAAAGCCACGGAGACCTCCACTGACACCATGCTTAACCCAAGACCTTTGACCTTTTCCAGAACTTCAGCTCAGCAGAGAGCTCCTCTTTCTCTTTAGGACATGGTGGTCTAATTGAGGTGCAGAGAAGTGACGTTTGGAGCCATTACTGCTGTGTTGTGTTAAAGCTGTTGTTATTCTGATGCCGTTGCGTCCACCAGCTATTCATCTGTTGGAGTGTGATCAATAGTTTGTTTTAGGATACACTTACATTTGAATATATAGACATATTTCAAAAGAGTAAAATCCACTTCTTTGTAAAATGTTTCAAATAAAAAAAGGCAAAGATGACAATTGAATATTCTTTACCCATCACAGATGATATTCTTACATTTCTCAGATTCTTGGTCTCTTATCCTTGATTGAAGATGAAACTTGTTGATCCATTTGGAGACCTGTTAAGGAGAGCCTCATCTGTCATTGAGACATGATCTCCTGTGTGTGAGAGTGTTCAGTGAGGTTAATAGCGTGGTGGTCATCATTGGCCCTTGGCTGTTGGGCTCCACCACTCTTTATTATGTGGGATGCGCATGAAAAATGTTAACCCTTCATTGCCATGAGAAAACAAAGCCCTGACTCTACTCCTTTCCAGAGTTGCTATTTTTCTAAGTCTATTCATGCACACACATTACAAACATCACAAATTCAGTTCGATTTCATGAACATCTATGTATGTATTTGGTATATGCTGCAGTGTAATAAGCAGGAAAAACAGTGTGACACATGAAACCAGATGTATACTGTGTGTGTATATATATATATATATATATATATATAAAAAACATAATATTTGAATCAGTTTTTGTATTTTCTATTTTTCTTTCATCTGTTAACAATAACCCTGGAACACAATATACTGTGAATAATTTTTAATCAACAGGTAAATTTGTCTAACACATAATAAGCTAGCCTTTAATGAAATACATAATAAATGAAATCCACTTTTGTAGTCCACATATATATATATATATATACAAAATTCAAAAATTATTATTAGTATTACTATTATTATTATCATCATGCTGTTTATGATTATATTATATTATTATACATTTTCAACATGTTGTAGAAAATACAAAAGACTGAAATAGATTACTGAAAAGATATCAAATAATTCAAAATACATAAAAAACCTCAGAACCATAGCACCTAAGGACTTTTATTTTGGCATTAGTTTGTTCAGCGGTAGTGACGCTTTTTATAGTGTTGCTGCCTCTTGGGCTCGTGTGTGATAAATTAGCTCTGGATTACAGAAGAACTATGGTATAAATTGACCTTTTTTTTTTTCTCTCTCTCTCATTTTCGCAAGTAACAATCACGGAATATATTGAATCATGGTCGTAAAACCGTTCTTGAAACAATCCGATTAAAACGTGCATGTTAGAAACTTAAGACTTGTAAATCAAAGACATGACATTTTAAAATTGGACTAAAGTCATTTGCTTTAGTTACTTACATAGCTACCCATCTGTTTAGTAAGGGAAGCACAATGTAAGGAGACATGATTCTGATGGCTTTCAGACTGACCGTGAGAGTGTCTGCAGTGGTTCAGAGCCTATTCAGGACCATTTGTTGTGTCCAGTCCTCCATTCATGCAGAGCACTGCACTCCAGCTCTGCGCTGTGGGCAGGACACAACAAATGGTCCAAAGTAAAGGACATTAAAATACCCAAAGATGCTGCTCGAGCCCGGATGATTGCCAAGTACACCATGATGATCAAGATTGCAGTAAGAGGTGAATGCATAAAACTTGACTGAAAGAATTGAGATTATCCAATCTGGTACTAACCATCAAGTATGTACCATGGTAAAAAAATAATACCATGTACCATGAAAAAGAACAAAGTATTTATCATGTTAAATAGGGTGACCATACGTGCCATTTTCCCAGGACGCGTCCTGGACAGGATTTCTATATTGCCTAAAATATCTAGGTTTTGGCTTTGTTTGCGTGTGCAGACCGATCGGTGTATGACATCAAAATACCATACAGACGGTTCCTTATGCTTTCAAAATGCTCTCGAGGTATAAGGGCAGTGTACACACTGCCTTTAAAAAGTTTGGGATCAGTAAGATGTTTTTTTTTTTATGATCAAAAATACAGAAAAAAACTGTAATGTGAAATATTATTACAATTTAAAATAATGATTTTCTATTTTAATATACTTTAAAATGTTATTTATTTCTGTGATGCAAAGCTGAATTTTCAGCAGCCATTATTCCAGTCTTCATTGTCACATGATCCTTTTGAAATCATTCTAATATGCAAATTTATTATCAATGTTGAAAACGGTTGTGTTGCTTAATTTTTTTGGAACCTGTGATAGTTTTTTTCAGGATTCTTTGAAGTAAAAAAGAACAGTATTTATTTATATTAAAATAGAAATAGATTCTTTGTAAAAGATATGCACTACCCTTCAAAAGTTTGGGGTCAGTAATTTTTTTTTTTAAAGAAATTAATACTTTTATTTAGCAAGGATGTGTAAAATAAGTGATAGTAAAGACTTATATCGTTAGAAAAGATTTGTATTTTGAATAAATGCTGTTCTTTTTAAAAAAAAAATTTTGCATTAAAGAATCCTGAAAAAAAAAAATCCTCCAAAAAATATTAAGCAGCGTAACTGTTTCCGACTTTATTTCCGATGGTAATAAATCAGAATGATTTCTGAGAGATCGTGTGACACTGAAGACTTTCATTATTCACTCACCTGCATACGTTATGTTTTTTTTTCTTCCAAACATCAATAGTTTGCAGTGTTCATCATGTCTGTCAGCTCCATAAATGACACAAAGACTCAAAAGTATAGTAAATGCAGTCCGTACAAATTGTATCTCAGTGGAGGGGAAGGAGATCAGTGAATTATGACTGACATATCAGTCTTTTCAACACATACACACTCATATCTTATGACTTCAGGAGACGTTTGAAGACATATGACTTTCATGTCATTTTTGCAGCTTGACAGGTGTAGTCACTATAAACCGTCACTGAAAAAAATCTTTTTTTCCTCTATTCTGTTAATTATGTATTGATGAGATATTATTATTAATAATAACACTCTTATGTTATGTATAATGGAAGTCAAAGCCAGGAGTACAGTATGTTTATGAGGCCACGGGTGTGTGAAGGATCACGCCGGAACTTTGACAGGAAAGGTGTTGTGGCAGCATCCAGAGATGGGATCTCCTCTGAGAGAGCTCTAGAGCTGGCCATTGAGTCAGGAGCTGAAGATGTGCAGGAGATAGAGGAGGAGGAGGAGCGACCCATACTACAGGTCTGAGCACTCTTTCTTTGTGGGATCATGCAAAATTCAAAATATAAGCATTTAATTATGCCTTTCAGTTTTCAGAGTATGAATTTGAATTGACTTGGCAAACATGCTCTGAAAGCATGTAACTTAAATTGAAGAGGATTTTGCTCAAATTTATTAATTCACACAACAGAGGAATTTCATATTTTCTAGTTTTATGACAAAAAATATTGTCAATGAATTTGACTAATTATTATGCATATTTATTCCCTGAAATGTAGAATACATGGTTTAATGAAATACATCATTTTGGTGAGGACTCCCTAGTAGAAGAGATCTATATCTGGAGTAATTCCTGGTCAAATAAAGGATAAATAATAAATAAAATAAAAATCTGATCAGGCAAAAAAATAAAAAAGTTCATTACTGTATATATAATTAACAGCCATCAAATCAGATTTGATATAAAGCATCATAAAATGTCACATCACAGTGATTTCAGAAAACTTTATGAAAATACATTTTGTGATTATATTAAGCCAGCGGTTCTCAAACTGGGGTACATGATCAAAAATACTGAAATATACCTAATAATATCACACTCTTAAATAACATTCAACTGAGCATGTTTCTCACAGGCAAAAAAAATATAGTGTGTGCCCCCTCTAGTGTACAAAAAAAATGGTAGTGCCATATTTTGCAGTCAAAAAGTGCACCTCTGTTTGCTCAGGTGCATCAATCGGAGTGTAAACAGTTGCTGTGTCTGAAATTGCCCCCTATACCCTTAAATGGGGCTCTATTTGCGGGGACAGCCATTTTTTAAATTGTACATAGGCTATACATCAGATTATTTTATTTACAAGTTATTGTGTTCATCCCGTTTTTTTCCCGTTGCATCTGAAAATTACTTTCAGAAACTTTTTTTTTTTCAAAGCAGCAAAAATCATGGTTTACAGTGCAGTACCACAATTGGATTGTTTTTTACAGGTAAATTTTTTTTTTAACTAAATGAAAATAAACTACAGTACTGATACTGTAAACGAAAATACGGTAATAATACTGTAAATAAAATACAGTAAAGAAGACATTACTGTACTGTAAATGCAATTACAGTAATAATACTGTAAACATTTTTACAGTAAATTACTGGCATCCAGCTGCCAGTAAGTTACTGTAAAATTTACAGCAACCTATTTAATCCGGTCTGGAGTTTGTTTCTCACACCCCGTCTCTCCTGACTCAGACTCAGCTAGAGACCGCATCCTCACTGCTGGAGGCTCTCAATGACTGTCCTGATGTGGTCCGGGTATGGGATAACATCCATACACAGACCTAGAGTTCACAAGTCAACTGACAAATGGAAGAACACACAGATAGATGGACTATCTACATGCCTTAAGAGCAACTGGAAGAAATGGACCTGCTTGGCCAAAATTTGTTGGACTTCCCTTGGATTTTTTTGTGTGATGGTAAATAAATAAATAATGATATATCTTCATCGTGGCAGTAAAGAAGATATGTTAGTCATAGATGTTTATCACTTTGATTAGCATTATGCACTGAATGTTGTGATCATAAACACCTTTTTTTTTATGCAGATCTGGATAAAAAGAGATAGAAAGGCAACTTGCAAGGACTTTTTCCCACATCCTGAAAAAAAAACATAGCTGCTCAATGCAAATGTTTATTGAACAGTGAGAATCAGGGTGAGGTATTCATTGTGGCTCAGAGCAAAAGTGACGATCGGTCTTTGACTAGAAATGTTTTTATATTATATGCATATAATATAAAAGTCACATCTGGATGCAAGGGACACCGGAAGTTAAAAAAGAAAAAAAAAAAAAAAAAAACTGCCCGAGATAAGTGTGGGGGTAAAATGTCCTCAGGCTGATTTAAGCCCAGTTCACACCAAGGACGAAAACTAAAGATAACTATAAATATAACGATATTAGCGTCCACACCATGATGATATCGTCTGTTTATTCTAAGCGCACACTCGTCTGCCGCTTTAAATTCTCGAGTTCATGATAACGGGATGGATTCTGATTGGGTGTCAATAATTTTATCATTCATCAGCTGGAAAAAAATAGTTCTGAAAGTGATTCCAGCGATATCGTTTCTCTGTGCCTTTATCGTTATAGCTGTGGTGTGGACTCTGCTATTCTTTAATTTTGAGAACGATTTTTAGAACTATATCTTTATCGTTATCTTTATAGTTATCGTCCTTGGTGTGAACGGGCCTTTACTCTTTTAAACATTTGATGTATTTCATAAAATTATTGGCCTGTCTAGTTATGGATTTACCTCAGCAGACAATGTAGGAATATGTAATTTTTAGAATGTATAATTAATATGAATTGGTTTTTGATGAGCTAAACTTAAAAACTCTAAGGCTGATAATACACTTTTTGAGCAATGTTGCGGGGCAACTTTGGTTAATGTTGCCATCAACGGGCAACCAGGTGAGACACGGGGTCCACGACCAATCTAAAGTATCCAGATATAAATTTGTTACCCATTCTCAGTGGGAAAGTGCCCAAGAAACATTGCTCAAAAAAAGTTGCCCCGTGTATCATCAGCATTAAACCATTGAACGTAGGGGGAAAACCCCCTCTGAATAATGTTTTTTAAATTAAATAAAAACCTAACATTGTCACCAGGCAATTATTTCAAATTAATTCTAGCAGAGCGCTTACCGTTATATCTTTTTTCAGCAACTTTTGTATTTGATGTTAGTTTCATTATTAGTCAGACATAATTGTTCTAGTTGTTCAGTAGATATTATCTGAAATAATTCAACTGAAGTGATTGACATATTAAAGGTTTGTGTTTTGATAAGGTTAGAAAAATTAAAATCAGTTCAAATATTGATCCACATCTAAATATATGTATATATATATATGGTCAACATTTTTTTAAGGTCCAATTCATCGAGTTCCCAACTCAAAAATATGAATTTCCCAGCAGGATTTAAACACAAATTACTCCATCTATTTAGGTATCAGAATTTATGTTATAAGTAAAGCCTTGGTTTGGGCTGCTTATTTAACAGACCTCATTATCAGACATAACTATTCATATAGTAATACATGTGTATATAATAATACAGACTTGGCTTGATGAGGGCGATGTCGTTGTGGTAGGTCTCAGCCATGTAGTTCTTGTGAATCAGAATCTCGTCTACGTCGTGCGTGACCTCATGACCCTCATTGGCCAGTGTGTCGAACTCACCTGACAGGAAGACAAACAGGAGTGAGATCTGTTTAACATCTCTATAGTTTCTCGCAGATGGACACTCTCCGTGATGTTTCTCCTGAGAGTAATCTCACGTGTGTCTCCTCTAGAGTTTAGGAAGAGATCTCAACCAGTGTTGGGGAAAGTTACTTATAAAACGGATAGTTCCGGTCCTTGATTCTGATTGGCTGAGCCACGTTCGAAGCTGTTGTAAATTACTTTACAAAGTAACATACACCTTTGTTTACATTTGTGTGTTGCTCGGCAACCACTTTGTTGGAACCACAGCTGATTCTGTTTTTTTTTAAAAGTCACATTGCCACTTTTATTCAAAGACGCTATTACCAAATATTTATTAACACTCGAAAAAGCAATTACTACTAGTCTAATGATGCTCTCTGGTCAAATTAAAATTCATATTATAAAACGGATAGTTCCGGTCCTTGATTCTGATTGGTTGAGCCGCGTTGTTTACTCCTGTGTTGCTCGGCAACCACTTTGTTGGAACCACAACTGATTCTGAGGAGCTACATTGTTTGGTGGAAGAATACTGTTTTTATTAAGATCATTACACTTTATTTGCTCTGTTTTATTTTGTGAAACCTTACTACGTATATGGAATAACCGTTTTATAAAAGCAATAAGCTCCTTGAAGCTGTGGTTTACAGTGAATTTATAATAGCTATAACTCAGCTTCGCGTCATACCTAACAATGCCCTTTTGCTGTTATAAATTCACTGTAAACCATGGCTTCACTGGGCTTATTGCTTTATTTTAAAAGTAATGCATTACAATACTGCGCTACTCCCTAAAAAGTAACTAATTCTGTTATTTAGTTACTTTTTATGGAAAGTAATGTGTTACGTTACTTTTAAGTTACTTTTTAAATCTGGGCAGGGCTTGCTTGTTTGTTTTTAATATAAAAACGTTTTACAAGAGTAAAAGCTCTTTCACAACAAAAGTGAAATGAATACGCCTCATTCTGAAGGAAATGTAAATTCACGTCTGTACAGTAGAGGGCGCAGCTCAAACAAATCACATGAAGAATATGACGCAGCAGAAGAAAGTTCAACACTGTTCAGCAATAACAAAAATTAAACAAATGTGTCATTTTTGCTTAGTATGGTTGATTTGGATACATAGCCAGTGTCATGGCTTTAGGTCAGTCAGTTCTCATAAAAGCCTGTTTGATAGATCAAGCCCACTTCCTGTCTTTAGTCATTGACCTATGGATAATTCATCATAATTCTATGTACAGGCCTCGAGTTCAGTCTGGTGTGAACATTGATCTACCTCTGACTCTTTTCCCATTGACATATTCATTTTTTTCTTGTAAGAGGTTAGTCCTGAGGGCAAAAGCACTCTGTTGATTCAACAGTCCGAAAACGCCAATAAGAAATAATTGTGCCTTCAAGAACTCGCTTGATTGTGATGTAATTGATTTGTTTAAGAGTTTCTTCCACTGTGGCAGCTGTCTGGTTCACACTGACAGGATTTTGTCCACGTGAGACTTTGTTTGTCAATGTTCTGGGTCGAGTCATTAGAGGACGACCCTATGAGACATTTCAATGTGTTTGTACAGGAAGGGCATTTGGATTATGTACCATATAAAGCCGGGCCAGTAACATATTGCCCTGGCAGGTAACTCAGCGAGAACGGACAGAATGCAGCACTTGCATGGTAAGAGAGAGTTTATTATATAACATACTGTAGTGTGCAGTGTCTCTCAGTTAAGGTCAGATGTAGAACAAAAGCAAGGATGGAGACCCCAACAGTGACGTAAGAGAAGCTTCCACACGTCAAGACAACGTTTCTTTAAAGGATTTACAGTGGATTTTAGGTATGTTTTGAAAACGTATAGCAAGAAATCTGCAGAGCATTGATACGATGACCACAAATAGAAAATCTGCAATAAGTGGACATAAAAATTGGTGAATAAAAGCGACAAACTTTCATTTTGGCAAAGATCTGCATCAGAACATCAGGAGAGCTGATTTAGAACAAGACTACACAAGGAATTTTAAGTCACAAACCACAGAAACTGTTTTTTTTGTGTGAATTTTGTCTGTGATTTTGTGAATTTTTCTGGTTGGATGTTGGAAGCTACTTCATCTTTTGGATATCAGGAATTTGCGTTAAAGGATTTGCTTTCATGAGTGGATGATATTATTGTTCTGTTATTATTCGATGAGAAGGTACTGTTAAAAACATTATACTGGACAAACAGCAACTATTTGGGTTGCAACACAGTACAGAATTTCTTTGGTAAAGAGGAGCAGTCTGGATCTTCACACAGAAGCTACTTCATCTTTTGGATATCAGGAATTTGCGTTAAAGGATTTGCTTTCATGAGTGGATGATATTATTGTTCTGTTATTATTCGATGAGAAGGTACTGTTAAAAACATTATACTGGACAAACAGCAACTATTTGGGTTGCAACAGTACAGAATTTCTTTGGTAAAGAGGAGCAGTCTGGATCTTCACACGAATGAGGAAATTTGTTTATGTGTCTATAGGTCATTTCATATAGGAAACAAAAATCACTAAGATATCTCATTAATATCTCAGTTGTTTCTCCTAGACAGTAATGAGATTAAAAGGAAAGCAAACAGGTCTCCTGCTTCTCAGATGTTTTTCCTAAGAATAAGACCCCAGTAATCTCAAGTGTATCCTATAAAGTTTCAGAAGGTTGCAATAATTCATCAAAATGTGCTTAGATTGCCAAGATACCAAGGCCTAAGAACAAAAGTCAGAGATTTCAAGCATGTCTCATCAAATCGTTCCAAGATCATGTTATCTGAGCCATGCAATAACAATTAACTGTATTGTTACTTCTGGAGAAATATTTGAGACAAATATGATACTTAAATGAAACAACTGTGAACTCATTTTGTCTCCTGTTCTGACCTAATAAAATGTAATCCATTAAAACAACGCTCTGAATTCTAATCCATTTTTTTTCTTCTATCATAAAGACTTGAAGTCCAGTTTGTGGAACTCTACCTCCAGATCTGAGCGGATGAAAGCTTTAAACCGATTTTCTTCATCCAATCACTCCACAGCAGCCTGCAACATCGAGCTTGTTACTCCAAGAGTGAAGGAGCGCACACAGAACGTGACAGAGAAGGTCACGCAGGTAAGATATATTATTGGGCTTCCATCTTAGATGTACATTTGTGGCTGGATTACACGCGATAGTTTAGCTGAATATAATGAAACTACAAGTAGTATAAAAATATAAGTATAACCACAAATAATTTTGTTTGTGTTTAATTGACCCTTTAATTTTTTGTGTGAAAACTTCCAGCTATTGTAATGTCATAAAAAAAAATTCAGGTCCTCTCACATCCAAAAGTTTAAAAAATAAATCATACTGAGCACTTAAAAGTGGATGTCGGAATCATCATGGCAGGTGTCGCATGGAAAAAAAAAATGTGGCCAAAAACTTGTGGAAAGATCGTTAGGACAGAGACATGAACCCTCAGTGCAATGCCAAAAATCCATAACCCCTGTGGCCCTGATCTGTCCAAAACTGTGGAGTATCAGAAGATACACGCATACACACCACATGATGTTTTGATGGTTGTTTCGGGAAACCTTAATGTGCCAGTCTACCCAAACCCTAATCATCGCTTATTTTCATCTCTGTTTTCAAAAACAACATAAACCAGTCACATTCCCAAGTGTTCAGTTGACAATTTCACCCCTTTTTGAGCTTAGGCTGCTGTCATAGCTTGGGGGAGCTTCATCTGATAGTAATATAAAGTCACTGCACATGCATAGATTGTAGTAAGTTTGCCTTTTTCCCGTTGACACGCATCTGTTGTTGAAAAATTGAAAACATCACATGAAATTAATGTTAATTTGTGGAATTTTATTCCATGTCAGTTGAGTTTAATCCACCAGCGCAAGGGTTGGACAATAACCTCTACGACCTTCATTTCATGCCAACTTTAAGGATTGAAAAGCAGAAGTGTGAAGTTTAGAATTTTATAAAAGCATTTCTTCTGTTAAAGCTGTATTATTTGAGATGTAAAACTGTTTACAAATCTAATTTTTTAATCATTCTAAAGCTACACTATGTGACATACTCCTCTGCATGTATGTATGCAATTTCCTGCAAAATCTGTCCAGACATCTCTAAAATATAAACCATTATTATAGGTTTACCAAAGTGTATTTGGTTGAAGACATGGTTTGGAAGATTTTTGCTCTCTGTCATTAATTGTTTTACAATAAAAGTTACATGGTGCAACTTTAAGCATTAGGTTTCAATAGTGTTAAGGTGTGCTCACATTCGTGAAATTTCACGGGCAGAAAGCAGTTCATTTTCCATTGTCAGTAGTGTAGTGATTTATGAAGCACTGCTCACACAATAGCCACTTTCAAACCAAGCAGTTTTCTATCGGTCACAGCGGCAGTTTTGCATGACTGACTTGAGCGAAATCTGCGTGGGGAACTTTTTTTTGTGCTTGTGTGAAACTCCCAATTGCACGGATTCCTATTGAAATGAATGGAATTCGCCCCTAAATGTTGCAGAACCGCAGTAAATGTGATGCACTTTTACTGTGCATTGTTTGGCGACAAAATTTGGATTTTAGATATAACTTTAAACAGAAAGAGTTAGGAAAGGATAAAGTTGCTTTTTCCAACCTAAAAACCATATTAACTTACTTTTTTTTTCTTTCTTGTGGCTATACCTGATATATTCCTTTAAAAACACATATCAGCTTAGACTCCATGAAATCCCACCTGATTCTTTCTTGTTTAGCTTAGAGCAAAAGCACCTGACTTATCTCCATTTGTTATAAATTCTTGCTAATCATCTTGTAATAATCTCTTTGCAAGCCCAGGTCCTGTCTCTAGGTGCCGATGTTTTGCCCGAGTACAAGCTCCAGGCTCCAGACGTCCACAAGTGGATCATGCTGCACTACAGTCCTTTCAAAGCCATGTGGGACTGGATGATTCTTCTGCTAGTGCTCTACACAGCAGTCTTCACTCCGTACTCAGCTGCGTTCCTCCTCAATGAGCTGGAGCAGGAGAAGAGACACATCTGTGGTTACACTTGTAACCCTTTAAATGTAGTAGACGTGATAGTGGACGTTCTGTTCATCATAGACATCATTGTTACTTTCAGGACAACATACGTGAATCATAACGATGAGGTGGTGACCCATCCCAAACTCATCGCCATCCACTATATCAAAGGCTGGTTTCTCATCGACATAGTGGCCGCAATTCCATTTGATCTGCTCATCTTCAGTTCTGGATCAGATGAGGTATAATGAACTACAGACCCTTCTTTAGAGTATGTGGCTAGTAATATTTAGACCTAAAAAGTCAGTAATCCCTGCTAACAGGGAATATACTGAATGTTCTGCTGAGATTCTCTCAAAGTTACGACATTATTCCAGTAACGTTAATAGAATGGTCTTTAATAATGTTCTATAAAAATGTTAGCACAATTTATACAGTTAAAATTAACTTTTATTGAATGTTTGTTCCATTTGTGATACCCATAAGGCTGTCCAGGGATGTGTTTGGTTGATTATTTTAAGCATTTTGTAGTATTCATCTAGAAAACAGGTACTTTTATATAAATATCATTCTAAAAGCAAGTGCCATTCTTGTGCCTCATCTACATTTGTGTAAAATATGACTTTAACATTAAATAGATGATGCCAACATTTAATTATTATTATTGTTGATACAGACATTTCCCAGAATGTCACTTGCAATTTTAGCACATTTTGGTGAAATATTTAGAAATAATAGTTATCATTTGTCTTAATTTTATGTGTATATTCTCTCTCTATATTTTAGTTGACATAATGCAACTAAATATGCAATATAATTTATGGTTATGTTGTTACTCCTTTTAAACTAAGGACCTATTGCAATAATAATAATTTAAAAAGAAAATGACATCATAATATGGAAATATGTTCATGATAAAAGGTTTAAAAATTTTAAATAAAAGAATAAAATTTTACATTTTATTTGATCAATTTAGTAATTATGACTTTTTAACTCACAATTGATTTTTTTTCTTACAACTCTGAGTTTATATCTCGGAATTCTGACTTTTTTTTGTCAGAATTCTGTGTTTACATCTCACAATTCTGTTTTTTGTGTCTGCCACTGAATAAAAAATAGAAAAGGTATCTTTTTATCTCACAATTCTGACTTTTTTCTCGCAATTGCAATTTTATATATCGCAGTTCTGACTTTTTCTCAGAATTGTGAATTATATTATAAGAATTTCAAGAAAAAAGTTTTAATTGTGAGAAACACCGAATTGTGAGAAAAAAAGTCAGAATTGTGAGAGAAGCTGCAATTACCCCCTTTTTTTGTTCCGTGATGAAAAGAAGCTTCCACACCATAATGGCATCATCAGGCTTTCAAGAAGTGAGCTCTTCAAGGACAAATTAAAATGTCTTCTTCATCATTTTGTATTTGAATAGTTCAGATGCAAAAGCCTCTAAGTGCCGTTTGAAATTTTCTTCTAAAATGAACAGTTTTATCAGACTCCTATGTGTAGGTTCAGTAATTTCACATTAATGTAATACATAGGTTCTTTTCATTGTCATTAAAGTGAAATAACTGAATATAAACATAGGAGCCTGAGAAAAATGCAAATTTTAGAAGAAAATTTCAAACAACACTTCATTTGTATCATCATATATAAATATGTTCAACTTTATCCGCATACATAGAGTATACGCATGGCAATATACACAGTATATACTATATATATGCATATCTCAATTGCTTGATTGCTTGTATTGTTGCAAAATGTAAGCTATATTATCGCACAGCTCTAATCTGCATGTATTCAAATGTATGAAATTTGCAGTTTTGCATACTGCAAAAGACTTAAAACATAAGACTTAAGACTTAAAACACATTATTTGTCTAATACAGTGTTTAATATTCATTAAAAAATTGACCATATCAGAATGAAACTTATCTGATACTATTCTTTCTTTGTCCTCCCATCATCCAATCTGCAGACGACGGCCACTCTCATTGGCCTGCTGAAGACAGCGCGTCTGCTGCGCTTGGTCCGGGTAGCCAGAAAATTAGATCGATACTCAGAGTATGGAGCTGCAGTCCTCTTCTTGCCATGTGCACGTTCGTGCTGATTGCTCATTGGTTGGCGTGTATCTGGTATGCCATTGGTCATTTGGAGAGGCCTTACATGAAGACAGGCTGGCTGGATAACCTGGCCGACCAACTGGGGAAGCATTACAACGACAGTGATGCCAACTCAGGACCCTCCGTTCAGGATAAATACGTCACTGCACTCTATTTCACCTTTAGTAGTCTGACCAGTGTGGGCTTTGGGAACATCTCTCCAAACACCAACTCAGAGAAGATTTTCTCAATCTGTGTCATGCTCATTGGCTGTAAGTCACTGCATAAAGCTTGTTCCCTTTCAGTCAGTCATGTTCGACGTTACGTCGACTGACGTTAGGGGTCTCACTCGGGAGCCGCAATCACCTCTGAGCTTTAGAAGAAAAGGTCAATGAGAATTGGCGAGTGGAATTTGCATGCCAAGCCACTCCCCCGTACATACGGGTATATAAGATGGCGGTGTGCATCCACTTATTCAGATTTTTGCTTCAGAGCCGGTCCCTTCGTGAGTGCTGCTTCTCTCAAGAAGAAGAAAAAGAAGAAATTCGTCGAAGCTGCAGGTGTAACTCTGGTCGAGTTCTACCTTCCCTCCGTGCATTTCAGCGGAGAGATCGCCCTGTTAGTGCACAGATAAGTGATGTGGTCCTCCCCTGGGCACACCGACTAAAAGAGCAATTTCCTACAGCACGCACGATTGTTGAGAGTGTCTTTCGAGATGTCTTTCCGACCGTGTGCTTCTGGGTGCGGTAGTTTCCTTACCTCTGATGACGGTCACGATCGCTGTCTCACGTGTCTGGGCCATAAGCATGCTGAGACGGCATTCGTGGATGACTCGTGCCCACATTGTGAGCGCATGTCCTTGGCTTCACTAAGGTCGCGGCTCTCATTCATAATGAGGCTTCCCACGGGCTCTACCAAGCCCAGTTCGTCAGGTCGTAAAGACTCTGCGGCTGGGTTGGTTAGGGACAAGGGTGACCTGAGGATCACAGTAAGGAATGCTCCATCGGGTCAGCCCCCACGGAAGTCCGGCCTCTCTCAGTGTAGCCCCGTTGAGCTCCCGGAAGATGGCGCTGGTTCATCCCGCGGTGGACCCACTGTCTCTTTCGGGGCTCCAGAAGAGGATAAGATGTCTATAGCTGCATCAGAGGAGGGGCTATCGTCTTCGAAAGAAGAAGATTCTGCTGAGCAGCCCCCCGCCGCGGCGGCTGCTCAGTCGGAGTCTGAGGCTGAGTTGATGGCCAAGAGGCCAGCGCTCGAGGCTCGATGATTGGTATCTGGGCTCCGGACGTGAATCCCAGCTACGCTCTGCCCCAGTGCCTTTCTTCCTTGCCTTTCGCGACTGGCAGGGGGTACGTTGACATTCCCCAGGTGGAGAGAGCGGTTGCGGTGCATCTGTGCCCGCAAAACGCCGCCACTTGGAGGAATCGTCCGCGTCTCCCGACCAAAGCCTTTAAGCTGTCGGCGGCTCTCGCTGCCAAAGCTTACAGTGCCGCGGGCCAGGCTGCCTCTGCCCTGCATGCCATGTCTACCCTGCAGGTACACCAAGACAAGGCGTTAAAACAAATGCACGAGGGTAGTACCAACCCGAGGTTGATGCAGGAGCTGCGCACGGCGACTGACTTCGTCCTCCGGGCGACGAAAGTCACGGCGCGGTCCCTCGGGAAGGCGATGTCCGCTCTGGTGGTCCACATCAACTGCCTGGAGTTGCTGACAGTGCATCTAGCCTTGCGGCAGTTTCGGACGCTGCTGCTGGACAAGCACGTGTTGGTCCGCTCGGACAACACTGCGGCTGTTTCGTACATCAACCGACAGGGCGGTCTACGATCACGTCGCATGTCTCAACTCGCCCGCCATCTCCAATCACATCAGACGCGGCTCAAGTCGCTGCGTGCCGTCCACATTCCGGGGGAGCTCAATCATGCAGCCGACGCGCTCTCACGACAGCTCACTTTCCCCGAAGAATGGCGACTCCATCCCCAGACGGTCCAGCTGATCTGGAGTCGATTCGGGGAAGCTCAGGTGGACCTGTTTGCTTCCCATGAGTCCTCCCACTGCCAGTTGTACTATTCCCTGACCCAGGCCCCCCTGGGCACGGACGCACTGGCACACAGCTAGCCGCGGGCTCTACGCAAGTATGCGTTTCCCCCAGTGAGCCTGCGGCCCGAAACATCCAGCGGCCTGCTGATTCCACCAGCTTCTTGCAGCCGTGAGCTCCTTCATGATGCTTCACTGCCAGTTGTACTATTCCCTGACCCAGGCCCCCCTGGGCACGGACGCACTGGCACACAGCTAGCCGCGGGCTCTACGCAAGTATGCGTTTCCCCCAGTGAGCCTGCTCGAACAGACACTGTGCAAGGTCAGGGAGGACGAGGAACAGGTCCTGTTGGTTGCGCCTTACTGGCCCACCCGGACCTGGTTTTTGGAACTCATGCTCCTCGTGACAGCCCCTCCCTGGCGCATCCCCCTGATTTCCCCCAGTGAGCCTGCTCGAACAGACACTGTGCAAGGTCAGGGAGGACGAGGAACAGGTCCTGTTGGTTGCGCCTTACTGGCCCACCCGGACCTGGTTTTTGGAACTCATGCTCCTCGTGACAGCCCCTCCCTGGCGCATCCCCCTGAGGAAGGACCTCCTTTCTCAGGGGCTGGGCACCATATGGCACCCGCGTCCAGACCTCTGGAACCTCCATGTGTGGCTTCTGGACGGGACTCGGCAGACTTAAGTGATCTGCCGCCAGCGGTGGTAGACACTATCACTCAGGCTAGAGCCCCCTCTACGAGGCAGGCCTATGCTTTGAAGTGGAGTCTGTTCACGAATTCGTGTTCTTCTCACCGAGAAGACCC
>NW_015639768.1:136971-138219 GCF_001515625.1 Sinocyclocheilus rhinocerous | reverse complement strand
ATGCTTTGAAGTGGAGTCTGTTCACGAATTGGTGTTCTTCTCACCGAGAAGATCCCCGAAGATGCTCGGTCAGAGTCGTGCTTTCTTTCCTGCAAGAAAGGTTGGAGCGTAGGCTGTCACCCTCCACCTTGAAAGTGTATGTTGCTGCTATCGCAGCACATCACAATGCAGTGGACGGCCGGTCCCTGGGAAAGCACCGTCAGGTTCCTGAGGGGTGCCAGAAGGTTGAATCCTCCTAGGCCACCCCTGGTGCCCGGCCTGGATACGTGCCCAAGGTTCCCATGACTCCCTTCCGAGATCAGGTGGTGAACCTGCAACCGCTGCCCCCGGAGGAGGCAGATCCAGCCTTGGTGTTGCTGTGTCCCGTATGAGCATTATGCATATACGTGGACCGCATCCAGAGTTTCAGAAACTCTGAGCAGCTCCTTGTCTGCTTTGGAGGTCAGCAGAAAGGGAAGGCTGTCTCCAAGCAGAGGTTGGCCCACTGGATCGTGGAGGCTATAGCCTTGGCGTACCAATCCCAAGGCGAGCCTTGCCCCCTGGGGGTGAGAGCCCACTCCACTCGGGGTGTTGCCTCCTCTTGGGCGTTGGTGCACGGCGCCTCTCTGGCAGACATCTGTCGAGCTGCGGGCTGGGCGACACCTAACACCTTCGCGAGGTTTTACAACCTTCGTGTAGAGCCGGTTTCCTCCCGTGTTTTGGGTAACAGGTAATTGGCGCGAAGATCTGGCTCGGTGTCACACTTGCTGCGCCATTCCCCCTCACACGGGGATGCGAGCGCCTTTCTTCTCCCAGTAGAGTTCCCCGGTTGGCGAACCCTGGTTGAGCATCCTCCAGACTTGGCGGAGCAGTCTGACGCCAGGCCCAGTACTGGTGTTGCATGCCTGGAGTCCCGGCCAGCCCCTGTACTTGGCTAGGTGCCCATATGGCTTGATTCCCTACGGGTAATCCCATATGTGTATTCTTCCACGGTAAGGTTTCCCTCTCGGTAAACCCGTGTCTTCCCTTGACAGACCCGCTCTGTCAGTCTCTTCTGGCAGTTGTTCCATCCCTACTCTAAGGTAGGACCTGCCTCAGAGACCCATTCCATAAGTAGTACTGCCCCCTGGGCCAGTCCATATCAGTATCTCCACATGTCACCTCCCTACGGGTAGGATGTGGCCTCCGTAGCGACCTTTTTCCTTAAGGCTCGCTTCCCCATTGTTCTGCCAGGCTGAAAGAACAAATAGGAAAGATTTGAAGCAATTT
>NW_015639768.1:94427-136407 GCF_001515625.1 Sinocyclocheilus rhinocerous | reverse complement strand
CCTGAGACCCCGGCCTGGATACGTGCCCAAGGTTCCCACCACTCCCTTCCGAGATCAGGTGATGAACCTGCAAGCGCTGCCCCCGGAGGAGGCAGATCCAGCCTTGGTGTTGCTGTGTCCCGTATGAGCATTATGCATATACGTGGACCGCATCCAGAGTTTCAGAAACTCTGAGCAGCTCCTTGTCTGCTTTGGAGGTCAGCAGGCTGTCTCCACTGTCTCCAAGCAGAGGTTGGCCCACTGGATAGTGGAGGCCATCGCCTTGGCGTACCAATAGCCGTGCCCACTCCACTCGGAGTGTTGCTTCCTCCTGGGTGCTGGTGCACGGTGCCTCGCTGCGGGCTGGGTGACACATAACACCTTTGCGAGGTTTTACAACTTTTGTATAGAGGTTTCTTCCCGTGTGGGTAACAGGTAATTGGCGGGAAGATCTGGCTCGGTGTCACGCTTGCTGCGCCATTCCCCCTCACACGGGGATGCGAGCGCCTTTCTTCTCCCAGTAGAGTTCCCCGGTTGGCGAACCCTGGTTGAGCATCCTCCAGACTTGGCGGAGCAGTCTGACGCCAGGCCCAGTACTGGTGTTGCATGCCTGGAGTCCCGGCCAGCCCCTGTACTTGGCTAGGTGCCCATATGGCTTGATTCCCTACGGGTAATCCCATATGTGTATTCTTCCACGGTAAGGTTTCCCTCTCGGTAAACCCGTGTCTTCCCTTGACAGACCCGCTCTGTCAGTCTCTTCTGGCAGTTGTTCCATCCCTACTCTAAGGTAGGACCTGCCTCAGAGACCCATTCCATATGAAGTACTGCCCCCTGGGTCAGTCCATATTAGCATCTCCACATGTCACCTCCCTACGGGTAGGATGTGGTCTCCGTAGCGACCTTTTCCCTTAAGGCTCACTTCCCCATCGTTCTGCCAGGCTGAAAGAACAAATAGGGAAGATTTAAAGCAAACTTTCACTAAAGGTTGAAATCCCTTCCAAATACTTTTTTGTTGACAGAACAGCAGCATGGCCTTCTCCAGCAGCGATGTGCTCACCGTTGGTCCCCTTCAGTACCAAGGTCAGTGAATTTGCGCTGGGGCTTTGGGAAGGTTACGATCTTAGCGTAGCTTTTGTGGCACGCCACGGCTTGTCAACAATTGCAGCGCCACAGGGTTGTGACTGTGTTCAGGTTGTGGCATTTTCCATGGACCCCATATGTCGTTTGACATAACTCGTAGTGACCGACAGATAGGGAACGTCTCGATTACGTATGTAACCCCCGTTCACTGATGGAGGGAACGAAGACGTTATGTCCCTATGCCACAATCTTGAACCGTTCGCTGTTGCCGGGACACGTTCTCGGCTCCTCAGCGTAAAACCTGAAGAGTGGATGCACCTGTCGCCTATTTATACCGTATGCATGGGAAGTGGCTCAGGTATGCAAAATCCACTAGCCAATTTTCATTGGCGTTTTCTCTTAAACTCAGAGATGATTGGCCTCCCAAGTGAAACCCCATATGTCGTTCGACATAACGTCTCCATTCCCTCCATCAGGGAACGATGGTTACGTACGTAACCAAGACATTTTATTTGTAGTATTTATTAGTATTTATTGCACATCAAGTTTGTATTTTAGTACAAGTTCAACTAAATGTAAACAAGAAATTGTACCTTGGCTACTAGCTGAAAATTAAAAAAAAACGTTTTTTTCAATATTTTATTTCCTATACACATATTTCAAGTAACATTTCTTTTAAAATTGTTTTAGTTTTAATTAATTATAATAATCCTCCTCTTACCTCCATGTCAAAAAATTGTGCTGTTGACTAAATATTCTCTATTGACTTTGTCTTAGCTCTCATGTATGCCAGCATATTCGGGAATGTCTCTGCAATAATTCAGAGGCTTTATTCGGGAACAACGCGCTATCACACCCAGATGCTGCGGGTTAAAGAGTTCATCCGCTTCCATCAGGTACCTGGAGAACTGAGGCAGAGACTGGAGGAATATTTCCAGCACGCCTGGTCCTACACCAATGGCATTGATATGAATGCAGTAGGTCACATACCTGAGCCAAAATTAGTAACTCAAATATCATTCCTGTCTATATTATATATTAATCTGCATAACAGAAACCCAATCGTGCCTCTTTCTTCTAATTATAGGTCCTGAAAGGTTTTCCTGAGTGTTTGCAAGCTGATATTTGCTTGCATCTGAATCATAGTCTGCTGCAGAACTATAAGGTGTTCCGAGGGGCTAGTAAAGCGTGTCTGAGAGCTCTCGCCATGCACTTCAAAACCACCCACTCGCCACCTGGAGACACCCTCTATCACCACGGCGACGTGATCAAAGCCCTCCACTTCATCTCCCGTGGTTCCATTCAAGTGTCGCAACATAACATTGTGCTGGCCATCCTGGGTGAGATTAAAATTAAACCTCAGCAAACCACTGTCTGATCCACTGGCTGTTTGAAGTTTTTTTTAGATTGTCTTTTTTAAGGCCTAATAAAAACTACTTCCTGTTTCACATACAGGGAAGAATGATGTCTTTGGCGAGCCTATAAATCTGTATACAGATCCTGGTCACAGTAACGCTGATGTTACTGCACTTACCTACTGTGACCTTCAACGTATCCAAAGAGACGACCTTCTAGAGGTGCTGGACATGTACCCTGCCTTTGGCGAGAGCTTTTGGAGGAACCTAGAAATCACCTTTAACCTACGAGACGTGTGTAAACCTCACATCCCACACACATTTATACATATCCCTCACTGATTCTTGAATACTGAAATAAAATAGACCTTTATGTATCAAGGAATTGGCTTATTAATTATTATTTGAATTAATTAATGCTAAATATGTTCAGAGGTGCAATATTGTAAACACTGACAAATCTAACATTTGACAACCCAATACTTCTGAATGTTTGTTTTAAAGGTAATTTATAGCATCATATTAATGTACATTTTAATTCATGTGAAGTATTGAGTGTCGATCTGATAGGTTGGTTTAGACGTAGTGAGTAATAATGTGATAATTTTGATCAAATAAAGAGAATGCATTTAGATGAAGAGCATTCAAGTGTTCATCTCAGATCACTTTGGTGCTTATATAGTATTTATGATAATATTAGCATAAAGGGATGTTCAAAAGCTTTTAGAGTTATCTAAAGGTGCACTATATAGTTTGTTGTTTAGATGCTGCTCTTGTCTTGGACTTATACTGACATATATTGGTGTGGATGCAGCATTACAAAAATGTAAAATCTGATTTTAGAATCCAAACCATAGAGTCCTGCATAGATGACATATTTTTGGTTAAATGCCTGAAAAACTCATGGAACATTTGTCGCATATCTCAAGAATCACGCATTCTAGTCACCATAACAAATGTCAGCTTATGTAATTAACAAGTTGAAGCTCTCTGTACAGTAATCATTGTTTTAACTGATATTTAATCAGGCTGAACAGATGATGACCAGTGAAAATTTGGACTGTGGATACCATATGAATGGCATACGACACCACCAAAACTCACTAGACAGACTCAACAGGCCAGGTGAGTAGAACACTCATTTTTTAAGGTAAAAGAACGTTAACTGTAGCAAAAAAACTGAAACATGACATATTTCAGCGTAATTTAATTCACAGTTTGCCGTAGTTCACATCTAGCTTTGCTTTTGAGCTGCTTGACTACAGAACAGTGAATGAATTTGCAGAGAACATGTTAAAGATCATGTTAAAGCTAAAGCAGTCAATTTAGTTCTTAATTAAAAAAAAAAAAAAGATAAATTCAGGACTAGATCATGAGAGCACACAACTTTTTACTTAAAGGGGTCATATGATGCAATTTCAAGTTTTCCTTTCTCTTTGGAATGTTACAAGCTGTTCATGCATAGATAAGATTCCTAAAATTGCAAAGATTTGGACTGTGGATACCATATGAATGGCATACGACACCACCAAAACTCACTAGACAGACGCAACAGGCCAGGTGAGTAGAACACTCATTTTTTAAGGTAAAAGGACGTTAACTGTAGCAAAAAAACTGAGACATGACATATTTCAGCGTAATTTAATTCACAGTTTGCCGTAGTTCACATCTAGCTTTGCTTTTGAGCTGCTTGACTACAGAACAGTGAATGAATTTGCAGAGAACATGTTAAAGATCATGTTAAAGCTAAAGCAGTCAATTTAGTTCTTAATTAAAAAAAAAAAAAAGATAAATTCAGGACTAGATCATGAGAGCACACAACTTTTTACTTAAAGGGGTCATATGATGCAATTTCAAGTTTTCCTTTCTCTTTGGAATGTTACAAGCTGTTCATGCATAGATAAGATTCCTAAAATTGCAAAGACTAAAGTCTCAAACCTAAAGAGATATTCTTTAAAAAAGTTAAGACTCGTCCACACCCTCCAAAAACGCCACGTTTAAACGCCCCCACATGTCTACGTCACTGTGCGGGAAGATTTGCACAACACCGCCCAAATGTTCACGCAAAAAAAGAAGGCGTAACTTTTATTCTCGCTGTAGTATTGTTGCCACCGCCGCCATGTCGTGGAGACGCTGTGTGTTTCGTTGTAAAAGCAAAACTACTTTGTTTGGCCTTCCAAAAGAGGACACAACGAGAAATCAGTGGTTAAGTTGTATTTACATAACATTTCTGTCACACGCTTGAGGTATTCGGCCAATCATAACGCACTGGATAGCTGGCCAATCAGCATACACTTTGCTTTGTAAAAATCGGCGCGTTTCAGAAAGGCGGGGCATAGACGAGAAACAATAATGCACAGTATGTGGAAAATAATGTGTTTTTTGACCCTTAAACCGCATAAACACATTGCATTACACCAAATACACAAAATAATGTTCTTTTTAGCAACGACATATGACCCTTTTAAAATTGCTCTTGTCTTGCTATTCAAGATGGAATGGACCAGAATGACTCATACCCATCTCGGATGTGTTCGGCCCTGGGTCACCATCATTCTCCAACCGCTCACATGCACTGGGAGGAGCTGTGGAGCTGTGGAAGCTCTACATTGCAATCCAGTGAAAACCTCAGTAAGTCTCCCATCAGCCACTGTGAGCTGTATATCTCGGGAGCAGATCATCTGGACTACCCTTCTCCTGTTGTGAGACTAATACCACCGTGAGGTGCCTCGGGGGTCAGCAGAGAGCCTGGCATGCATATGGGGCATTTGGGTGGGTATACAGTATTTATTTAAATATTAGCATTAAGGTGCTCAAAAGCTTCAAGAGATATTTAAAGGTGCACTGTGTAGTTTTTTTTATTTGCATTTTGCTCTGGTCTTGGATATTATACTGATATCTATTGGTTTGAATGCAGCATTACAAACATGTAAAATCTGAATCCTGAAGCCAAACCATGGTGTGCTGCAAGGATACATATTGTTGTAGGCCAAAACCCAGAAACAAGTTAGCATTTTAGTACTTCCAGTTCCGTCGTCCTGAACTCAAAGGTCCTTTGTTAACACAAGCTCAAGAAATCTTTGCATTTTATTCTACAGCATAAAATATATCAGTAATGCCCCCTTGGTCATTTCTTTTTTGCTTTCATGGAAAATGTTTTTTTTTTTTTTAAACGTCTGAAAGAGTTTTTGGAAGCTTAACCGTGATGATGTTGACGTCATGTGACCATGTAGTTCATTTACAGCCTTTATTTTAGCTTTTTACCTCTGACGATTGCATTTAGGCCTCAAAATTCATAAAATTTTACATTCATGGTGAACAAAAGAATCATAATGTTGGTCATCATCATGTGTTGGATCACGTGTTGGTCACAGAGCTCAGTTTCTACAATAATTCAAAAGCCAGTGAGAAAATCCTAATAGGCTTTTGTTGAGAGAAACAAGGTGATGCAAATTTCCAGGTTGGCCTAAAAAATACATCACTGCAGCACTGTAATGGAGAACTGGGTCATTTTAGGTCATCGCAACTACTGTTTAGTAATAACATTTTGACAGTTGAAAAAGTGCACCTTTAAAATCTCACAGACCTGAACTTTAAATGGCATACTGTAAATCCAAATGCATTTCTTGAGTTGTTGGATTTTTATTATTCAATATCTCCTTCTAACACAAGCTCCTCCTCCATCTGGATTGTACCATTACTGGCCTGACCACCAGGCAGCTCATTTCGCTGAACAGACTCGGCACCCCCTATCTGTCAGGACCTCATTCCCACCACTGCTCTTTGAGCATCAACCCAGTGAACTTGAGTCCAGACTGGAGCTCCTGCAGAGCCAACTCAATAGGTAGGTGGTGCAAACACTTTAAACTAAGTGATTAAAACTAACTTCAAACTTCACTTCAAACTAACTAAAACTGACAGTTCTCTTGTCATTTATTGCCCATCATGAAGAATGAGAATGAAGAACGTTTTGTTTACGATGCTCTCTTCATTCCTTTGACACATACAGTGACCAGGGGCTGTCACTTGATGATATTTGAATGGATGAAGGTGTCTAGCAAATAGCTACTTAAATGCTGAAGTTTTTTGTTCTGTTTCTCCCAGACTGGAGACCAGAATGATAGCAGACATCAATGTGATCCTTCAGCTTCTCCAGCGACAGATTGCTCCAGTGCCCCCAGCATATAGCACTGTATTACCTGAGAACCACACTCCTGACCCTGCTATTCTGTACGGAAGCAGCACCCCAGTACTTCACAGCATGTACTCGAATACCACTATTCAGGTAAATATGCTGTCCAGTAAAAGTGGTTTTCAGTGCCACACAAAAAGTCCTGTGTTTAATTATACTGAATGTGCTTTTGTAGTGTACTTCATATCTTAAAAGTTTTATTTTTTCAAATACTGTATTTGCAGATAATTAAAAATTTTATGGTTTGTATGACTGTTTCTTATAGTGTACTTTCTAACAGTGTACTTTGTAATGATGTCAAATTATTACAACTGAATTCATTATAATTATTACAATTAAAAGTTTACGTTAAAGTACATTTTTAATCATTATTTTAATAATATTTTGTCATGCTTTAAAGAAGTACACTTATTTTGATGTGTTGACTAACATACTAAAGCACAAAGTACTTAAAATTTCATTGTAGTGTGCTTATTTGATATTATATATATAAAATGAATATGTAGTTAATTGCAACTTTATTACAAATGAGTAATTACAAATATTTTTAAGTACATGACACACAAGTTTCAATACATAAAACATTAAAGTGTTGGGCTGATTGCCGTGGTACCACTATTCAGGTAAATATGCTGTACAGTAAAAGTGGTTTTCAGTGCCACACAAAAAGTCCTGTGTTTAATTATACTGAATGTGCTTTTGTAGTGTACTTCATATCTTAAAAGTTTTATTTTTTAAAATACTGTATTTGCAGATAATAAAATTTTTATGGTTTGTATGACTGTTTCTTATAGTGTACTTTCTAACAGTGTACTTTGTAATTATGTCAAATTATTACAATTGAATTCATTATAATTATTACAATTAAAAGTTTACGTTAAAGTACATTTTTAATCATTATTTTAATAATATTTTGTCATGCTTTAAAGAAGTACACTTATTTTGATGTGTTGACTAACATACTAAAGCACAAAGTACTTAAAATTTCATTGTAGTGTGCTTATTTGATATTATATATATAAAATGAATATGTAGTTAATTGCAACTTTATTACAAATGAGTAATTACAAATATTTTTAAGTACATGACACACAAGTTTCAATACATAAAACATTAAAGTGTTGGGCTGATTGCCGTGGACAGTAGCGCAATAGTACTGTTGGCACATTCTTCTATTAAAAACAATGCAAAGAAAAAAAATATATTTTAGTTTACCGTAAATGCTTGTCAGTACATTTTAACCATAATATAATAATTATAAAGTTACATATTATGAAGTTACCTACTGAAGTAGATCAAATACGCACTCTTAAGTTCAACTAATCATACTTCATGTAAATTTAAATACATATAATACATTTTAACTGAATTTTAAATAGCAAGTGTATATAAAATAGAAGTGTGTATATATATGGTGGGAGAAAGAGAGGGGTGGGATTAGGAAAGGTCCTCGAAGCGGGATTCGAACTTGGGTCGCCGTAGCGCAACGGCGCTGTATGTCAGCTATCAGCACCGACAGACAGTGTATATATTTTTAAGGTATATTATTACATACTTTTAAGAGTATGCTCAAGTGTACTTCTTTTTAACAAGAGTTGATTACTAACAGAACTTTTAATTTGTAATTACAAAACCATCCTGATACTAAATACTAACCTTTAGCTTTAGCTGTATTTACTAAACTGATGACAATCAACAGTGTTATTGGTTATAAAACAACTTAACTATCTTTAACTCTCTGTTTCCAGAGTTCAGCCCAGCCAGATTCCATATTCAAGTCAAATTCCCAGGGTTCTCTGTCCAGTGGTGTTCACATGGGAGCTGCGTCAGACGATTGTGTACCCGATAAACTGGAAACGAATGCTGCTTCAGCCCCAGCCCTTCAGCCCATTTTGATAGATGCACCACGCCTCTGTTCGTCCCTCCACTTTCCCTCATTGCCTGGCAACCTGGACACTTCATCACACCTGGAAGAAATTCCCAAACACATGTCTGACCCTTCCTTACCGGTCAGCTAAAATCACAACACACCATCAATCGGCTTATCGTAACAGAAAAATGAGAACACAGCAAGACACAATCACAATCAACCCTGCTGATGTCACCAGCTTTATTGTGTTGTGGATGTTAGGAAGACCATGCAAATCAACCATCTTGGTTAACCATGTGTTGCTGCCCATCAATTAGGACAGCCTTAAACCAGCATAAAAACTCAAGCTTTTCAGCAAACAAAGGCAGATAACAAACATTTAAATACAAACACTACAGGACAAAATCCTACAAAAGCCACAACATAAGCATCTCAAACCTCAAGATGAATGTCAGTGACCATCAATGACATGTTCTACATGCAGTGAGACTCAGGAAACAGTCATAGTACAGTAGATGATAATGTTTTAAAATGATACAGTAAACCTAACCAAAGAATGCCTCTTTATGTCTGGAGTATTCTGTGCATTTACTGTAATTAAAACAATGTTCAATCCCTTTTTTGTAGTCAAGAATTGTGTCTTTACAGAAGGTGTTTTAAAAAGTCCAAAGAGAATCATTCGCAGGAATAAAAATATGCATTTAGAATAGCGGTTTAGATATTTGAGTATTTTCAATATTTCAAATGAAATGTTGCTTTAAATTACTGAAAACTCTTCAAATGAAAAGAGAAATAAGTCTATTTTGGGTGCTGTTCTTTAAAGATCCACCAGATTTATTGGTTTTTCAGATAATATTTTAAAAAAAATCTAATTTAAAAAAGTTTGTAGACAGTCTTTTCTGAAAAGGTTTGAATGTTTCAAATTTCAAGTAGTTTTAGTTAATCTGGGTAGTTGCTAAGGTGTTGCTATGTAGTTGCTACATGTTAGGGTGTTCTGGGTGGTTGATAAGGTGATAGGATGTTTTGGATGGTTGCTAAGGTATTGCTATGCAGTTGCTACCTGATAGGGTGTTCAGGGTGGTGGCTAGGGTGTTTCTATGCTGTTGCTTGAGTGTTCTGGATGGTTATTATGCAGTTGCTACCTGTTAGGGTGTTCTTGGTGGTTGCTGAGGTATTGCTACATTAGAGTGTTCTGGGTGGTTGCTAAGTTATTGTTATGCAGTTGCTACATGTTGGGGTGTTCTGGGTGGTTGCTAGGGTGTTGCTATGCTGTTGCTTGGGTGTTCTGGGTGGTTGCTAAGGTGTTGCTATGCATTGCTACATGATAGGATGTTCTGGGGGGTTTCTAGGTTATTGTTATACAGTTGCTACTTGTTGGGGTGTTCTGTGTGGTTGCTAGGGTGTTGCTATGCATTGCTACATGATAGGGTGTTCTGGGGGGTTTCTAGGTTATTGTTATACAGTTGCTACTTGTTGGGGTGTTCTGGGTGGTTGCTAGGGTGTTGCTATGCTGTTGCTACATGTTAGGGTGTTCTGGGTGGTTGCTACTTGTTAGGGTGTTGCTATGCATTGCTACATGATAGGGTGTTCTGGGTGGTTTCTAGGTTATTGTTATGCAGTTGCTACTTGTTGGGGTGTTCTGTGTGGTTGCTAGGGTGTTGCTATGCTGTTGCTTGGGTGTTATGGGTGGTTGCTAAGGTGTTGCTATGCATTGCTACATGTTAAGGTGTTCTAGGTGGTTGCAAAGTTATTGTTATGCAGTTGCTTCTTGTTAGGGTGGTTACTAAGGCGTTGCTATGCATTGTTACATGGGTGTTCTGTGTGGTTGCTAAGGTGTTAGGGTGTTCTGGGTGGATGCTGAGGTGTTAGGGTGTTCTGGGTGGTTCCTAGGGTGTTGCTCTGGTATTCAGGTTGGTTGATAGGGTGTTGCTATGAAGTTGCTAGGGTGTTCTGGATGGTTGTTTGGCAGTTAATAGACTGTACATAGTTGCTTTGATGTTCTGGGTGATTACTAAGCGGTTGCTAGTATGTTGTAGATGGTTGCTAAGGTGCTGTTATATGGTTTCTAGGTTGTTTTGGATAGTTGCACCATGATCTGATCACACCAATAAAAATAAAATTAACATGACATATTCTGATTATTTCACTGGCAGTAACTTGAGCAGCGTTCAGTAAAAGTAAATAAATTCATATGCAAGATTTAAATCTACATTTATGTGCAAAACTATTTTTAAGCTTTACATTTTTTTTTACAGAAATATGAGTTTATGATTTCAGTAAAGTGTCTGCTGAACACTGACCTCTGTGTGGCACTGTTTGCTGATGATATACAACTGAACATTATCTTCTTGGTCTCTACTTCCTCATTATGTGACTCCATGGCCATGTGTTCATGTATTCATCACAGGTCACAGATTTCAGATCGAGAGAAGTCAGATCAATAAATGCTATTTTTGGCTTTTTTTAGTTTTGAGTTCTGATACAGCATCTGTATATACTTCCATATATTTATCTGTATATCAAAAGATGAATTCAAACTTTTTTTTTAACACAAGATAATTTATATGTAGAACTGGCAACTTATGAATAATCTTCTGAAAACGTAAGCTTATGCTTACTAAGCATATATAACACTAAGAGAAGAATGAATATAGCTTATGAACGGGTTATACTGACGTTGATTCATGCATTTCCTAAAGCATCCAGTCATGTTATTTAATATTCCAAAGCCAAATGTCAAAACTCTATGAAGAAGATGAGTTGGTGCTACAGATGCCATGAAATTACATGGATTTGAGTTTGTCTCTGATTTCATGTAATTTTATTATCTCACAAAATACTTTTTGTAGAATAACATGCAGATGAGATTGTTCACCCCAGTTGTAGGCATCAAAATGTACCTCCTTACCAGAAATATAGAAACCACTAATAAGCCACTTGGCACAAGTCTGGTTACCCAGAAGCACTGTTTAAAATATCTCTCAAAAGATTTTTGCAAACTGGCACCATTAGAGTTCTTAAAGTAGAGTGTACAGATCACAGTGCATCGAGTCAATTATTGTATACAGTATATTTACAATAAAACGTGTTGGCTCACAAGAAAAATAGCAATATTACATCAAACTCGAGTCTACCATTCAACCACAAGCTGAGATTTGGACAATTATGCATATAAAAAGTACAACATTCAATGTTAAACATTCAAAGTGTGTATATTTTGTTAAAATCATAGCAATAACAGATTTTAAAGTTCCTTCGATGTGCTTGTATAGACTTTGGATCCTGAAATAATTTTGGCTGGCATCAATGCTGATATATGGCACTACAAAAAGAGCTGGCACTAAAACTCAGAAGCTACCGTCGGTGCAATTTCATTGTCAAATTTTGTGACTTACTGTAAATGAGAGTTTAAATGAGAGAAAATATGGAAAATCTTCTTATTGCTCTTAGGAAGAATAAACATGCCAGTATAGCATCACATAGCAAAAGAAGGCAACTGAAAGACTGTCAAAAGGGAGGTGTGTTATTTCTGCATCAGTAGTGGCATCAAACGTAATTGCTAAAACAAGTTGGTTGGAAAACTAGTAAAAGCTCCCCAATGCTCAGGAAGTTCAAACAGATTGCTACTATATGATTTTGTATCTATTTCTACAAATTTTTCAAACTGAACCAATAGCCTGGACCAAAAAACTATGTAGACTGTGTTGGCTAAGCAGAGACAAGGAAGAAATTCAACAAACAGTTTTTTTTCCCCATCCATCCCTTACTGTGAAAAACAATCACGTCATTGTTTGAGCTGACGTCGAAACACACTGGAGTGCCATTAGCACACATAATATCACTCTCTCACTCCAGCGCCTCCATTCACTCCCAGTTCATCATCTGTGACTACTGCTTCACATACTCCCAAAGCCAAATTTCTCATTTCATATTCAGGAAAATCAACAATCAACCACGACAGCCAGATAGATTTTCAAACATCTGGAATTTAAGATGTGGTAAAATAACTGCATAATGTATGAAATGGCACTAAAGAATTGGTATTGACATGGCAAGGACAAAACATTCAAGTCTTTCCTCAAAGAAGTGATATATTAACTGGACGCTGGAGTCGGGTAGTTAACAAAAGGCACACGTTGTCATTTAGAACAATGGAGGCATTGAAGGGGTGTTCGTCCAGTCGGAGGCCACAGCTGCTAATACATGGAAATCAGACCACATTCTTAAACATGAAGTATTCACTCCACAACACTGTGTTTAGTATTGGCCGTCTTTCTGCGTACATATGAGGCAAATTTAAATGAGTAGGATGTGTCGTGCCTAAAAGAAGTTCTTATTAAATAATCACAATAGACATTATGAACTTCAAATGATCACATCTGGGGTTGTGATCAACATTAATTTCAACATCTTATTACAAATAAACCAGTCGTTCTGATAGCAAGGGCCCCTTCACATCAGTTAATACCACATTGTATTCATCACTGCAAAGAAGAAATTCAAACATCATAATAAAAAAACATACAGGGAGATAAACATATTTACCTCAAGATATATCTAGGTCATATTTCAGCCCAAAATCAAAAGGACCAAAACAAAGCATATTTTTGCCTAAAGAAAATTAATTCTACCAGTACCAGTAAGACATTTTGCATCATTTATTTTAATTAAGAGCTCCTGCATTCATGCATGATGAAAATGATACTGTATGTATATATATATATATATATATACAAACATTACCGTTCAAAAGTTTGGAATAATCAAGATTTAATTAGGCTTAATTTATTTGATCAAATATACAGTAAAACTGTAATATTGTGAAATATTATTACAATTTAAAAGAACTGTGTTCTGTTTTATTTAGTGCTGTCAAACAATTAATCGCGATTAATCGCATCCAAAATAAAAGTTTTTGTTTACATAATGTGTGCTGTATATATTTATGTATATATAAATACACATACATGCATGTATATATTTCAGAAAAATATGTTTATATGTTTATATTAAATATATTCATTTATAATATATGAATATAAATATAGACATGTAAATATTTTCAAAATTTATACTATATGTGTGTACTTATATATGTATAATAAATATACACAGAACACACACATATATTATGCAAACAAAAACCTTTATTTTGTATGCGATTAATCGCAATTAATCGTTTGACAGCACTAATTTTTAAAATGTAATTTATTCCTGTGATGGCAACATTGAATTTTCAGCATCATTACTCCAGTCTTTAGTGTCACATGATCCTTCAGAAATCATTCTAATATGCTGATTTGCTGCTCAATATTTTTTTTTTTATAATTAACAATGTCGTTTTTGTTGCTTAATATTTTTGTGGAAGCCATGATGCGTTTTTTTCACAATTATTTGATGAATAGAAAGTTCAAAAGAGCAGCATTTATTTAAAACAGACTAAATAGTCTTTACAGTTACTTTTTTATAGTATAAATTAATAAAATGCAACCTTGCTGGATAAAAGTATTAATCCGAACTTTTGAACAACAGTTCATATGTACACTAATGAGATTCTGGGGAGGAAATGCAATTAATTATAATAAAAATAATCTTAAGCAAACATCTTAGGCATTAGAATTTTCTTTATGCACGATATTTAAAATCAGGGTGCAATATGACCTGGACACCTGCTGCTCTACATACATCTGTACAACTGTTACCCAGCCCATAATGAAGATAGTCAATGCTCAAACACGAGGAATTTAAAAAATACCCAAACAAATGAGAAAACCTGGATATGTCACAGAAAAGAAATGTTGATGAATCTTCAGAGCCAGCTGCGTCGCTGAACACAGAACGCCCATTTCGTATGGCAATAATGTCAGTCTTTCATTCACTGGCACTGTAGCTGCTCACCCAGGGCCTTTACGCACAGAACAGAGCGGCTTTGATTGTGTCCAGCTCGCGTCCGGCTCTCACGCAGTGCTCTGGAAAGCAGTGTGTACGGTCCTGGCTTGGAATTGAATTGAATCTCCAGAAAAGGTAATGTTTTTACGAGATGACCAAAAGCAAAAATCCCAATAAAGTCCTTAGTGTAGTGTACATTATCCAGTGTTAACATCATTCAAGCAGTCTTAAAAAAAAGTACCATGTTTTTGTCAGATGGCTGACTTTTTGGCGCAGACTGGAAATGCATCCATCCTCAAGTTCCAACTCCAGTACAGAATGCTACATATTTATAATGATTTAGTTAGAAAGCCATGAGAAACCATTCCGATTGAGAATGTCCTTCACAAAATACGTCTTTTACTCACTCGCTCGCTTGCTCACTCACACACATAACCTCACCGCTCACGCTTGCACTCAAACTGTACCGAATGCTTCCTCTCAAGTATACTCCATCTGACCGCTCCATGTCTCTGCTAAGCCCAGGTACTCTGGGTTTTCTGCTGTGGGGGTCATGTAGCCATTGAGCTGCCTGTGAGTCGTACCTCCGTTTATGGACGCTCTGGCCACTGCCTGAGCTTTAGCTGTGATATCATGATAGTAGGGGTTGTCGAAGGCGGGTGAAATGGGGGAGATGTTGCGCATTGGCACCAGGTACTCTAGGTTCTCCACACTGTTCCCTGTATAAAGACCATTAATGAATCTCCTCTCGCTCGCTTTGCGTGGAAGTCACATCTGGGGTTGTGATCAACATTAATTTCAACATCTTATTACAAATAAACCAGTCGTTCTGATAGCAAGGGCCCCTTCACATCAGTTAATACCACATTGTATTCATCACTGCAAAGAAGAAATTCAAACATCATAATAAAAAAACATACAGGGAGATAAACATATTTACCTCAAGATATATCTAGGTCATATTTCAGCCCAAAATCAAAAGGACCAAAACAAAGCATATTTTTGCCTAAAGAAAATTAATTCTACCAGTACCAGTAAGACATTTTGCATCATTTATTTTAATTAAGAGCTCCTGCATTCATGCATGATGAAAATGATACTGTATGTATATATATATATATATATATATATATACAAACATTACCGTTCAAAAGTTTGGAATAATCAAGATTTAATTAGGCTTAATTTATTTGATCAAATATACAGTAAAACTGTAATATTGTGAAATATTATTACAATTTAAAAGAACTGTGTTCTGTTTTATTTAGTGCTGTCAAACAATTAATCGCGATTAATCGCATCCAAAATAAAAGTTTTTGTTTACATAATGTGTGCTGTATATATTTATGTATATATAAATACACATACATGCATGTATATATTTCAGAAAAATATGTTTATATGTTTATATTAAATATATTCATTTATAATATATGAATATAAATATAGACATGTAAATATTTTCAAAATTTATACTATATGTGTGTACTTATATATGTATAATAAATATACACAGAACACACACATATATTATGCAAACAAAAACCTTTATTTTGTATGCGATTAATCGCAATTAATCGTTTGACAGCACTAATTTTTAAAATGTAATTTATTCCTGTGATGGCAACATTGAATTTTCAGCATCATTACTCCAGTCTTTAGTGTCACATGATCCTTCAGAAATCATTCTAATATGCTGATTTGCTGCTCAATATTATTAAGAGCTCCTGCATTCATGCATGATGAAAATGATACTGTATGTATATATATATATATATATATACAAACATTACCGTTCAAAAGTTTGGAATAATCAAGATTTAATTAGGCTTAATTTATTTGATCAAATATACAGTAAAACTGTAATATTGTGAAATATTATTACAATTTAAAAGAACTGTGTTCTGTTTTATTTAGTGCTGTCAAACAATTAATCGCGATTAATCGCATCCAAAATAAAAGTTTTTGTTTACATAATGTGTGCTGTATATATTTATGTATATATAAATACACATACATGCATGTATATATTTCAGAAAAATATGTTTATATGTTTATATTAAATATATTCATTTATAATATATGAATATAAATATAGACATGTAAATATTTTCAAAATTTATACTATATGTGTGTACTTATATATGTATAATAAATATACACAGAACACACACATATATTATGCAAACAAAAACCTTTATTTTGTATGCGATTAATCGCAATTAATCGTTTGACAGCACTAATTTTTAAAATGTAATTTATTCCTGTGATGGCAACATTGAATTTTCAGCATCATTACTCCAGTCTTTAGTGTCACATGATCCTTCAGAAATCATTCTAATATGCTGATTTGCTGCTCAATATATTTTTTTTTTATAATTAACAATGTCGTTTTTGTTGCTTAATATTTTTGTGGAAGCCATGATGCGTTTTTTTCACAATTATTTGATGAATAGAAAGTTCAAAAGAGCAGCATTTATTTAAAACAGACTAAATAGTCTTTACAGTTACTTTTTTATAGTATAAATTAATAAAATGCAACCTTGCTGGATAAAAGTATTAATCCGAACTTTTGAACAACAGTTCATATGTACACTAATGAGATTCTGGGGAGGAAATGCAATTAATTATAATAAAAATAATCTTAAGCAAACATCTTAGGCATTAGAATTTTCTTTATGCACGATATTTAAAATCAGGGTGCAATATGACCTGGACACCTGCTGCTCTACATACATCTGTACAACTGTTACCCAGCCCATAATGAAGATAGTCAATGCTCAAACACGAGGAATTTAAAAAATACCCAAACAAATGAGAAAACCTGGATATGTCACAGAAAAGAAATGTTGATGAATCTTCAGAGCCAGCTGCGTCGCTGAACACAGAACGCCCATTTCGTATGGCAATAATGTCAGTCTTTCATTCACTGGCACTGTAGCTGCTCACCCAGGGCCTTTACGCACAGAACAGAGCGGCTTTGATTGTGTCCAGCTCGCGTCCGGCTCTCACGCAGTGCTCTGGAAAGCAGTGTGTACGGTCCTGGCTTGGAATTGAATTGAATCTCCAGAAAAGGTAATGTTTTTACGAGATGACCAAAAGCAAAAATCCCAATAAAGTCCTTAGTGTAGTGTACATTATCCAGTGTTAACATCATTCAAGCAGTCTTAAAAAAAAGTACCATGTTTTTGTCAGATGGCTGACTTTTTGGCGCAGACTGGAAATGCATCCATCCTCAAGTTCCAACTCCAGTACAGAATGCTACATATTTATAATGATTTAGTTAGAAAGCCATGAGAAACCATTCCGATTGAGAATGTCCTTCACAAAATACGTCTTTTACTCACTCGCTCGCTTGCTCACTCACACACATAACCTCACCGCTCACGCTTGCACTCAAACTGTACCGAATGCTTCCTCTCAAGTATACTCCATCTGACCGCTCCATGTCTCTGCTAAGCCCAGGTACTCTGGGTTTTCT
This sequence comes from Sinocyclocheilus rhinocerous, assembly GCF_001515625.1. Taxonomy (NCBI): domain Eukaryota; kingdom Metazoa; phylum Chordata; class Actinopteri; order Cypriniformes; family Cyprinidae; genus Sinocyclocheilus; species Sinocyclocheilus rhinocerous. Next base: position 118,561 of record NW_015639768.1, on the reverse strand, counting down.
GCTGTGGGGGTCATGTAGCCATTGAGCTGCCTGTGAGTCGTACCTCCGTTTATGGACGCTCTGGCCACTGCCTGAGCTTTAGCTGTGATATCATGATAGTAGGGGTTGTCGAAGGCGGGTGAAATGGGGGAGATGTTGCGCATTGGCACCAGGTACTCTAGGTTCTCCACACTGTTCCCTGTATAAAGACCATTAATGAATCTCCTCTCGCTCGCTTTGCGTGGAAGGGTGCTGGGACGCTCACATGGGACGTCCTGGTTCACATACTCTGCAATCAAAGAGAATATTTAAAGACACTGCATTGAAATCATTGCATTAAAAGTGTTGAAGTCAGTGTGAAATGGCAGCTTTTACTTCTCTAATGTAATGTGCTTATTAGGGAAAAAAGATATTCATCAACAACAATGTGAAGTGAGACTTAATTGAATTAAAGGGTTAGTTCACCCAGTATTTCACTTCTTTTGGACTGATGCATGCAACACCCGCTGAGTGGCATTAAACAGATTGAAAGATCAAAGACGATTTTTTATATAACTCTGACTGGACTCGTCTGAAAGAAGAAAGTCATATACACCTAGGATGCCACAGAGTAAAACACTGCCTAATTTTCATTTTTGGGTGAACTAACCCTTTAAGTGTTTGCTAAAATTGTTGAAATGCACAATATATTGGTACCGTATCCGTGAACATGTATTATTTTCAATTTAGACAATCATTGTTGGGAAGGTTACTTTTGCAAAGTAATAGGTTACAGATTTAAAATGTAATAAGTAGTGTAACTATTCCAATTACTTTACTAAAGTAATGTAACTGATTACATTTGATTACTTTTTGATTACTTTTCAAAATTTCTAATGAATGTTTTCAACTGATAATCATTTTGAAACATTTAAAGCAGGCAAGGTTAACCTTACAGTATACTCAACACTAATTACTGTCAGACTTTCAAAATCCTTTATCGCTTGAATTAAGATTATAATAATTAAATTTTAAAGCACAAAATCAGACTTTAGCACCTCTTTTTACTTTGAGATAGTTAAACACAGATTTAAAATCATAACAAGATATAGTTTAATAGCTATGATACTGTTTTTGAGATAAAATCTTTGCATAGCTATGACAGGAAACACTAGCTATGTTTCCATCCAAAGTTACGAATAAAACTTATGCGCAAAATTGGAATATCGCATAAAACATTTGCGAATAAAGCACCATTTTCATCCAGGGAGTTGAAGAGAACAAAATCGTCACTTCCTGATAAAATCATTTTGAAACATTTAAAGCAGGCAAGGTTAACCTTACAGTATACTCAACACTAATTACTGTCAGACTTTCAAAATCCTTTATCGCTTGAATTAAGATTATAATAATTAAATTTTAAAGCACAAAATCAGACTTTAGCACCTCTTTTTACTTTGAGATAGTTCTGAGGTTAAATACAGATTTAAAATCATAACAAGATATAGTTTAATAGCTATGATACTGTTTTTGAGATAAAATCTTTGCATAGCTATGACAGGAAACACTAGCTATGTTTCCATCCAAAGTTACGAATAAAACTTATGCGCAAAATTGGAATATCGCATAAAACATTTGCGAATAAAGCACCATTTTCATCCAGGGAGTTGAAGAGAACAAGATCGTCACTTCCTGATAAACTTGCACTAAATATCACAAAGAAAAACTAAATTTGCTGCAGTAGGAGAAGGCACTGTATAAAATAATTTGTGTATACAATAAATTACGAGCTTCAGAGCGTGCAGACGAAACGCGGTCATCTTATCTTATTTTCGGAGTCTGCTGTTTGGGAACACAGTTCTTGGAGTTAATTATAACAAAGCACTTTGACGTGACTTTGCTCAAGCATTTAAGAATGACAAAACTAGCATTTCAGATGCTGTGCAATGAGATCGGTCCATTGGTTGGTCCAGTTTTATGCTGTCGCATCACAAAGTCACATGTCTTTTTTGAAGCGCATTAAGGAATTTATTCGGTAAAAGTGTTTCCATTGTAGTTTGTGAACATATTTTCTTACCGGATAAGAAATTTATCCTACTTAGTTGATCGCATAAGTTTTTATGTGCATTTTTAGAATTTATGCGCATCTTGGTGTTTCCATCCAGCGTTTTTTATGCGATATCCCAAAATGCGCATAAAAATAGGTGGATGGAAACATAGCTACTGGAATCTAACAATGCTTTGGAAAAAAAACTGATAATCTTAAAAAAAATTAAAGCATATACATAAACCCAAACAGGAAATATTATAATGTTATTGAATAAGTATGTGTGAAAGAAGTCAATGCAATTTGGGAAAGAAATAAATTAAATCTGTGTGTGTGTGTGTGTGAAATTATTCAGCTGCAACCCCTTTGTAATTGTTAACATTTTCATAAGTAACTAATTTAATTACATATTTTTCTCAGTAACTGTAACATTATAGTTACATTTATTTTGCAATTAAATTACGTAATTCCGTTACATGCAACTAGTTACTCCCCAACACTGTAGATAATATAATATAATATAATATAATAATTATTTTAAGTATTACGTATTATTAATAATAAATAAATGTAATATTATTATATTATTAATTTAATATTAATAAAAATAAATGTAATAATATGTAGCATTTTAACATTTGCCATTTATTGGTTATTGGCCATTTTGGGATGAATTTTCATGAATTTTAATAGGCAAAAACAACCTGTATATATATATGTCGTTATAATATTTAATCAAAACTTGATTTACCTTGAAATTACTCTTTCATTTGGATGATTAAATACTATTTTAATCAGAAATATGTCACTATGGAAGTAAAATGAGTTGCCTTTAGTGCAAATGATATATTTCACTCACCAGGTTGTGTGTGTGCTCCACGTGGCAGTGTGTGCGACAGGAAACTGACAGGACCATCAGTCTCCAGCTCTCCATCTATGCCATTGGGGATGGTGGGGTCTTTAGAATAGCGACAAGGACTGGATAGAGGGCCATTGTCCTCCACATAACCGTCCACAAACACTGAGTCTGATTGGCCTGAACGGTGGGATATGCTCCGTACCAGAGATGGGTATTGTGTACCAGGCCACATGCCATTGGCTGTTGCCCTCACAGGGAGAGTTGGGTACTGACTTTGCCCCAGCGTGCTGACGGAAGAGTGCAATTCCCTCCCACTTGGCATACCATCTACTTCTAAGCCTTGATCTGTACTCTAGAGAAGAAAAACAAAAAATAATTAAATGATTGTTAAAGTAGGACAAGCGTTACACTAACAGTTGAGGGACTGCTTGACCTGAAGCATACTCTACAGAAATACACAAATGCCAATGCTTCTAGCTACACAAGCCCATTGCATTCAGAAATCTGTCACAATTCAAACACAAAATATATACTGCTGAATATATTCAGCGCTGGCACAAAGGACACTATAAAAGACAATTATAGAAACTCTTCTACTGTCAGTTTCTTTCTCAGGTCAACTACTGTCATGAACTGCTGTCATGAGAATCTTACTGATTAAATTAGTTATGGTTAGTTTTACTTAGTTTCTATTTCTGTTTTCCTGAATAACATTTCTTGTTTAAGGGCTCAGGAAACATTACACCGCAGAAATACAAAAATTAATCTTAAATGTACTGAATCCACTTTAACCACTCTTTACTAATGTTAAGATCTATGGGAAAGATATGTAGAGTTGCAAGGTGCTACACACAGCTGAGAACAGAATAAGCTTTGGCAACTTTTACATTCACCATTTTTGGGGGAGCGTTTGGGGGTTATATGTATGTATATCTGCAGGTCTTCAGAAAAGTCTGATTACATTTTCTTTTCATTTTACATCCGTATGACGCCTAGTGTAGTGTTTATAATCGCAGCACTGCTTTGTGTACAGGAATAATGACTGTTAACACTGTATTTCTGCTTTTCCATAAGCGCCACCTACTGTTAGAGAGTGAATTTGCATTTTCATTCCGACGTTCAGCCTGTCTTCCTTATCATATTTAACATACATAATCATTTATAAGGCTAAAATGTGTGGTTAATCATTTTTATAATACATTTTATATTTGTCAAGATTGTTTAAATCATAGCTGTTATGCTCATTTCACTTTTACAGGATGTTAACATAGACATTGCTAACTCAACTACATGTAGTTCTATTTTAATATCTATTTTAAGTTCAAATTTTATAATTTGCTGAAACAATTTTAACTACTGATTCCCCATTCCCAGCCCCTGGTCACTACAGAGAGCAGCATGAACATTCTTTAAACCATCTCATTTTGTGTTCCACAGAAGAAAAATGAGTTTGAAACAGTAAGATGGCATACATAATTATGATCTATTATTATATATTATTATTCTATTAATCATCTCTGACCCGATGAGAGTGGTGTCTGCTGGGTCCGTTGGCTCTCATTTCTCCTTGTGTGTTGAAGATGCCATCGGGCTGAGGCACCAGGTATTCTTCTGCATCCAGTAACTCTTTCACATTCCCCCCTTCTTCTGCCAGCAGTGTGCGGAAGAACTCACTATCAACAGGACTCGACAAACTCATTTGATCATCATTCTGAAAAAAGCAGGAAAAAATACTGAAAACCACCACAATCTATGTCTATGTCAAGACATCACTGCAAAAGGACAGGATTATTAAATACAAATAATCAACAACAAACCTAATTATTACTCAGTTTGCACTACCCTAGTGGAAAAAAATATACTAAAATGTATTTGAAATACATTTTCTTTTTTTTTTTTAAGTATACTAAAAATAAATACATTTACATATCTATGTGCCTAATAAAAATACCCTACAATTGTACTTTTGGTATACTGGTATACTTAAAGTCTACTAAATTGGAACTACTAATTTTGTGCTTAATGCACTTTTAGGTGCACGAAAGTAGTGCTGAGGTCCAACTAAAGATATACGGAAGTACATTTAATTGTGCTAAAGTTGAACTATTGCAATTATACCTCAGGTACACTTTGAATTTAAATACACTTGCATTTAAAGACTGATATTATCATCCAATCAGAGATCATACAGTCCTTATTAATAGTGATATTAAAGCACATTTTAGACATACTTTTAAGAAATGTGCATTGTGCAATAAAGAAATAATCCAAATAATGTTTAATTCTAATTTTATATCATTAAGTCTTAAGTGATATGTCAATAAATGTTAATGGATCTGAAGTTTACTTAGTATGAAATGTATTTTAAGTAAATTATGGCATAGGTTATTTTTACTAGGATATGCATGAGAATATCAGCACTTCAAAATACATTTTTGTACAGCATACTTTATATATACAATTTTTTCCTTATTTATATATATATTTTTTAAAGGAGATCATTGGGCAAGATGTGGAATATCAAGTTTTTCTAAAATATAATCAATAGAATATTTATAATTATATACAAATTATATTTATAAAACAGTCCTTGATTCTGATTGGTTGAGCCGCGTTCGAAGCTGTTGTAAATTACACTACAAACATACACCTTTGTTTACTTCTGTGTGTTGCTCGCCAACCACTTTGATGGAACCACAACTGATTCTGAGGAACTACGTTGTTTGGTGGAAGAATACTGTTTTTATTTATATCATTACACTTTATTTGCTGTTTTATTTTGTGAAACCTTACTATGTATATGGATTAACCATTTTATAAAAGCAATAAGCCCCGTGAAGCCGTGGTTTACAGTGAATTTATAACAGCTAAGGGGGTTTTAGGCACTCCGCTTTGCGTCGTGCTTAACAACGCCCCTTAGCTGTTATAAATTCACTGTAAACCACGGCTTCTTGGGGCTTATTGCTTTAATATTTGCTTTTGAATGTTGTTGTTAGTTGCAGCCCTACATTATTCTGATTGTTCATAAAGGCAAAATATTAAAAATGCACGCACCAAAATGACTACATAACGTGGGGGATCACGTGCCATGATGGTGAACTCCTCCACCAGCTCCTTAAATCGTGGTCGACTGTCAGGATCGATCATCCAACCTGGCATAGGGTCATACGGTCAAAAAAGTTCCCTACATATTCAATATATATTAAAGCCTAGGAAAAGCTTCTGTGACATCTTGTCAATTAACACAGAAATTTATTTAGACTTCTCTCAGTGTGTAATAAACAAAAGTCACTCTGCAGAAGTTATGATGTTGAGAGACTCAACAGCAATTTCCTGAAAGTGCCACAGTATTTACACTTTTTGGGAAAAGTGTAAACTGAAACATGTCAAGATTTTTTTTGTGGTAATCGACAGTTTGACATAGAGAAGTAAAAGGAAAACTCTGAATCACAACTTTGAATCAAATATACACACTATGCTAATCCTTATTATCGTTAGAAATTAACACTAACATTTGACCATGATCATGTATACGTCCTCGGTACAGATGATCGGCTGGGGGAGTCTATCTCCCCCCTCCAGTAGGTCTGGAATTTCCCGCGCTGGTATGAGGTCATATGGCTTCATGCCAAAGGTCATCAACTCCCACACAGTCACCCCTGAGATGGAAAGAGCCAAGCCTCAAAGGTTATTTTAAACCAGAGGGTTATCAGTCACAGCAGAGAAACTAAACCCATGCGGATACAGACCGTAGCTCCATACATCACTTTGGTGTGTAAACTTCCGGTGTAATATGGATTCAAGCGCCATCCACTTGATTGGCACCTATTCAACACATACACATAATCCTATTCTCAATAAACACAGGGTAGTGGATTTCCAAACACTGTACCCAAATTCACTTTCAGCAGTTCAACCAAAGCAACATATAGACACACCTTTCCCCCATCAGCGTGGTACTCCTTCTCATCTATGTCCAGCAATCTAGCAAGCCCAAAGTCTGTGATCTTCACATGGTTCGGGTTTTTGACCAGAACATTCCTAGCTGCAAGGTCTCTGTGAACCAGCCTGACATCTTCAAGGTAACTCATTCCCTGGGTACACAAAGAAACAGAAATGAGAACATGAGCACAAAATGGACATGTAGCTGAGAAGAGTCCTCAAATGAATGTGAGTAACTGCAGTGTTTCCGATGAATTACCTAGACTATGGCATCACAGTCTTTCATATTGAATCCTAAAATATTTTTACACTTCTCAAAATAAAAAAAAAGATCTGTATATGTAATGTTGTATTTTGTGTCATTTCTTTGGCAAAGCATCTGTCAATCCATCTAAAACTGAAATCGTAATGTGGCTTAGCATGTGTGTTAAATTGCAAAAGTCTGCAAATTAAATAAGTATATTCTGCCGCCATCAGCACAGGTGACATTCTTACCTTAGCAATCTGTACACACCAGTTGAGAAGGTACTGAGAGCCGATGCGGTCCTTGTTCTCTTTGACATAGTCCAATAAGCAACCGTATGGCATGAGCTGAGTAACCAGCTGAACTGTTGATGTCAGACAGATACCCAACAAACGGCAAACATATGGGCTCGCTACACCAGCCATCACATATGCCTCCTGTGGAGAGATGCACATATACAGAAAAAGCCACATATGCAATACACACTTATTATCATTAGGAAGAAGAGTCCTCTTAATCTTTGTAACACAGATGAAAAAAAATGTTAAAAGGAAATTAATATTACAGTAAAATATGGGAATGAAAGGAACACTTACGTCCAAGATTTCTTTGTTGGCTTTGGGCGAGGTGTTCTCACGCAAAACTTTGATGGCCACTGGGATCTTGACATTCTCTCCATCAGGAGCCCAGATACCCTGGTGAAATGAGAGAAACTCTGCATGAATGCGGTTAAACTACATTATGAATGATAATGTAGAGCAAGGTTTCCCAAACAGGGGTGCACAAAGGGAGCTGCAGGGGGTTTGTTAAATTGATGAGATGCTAATAAATAATTATAACAAATGTAAAATGAAAATATAGCTTATTACGATATAGCTTAGTGCGATTATTATCAAATCAAAGGCAACCATTTAATTAAATAATGTACAGTCTGATGCACTGCATATTTCAGTGAAGCACTGTAATGTTCATTACACACGAGAAGCTTACAATCCAGTCTTTTTTAGTGTCTCAGAGTGGCTTGATTGCCAGCAAATAATAATAAAATATTGACTATTAATAAATATTCATGTTTTATTTTAAAGTACTTTAAAGTAGTAATTTTAAACAGCAATATACTTCTTCTCTTCATTTTTTTCATTAGTTATATTAATAATAATGTAATAATAATATTGTATTATAATAATACAAAATTACAATATTATTTTATTTTAATATATAATATAATATTTTAAAATATTGTATATTATATAAAAATAATATCATATTATCCAATCAAATGTAATATTAATAATATAATTTGATTATGTTCCTAAAACACCAGTGTGAAAGTAATATGGACTGCGACACTATCACAACTAAAAGATGTTTGAGTCCACGTTAAAGTCCACTAACAAAGTCAAATTAAAACCCTTTAAAAAATTTAACATTTTATCTAGCTACTTGCATGTCATGCGACCATTAACCAACATCAAAGGACTATGAACATGTAAATGTGTTGTTAAAGCTGCAGTACGTAACTTTTTTTTGGTTAAAAATCCGAAATCAATTTTTGAGCAAGTACATAACCATCCAGTGTTCAAAACTATCTCCTTACTTTAGCCTGATTCACAACGGTAAGCTTATAATAATATTTTCTAATTTGAGTTGTACTGGTACGTTTTCACGGGAAATTCGAGCATGCCGCCGCATCATTACGTCACATCTTGTAAACATAAAGAAGTTGTCCCGGCTAGTATAGGAGATGCTGCAGGTGGCGGATCGTTTATAGCCTTTTCTCACAGCAGCTGGAATAATTGCATTTATTTTGATGGCAGATTGTAATCCAGAAAGGATTATGTGTTTATGAAACACATGTAAATGACTGAAATTAGATAATATTCTAGTTTTAAATGTGCATCTGATTATAGATACGTGGGATTACACAAGATTTGTATTTTCTAGAATAATTTGCTTTTTGGGTTAAAATAATTTCTTTATATGAAATTCAAATGGTATGACCATTAGAGATTAGACTGTAAAGAAATTGAAATCTACATGTAACGCTAATACACACTACATACACATTGTCACGCAATGTCTGTGTTGTTAACATTAATAAAGGGAGAACAAAGTATAACAATAATAATAATTTGCACGGTTTGTTGTGATATGAACTAAGCGACTGTTAGATTTAATCACCATTGGTAGCGCAATTTATTGTAATGCTTTTTTCCTCAGTTGGTCAGAACAAAAGTGGCAGACTTGTTACTTACTTGTTCAGATGACAATATCTGGAGAAAATTCTTACTTGGGTCATACTTCCAAGACATAGTATCTGTGATTCCGAAATACAGTATCCACACCATAGATATGTATGATCCACACCAGTGTGGTGACTAACAGCCACACATCAAAACATTAGATTCATCCGCGCTGGAGCCATGCCGGTGCACAACCCACGTAAAGAAAACAATTCCGCAAATAACTGCAATTGCAGGTTTCAAACAGAGATGGCGACAAAGAGGCAAAACTTATGGACTGCAGCTTTAAATTATTGAAATATTAACATAAAATCTCAGAGGGTACGTCTAAGGGGTTCAGCTAACAAAAACATTTGGGAACAACTGATGTAAAGAAATAAAATTTGAGGTTGAATGTTTAATTTCGTCTGTGTACGGCTAATAGAGGTCCTAACTACACAACTCAAAAACATTCTACTTAGCCAGTTTTTAGACAGAAAAACTTGGAATAAAAGTATTAATATTTTCCCCGTCTGCTGACTTTATATATGCACTAGTGTTGAGACTATGAGTTTTTGTGGTGCCATCAGCCAGTCAGCACTGTCATTAAGTCATTTTCCTGCAGCTCCAGAGGCATTAGTCAAATTGCATTCTTTGCTCAGGTGACTGGATAAAAAATGTGTTTATGAGCTAAGATAGCAGTAGGCTGGTCACATATTTCCGGAGCTATGAGTGCCAGCTGAACAACTAATATTGAGATGTTGAGGAATGGTAACAGATAACTGACCTTATAGACTGTGCCGAAGGCTCCAGAACCAAGCACTCTGAGTTTCTTCAGCTCGGTCTCCTTGAGAATACGCATCTGAGCCTGGTTTGGCATCGCTCCACTCGGGGTCAGGGGCTCCACCAGCTTCAGGAAAAAATAAGATGCCTTAAGACTATGGTACTCAACATGTGAAGCAGTCAAATCAAACAGACTGCATAAAAAGAAGAAATAACCAAACAAAATTCACTACATTTAATAGGGCCAGGAAAACTGCAAAGTTTTTGCATTTTGCAAAAGGTAAAAGGTAAGCAGCATAAAGATGCCTTATTTGGCCATTTCAATCCTTTTGCTGAAAGGGAAATCCCATAATGCACTGTGCCAAGCTCAGTGAAAATAGCCACCAAATATGATGAAAACAGAAAAAATTAAAACGATTTATTACTAACTTAAAATATCAGGGGGACTTCAAGTAAATATTTTGTACAGTGTAAATGACATATAATTTCAAAACTGATTTAGTACGAGAAAATCTCTAAATTCTTATTAAAATGCACTATTTTATGCAGTATTCGCATGTGCTACGTTTATGCTTATTAGAGGATTGAGTTGATAGCTTGCAACATGCTGACTTCAAACTCAAAATCAGCTGTTTCTAAACATAGAATAGGCCCTTTGCTGTGTAAATGATGGCAGACAAATCCTAATGCATTGATCTAGTTGACAAAAGAAAGTTGGACAAGTTCACAATGAGGGATTTTTGCCGCTTAGTTTAATAAAATTACAGTATGTTTTCTTAGTTTTAAACTAAGGATTGAAAAGCAATCTACATGCAAATGAAACACACTGCAGAGTTCTGACCTCATGCTCCTGTAGAATTCTCCTCATGGTTTCTTTCCTTTTGTGGTGTTTCTGTCGTCGCAGGTAAAACACCAGAAGCGCCAGCAAAATGAGAAAAAGAAACACTCCACCAACTGTGATTGCGACTGTTGTCCCAGGCCTGCAGGGGTTTGCAACAAACAATTCGATTTAAGCAAGACTGTGCAGTCTATAGCTAAAGCTATACTGTACCTTACTACAGTACTAGTACAGTAGATTACTAACCAGACTTTTACATTTTCTAAATTTGAATGGTGTTCGCCTGTGCAAAACACATCACAACAAGTCTAAAATGTTTTAGGGGGTTGGATTTCTATATTGTTGCTAGGGTTGTAGGTGATAGTCAAGGCTAAAAAACTACCCCAAATGTCACGAAACCTTAAAATCAAGGGTAAACACATCCTATGATATTCAGGTCTCTAAATATTTCTCAGGTCCCTCCTTCAGAGTAAATACATTTTTCTGCCTTGTTTTATTGTCCACCAGAAGAAAAGAGGTACTCAGTTAACTCTTTTAAGATTAATACTTGAGATAGGTTTGCTCAAACCGTGAGCAGAATTAAAAGTGATGTAGACACTACTAATGCATATAATTATTATAAATACACACATTTGATAAAGTCTTACCCAGTTTTCTTTTGGATGGGGCACCCTCTATCATCCAGTGGACACCTGACGGTAAACACAAAACAGAAAATTAATATAAAATCTTAAACTGTTGCACATGAGCTGATATTAAAAGGTGGGATCACGGTCCATGGGCTGAGCGAGGGACTCACAAGACGGTGCAGTTGGTCTCACAGGGCAGACAGTGTCCCGTAGCATTGAAGTACTTCCACACAGTGTGCTGGTCCTCTTTCACTCCACTGGGACAGCGCTCGACACACACGTTTCCATCTTGAAAGTGCAAACACTCCTTACAGTGTTCTGGACCCTGCACAAGAAACACAATTTAAACCTTAATTAATATAAGATTGTTAAGATGTAAAAAATCTTCATGTCAAAATAACACTTTGGCATGCTAATGAAAACTACATGTTGTTCTACCTGTATGACTATTTTCCAATGCAACACCAAAGAATATATACACAGTCAAAACAAAATTTATTCAGACACTTTCAACATTTCAAGTATAACAGATACAATAAAAACCGGCAAACAAACATACACAAGTTATATTACACAAGATGTTTTATATTAACATATGATAAAAATTCTAAAACTTTTTCTGGCAAAAGTATACTAAATCAGTCTGTGGTGTAAAAAGGTCACATTAGCAACTAAAGAAAAAACACTTAAAGGCAGAGTAAGTGATTTTTCAAAAACACTTTAGAAAACTGATTCGGGCCGAATCGCAAAACAAACTTGTAGCCAATCGGCAATAAGGGGCGTGTCTACTCGTGATGTGGAGGAGAGCGCGTTCAGTGCATGGGACGGACATTAGCCGAGCCGAGCGACAGAAAGATAGAGATGGCGGATAAAAAACAAAAGAGGAAAACGTCTGCGGAACGATAAGGCAAGAAGTAGGACCCGTGTAAATATCGGATCAGCTTTCCAGCGCTGGAGAGAACTCAAGGAGCGGAGGCCTGCGATCGGACGCCGAGGTTGCTTTGTTTCTTCTCAATAGGTGAGTAACACCGTGTCTACAACAACTAAAGTCTGCCTACACTGGACGCGAGAAAGAGGTCAAACGACCGTTGAAAACCATTTGAAATGTGTGTCAGCACGTCATAAATAGAACCCGGCAGCAGTTTTCTGTCGGGGATTTGTTGCACCGCGCCGCTCACGTCCGTAGACACGGTGTAACATTGGTTTTGCTTTGTTTCACAGAACTAATCGTTGCCTGGGTTGCGTACGTATATGTGGGGCGGAGCTATCAAAATAGGGGCAAGACCCTTTTGGGGTAGGGGCGTGTTTGTTTTGGTGATTTCAAATATCAACATTGGCTACCTGAAATCCCTTACTCTGCCTTTAAGCAAAACTTGGTCAGGTCAAAGTGTCTGAATAATTTTTGGTCCCAAATTTTTATCAATTTTACTGGTAGTCAAGACTTTTGGGGTATAATATGTCACAGTTTACTTTATTTTCCTCACTTACATAAATTAACTATAGTGTCCTGCACCCACTAGTAAAAAAATTATCAAAAATGATATCTGGTGTCTGAATAATTTTTGGTTTGACTGCATATACCATGCAATGTACAACAAATCACAATACATTTGATTTTTGTTTAATTTATGGTACATTTTTGTTATTTTTACAACATTAAGGTGAGTAATTAATGAATACATTTGTATTTGAATAAATTTGTATTTTTGGTGACATTATATATTATTTCAAATATGTGTGTGTGTGTGTGTCTATCTAGTATTACCTACATTATGGGGACCAAATGTCCCCACAATGACAGTAATACCAGAGATTTTTGATCTTGTGGGGACATTTTTTGGGTCCCCATGAGGAAACAAGCTTATAAATCATATAAAATGTTTTCTGAACATCTAAAAATGCAGAAAGTTTTGTGTGAGGGGTAGGTTTAGAGGTAGGACTGCGGCTCTCTAGGACCGAACTTGCCTACCCCTGGGTTAGGGTAATGTATTTGTTTCTGCATTAACATCTTACTGGGCCTGTACAGGAGGCAGAGTTGTTGACTGGTTTACACTCTGGATGGCAAGGGACACAGTGTAATCCATCCTCAAACTCTCGCACTGACCTGTGGGAAATGCATTTGAAGTACAGAAAACAGTAAGAGTTTAAAAACCACAACAGCATACGAGTCTACATTCTATTGTATGACATTAGCAGTTATTGATATATACAAAGTCTGAAACGGAAATAATGGAAAAGCCCTGTTCATAATATTCAACATTCTAATAATCTATATGATTCCTATGTGTACTTTATTAAGTAAACATAACAAAGCACAAAAAAACACGAAAATGAAAAAATCTGCTTATTCATACAGTACTCACCCCTGTAGGACATTGCATTGCTGCACACACTCCGTCCCACGTTTGTAATTCACACATGACACACACTGACTGGGTCCCGGCCCCCAGCAGACTGCATCTGCACACAGGGGGTCACATACTCTCCCCTCTGAAACTACACAGAGAGAGAAGAATGTCCTGTGTTTGTTTCCATAGTGAAGCATGTCATGGAATATTACTCATTATGGGAAATTAAAAAGTAGGAACAAACACATTTTTTAACATAAGTTAAAAAATAAACTCAGACAATGCATACCCTAGTAAAAAAAGTAATGTATTTAAAATACATTTATTTCATACTAAGTATAGAGTAGTTCAAATCTATTAACATATTTACTTACATATCTCTCGAGACATACAGATATAAAAATTATAATTTCACCTTATTTGGGCTACTTGTGCACAATGCACATTTTTTTATATTAAGCCTAAAATGTGTTTTAATATCACTATTGATGAGGACTGTATGATCTTTGAATAATATTGGTCTTTAAATGTAAGATTTTTAAAGTGTAGTCAGTATACCAAAAGTACGATTGCATATATACCAAAAGTACAGAGTTTTTTTATTAAGTACATAAATATGTAAATATGTTTGTAGTATACTTAGCATGAAATAAACATATTTCAAATACATTTTAGTGTAATTCGAAAACACAGACAGATTTGATGTTGTAAACTAAATAATGTTTGAAATCAAGTATCAGGCAATCAAGTTATTTTATCTGTCATATTTGATAACCATTTGGTTTAGTTGCTAATATTTATATGGCCAAAATAATATTAAATCAATAGCTTGTAATGTAAACCAATGAGATCTTTATAACTTTTTATATCTTTATAATCTTTAGAACTCTATATCTCACAATAATATATATTTGTAAGTATTTGCGAGATGGACATATAAACATTCCTCAAAAGTCTGATGTATCATATTTGATACTCACATTTTTATCTAAAAACTATGTATGGATATCAAGTAAACCTAAGCTGCTTCAGCCCAGTAAGTGTTCATTTTAAAATATTCATAACAATATAAAAGCTAATCTTAGCTATTCGTTTCCTTCAAAAGAAAAAAATAAAATAAAATCAGTAAAAATTTCACAGAGAAATTAAATACTGGAAAAAAACAACCTGAAGGTGGCGTTTTCACAGTTGTACCAAAAGGTGACAGAAGGCATGTAAAAGACTGTGTACAACATGTTTTTCAGTGATAATAGTTAATTCAGAGGTCTTAGTTAGAAATGTGCATATCAAATATGATACAGTAGGCTTAGTAGGGTTACAATGCTGGTATTTAATGGGAATTTGCATACATAATATTTTAATTATGCTGTAACTGTTTTGAAAAAACAACAAGGTACTCAACGCCATGATGTGCATATAGTCACTCTGCCATGTGTCATGCTTAAAGATGCACAGTATTCATGACTGTATTGTACAGCATGCATCGCTCCAGTCAGACAAACATAAGAATGGGCTCTAACCACATGTTTGCTGGTCTTGGTTGTTGTTGCTGATGAGGTTGGGTCCCTGTGTGGGGTGGAGCAGTGAGTTCCAGGGCAGAGAGGAGGTGTAGCACAGTCTGGAGTTATTATAAATCAGTACTATGCCTCCACTGACACTGCGCAAGGAACGCAACCCGAGAGACTCGATCTGCAAAGACTGAACTCCCAAAGAGAAAACACCCCTGCAGAGAGAGAAAGATGATTTAAATACATTAACTAGATCACCAAGTAGATTACTAGATTTATACATTTAAGCAGAAAAACTGGCTAGTTTGCTTGTGCAAATGTCCTTGCTATAATGCTGAATTGTTCTTAGTGGGTTTCAGTTGGTAAAGCTACTAATCTATCATAGCCCCATTTGTGTGTGTCAAGCAGGTGTACAGGATAATCATTAACTTTTACAACTAACAGGAAACTGCAGGTTTGATAAGTCTAACTAGACATTAGACAAACAAGAAAAGTGGGTAAACAGTCTAGCAAATCACATGTGTTTAAAGACAGAATTAGGAAACAGGAAATAAGGAACAAAAAGCAAAATAAGAGATAGATTTCAAGTACGAACCAAAAACAGACAAATATATACTTACTTGTAAAGCATTCTTCCTCTGATCACCTTCAAGTTCTCAAAAACATTCAGATCAAACGAATAATCTCGCCATGCATCTATGTACAGGTATCCTAAAATACAAATATAATGTTATTGCAAATGCAAATTTCATTTAATGATTGACTGGTACGACTAGTAGTGTTGTTATGCAGATTTTAGTTCGGATCTACGTTATAGACTTGTATTTCTTTTATAATCTTTATGATGTGAGTCCATATGAACTGTGATCTTCACCTGTGATTTCTTCTATTGTCTTTAACTTTTCCAGGTCGCTCCACTGCAGTCCAGATGAATTGGTAGCTGCATTTCTGTATTAACAACACAAGAGATTTTAATACAATAAGTGTAACAATAGGTATAACAATACCACAGTCATGGATAGAAATATTTAGATTAGAAGAAATTATTTAAAGTCAGCTAGTTATTCACCCTCATGTCACTGCAAACCCATATGACTTAATTTCTTCTGTGAAACACAAAAGGTAAAAAAAAAGAAAAGAATATTGCATCAAACATTTGCAAATATAAAGCACTGCACTGTTTCCATTCGATGTGTTTAAGAGAACAAAATCTTCACTTCCTGGGAATCTGGCACAAATCATGAGTAATAAAATAATAAAAAGGATCTTGCAACCAGGTAAGCCTGTGACTTTTAAACAATACTTTCACCAGACGAAACGCAATAACAAATGCTGTTACGTTATCTTGCCTTCAGAGGCAAATGCCTGATTTTGTGACACAATCATGAGAGACATAATTATATCATTTTGATCACTTTGGCTCAGGCATTTCAGGATGACAACAACAGATGCTGTGCAATGGGATTGATCTACTGGTTAGGCCAGTTACTCCATCACATGATCTCGAGGCAAAGTCATGTGAGTTTTTTGCAATGTATTCTGTGAATGCTTCCAGCGAAGTTTATGTACATTTCCTTATCGAATAAAAGCGATCAACAGTTTGAGAGCTAAAGCAGAGGGGAAACAATAATATCCTCTGCTTCTCAATCGGGCTCAAACTGATAAGCGATATTAACGACGCCGCTGTTTACAATACAACCTGAGCACATGCCGCTGAGGAGAGGGGCGGGACATTTAGACGCGCACAAGAGGCGGTTTAGCCAATCACAACACACTGGGCTGGCTAACCAATCAGAGCCCATCACCTATTTCTGAAGGCGGGGCTTCATAAAAGAAGGAAATTATCAGCCCGTTTCTCAGAGATGGGACAGAGCGGTGTGGAATAAAGGTAAATTATGTGAAAAATAATGCGTTTTTAAAAAAACGAAGCATTAACACATGTTAGACTGCACCCTATAAACACAATTAAGCCTAGAAAAAAACCACTGAACCATCCCTTTAAATTTCCGTCTGTTTCTAACACAAATCTATCGCATGTATATAGTTCATGTATCATGTGAATCACTTTTATAATACTTTTTTTGTGTAGCTAAATGTTCTTAATAACTTCCTTTTGTGTTCCACAGAAGCAAGAAGACAGGCAACACGAGAACCAGTATTGGAATTTTTAGGTGAACAACTATCCTTGCTTACACTTTGAAGGAGTCTGAAAGAAAAGCCAGACTGCCGTAGATTTTCTCACAGCCAACGAACATGCCAATGTTGGTGGCATCCACCACTGACACCCCTTGAAGGTTTCCCATTCCTAGTCCATAACACACTAACAGACATCACATATGTAAATTAATATAAGATAGTAATAGGAGAAATGATGCTAACATATATAGTGTATACAAAGATATATATACACAACAACTGTTATGAAGTGCTTTTTCATACATTTTGGAGCTCAATGACACTTTAAATTGCAGCTTGAACCCTTAGCATCATGTAGAAGCATATACAAACCTTTTGGACACTCTCCTTCACATTTTTCACATTTCTGTGTTTCTTTACCATCTGGCTCAACCGTAATAACTTCCTTGTTCGCTTTGGGACAGACCATTGTACATGCCACTTCCATTGCCAAATAGTTATCTAAAGATGTAGAAAGTACAACATATATCATACACACGCAGAGAAAAAAAAATCAAGGCCTGTGGACATACAGTACAGCATGATATTTTGTTAGTAAATTAAAAGTTTGACATACGGGGACACTGTTTAACACATGTGGCTCCAAAGTTGAACTTTTTGTCCTTGTTGGGTTTGGACTGAAAGGTGTTGGGGTCGTAGATGCTGGGTGGGGGGCAGTTGTCTTTACATGTCCCACTGTCATTGAAGTGACGACAGGCCTAAAGATGCAATGGGGCAAAACAGATATTATTTAATTGCAGTTACATGTGAATGATATAATGCAATAATTATGATCTTTTTACCAGACAGTCGGTGTCTTTTGGCCCCGTGCACCCAGCAGCACACTGCACATGACAGCAATCGTTGGGTTTCGGACCCTTACAGCGCAAACAGCCAGATGAGCAATGCACAAAGGTCACTGTAGAGAAAGAGGTACACGTAATTGTCTCAAAAGAGGAATTTCATTACGTTTCACGACAAACCACAAATAATTACATAATTAATTTGCTCAAATTGTCTCTATTTAATCCCTGATAGGAGATGTGGCATTGAACTGATCAGAAATTTTCTCTCGGCTAAACTAGATTTAATACTGTCAAAATAATTAACACAGTAGTCAAAACAGATATTAATTTTGCCATGAAGCACCAAAAATGCTCATTAACTAATAAAAAAATACTTATAATATTGACAACAAAATTATATGATTATGTAATATATTACATAAATTAGAGCATTCTGGGACATGAAAGTTAATTTATTAAATATAATATGAGATGAGCTGGAATTTAAAATTGACTTATACTTAATTAATTCTAAGCACATTTTTTGTTATCAAACCCAAAAAAAACACAGGCCAATGTGCCAGTGACACTCACATATTTGGCAGTCCTGATTTGTTTCTCCCCAGCATCCACCGTCTGAAGGACAAGCTGAAGAACAACAAGGACCTGAAAAAAGATAAGTATTACTGAGAAATAACAGTGACGCATTAAACAGTCTGATGTATGATGGTATAGTTCTCTAGAAGTTAACTCACAGTTCTTTGGGATGTCTTGCAGGTGCAGTAGTTTGTTTTCATCTTTAGTTACAGTGTCTTCCCAGTTAATTTTCTGAGGAAAGCACAGTTGAGGATTTCCCCAAACATAAACCCCGCCAAGCAGGATTTCTGTGAAACATAAGCGATAATTTTACTCACAGGGTTCCACTTCCTTGACTGCATAAGGATTTTAAAATCATTTTACAGCAACTGCACACACAAAGAGCAATTTCAATTTTGAAATATTTTTGAGCTGAGCATAAAAGTGCGTTCACATTCATATTTGCTTTGCGAAATTTCACATTTTAAATCCAGTCATTTCAATTGGCAGATCTGCGATAGGAAGTTTTGAGTGAGAAGGAAAAATTCCCATTGTACATTTCAAATCAGGGTCAACTTGGTCATGCAAATTCACTGTTTTGACCAAAATAAAACTGCTTGATTTAAAGGGGTCATATGATGCGATTTCAAGTTTTCCTTTCTCTTTGGAGAGTTACAAGCTGATTGTGCATAGATAAGATCCCTGAAGTTGCAAAGACTAAAGTCTCAAAACCAAAGAGATATTCTTTATCAAAGTTAAGACTCTGCCACGCCCCCCTAAAACGGCTCGTTCTAACACGCCCCCACATATCTACCTCACTATGTGGAAATATTTGCATAATGCCGCCCAAATGTGCACGCAAAGAAAAAAGGCGTGAATTCAGTAACCGCAGTTAGTGTTGAAGCAACCATGTCAGGGAGACGCTGTGTGTTTCAGTGCAAAAGCAAAAGCACTTTATTTTGCCTTCCAGAAGTAGATGCATTTAAGAATCTTTAAGATTACTTACAACAGAACAACAATGCATTTTATGGACGACCGTTTCATGAACCTAGGAGAGGAGGTAATTCTGACTTTGCTATGACAATCTGGCACTTCTGAATCAGCTACTGTAAGTATGTTTTGTTATTAGTGCGTGCGTGTGTGAGAGAGAGAGAGAGAGAGAGAGAGACAGAGACAGACAGGGTCACATCACAGTGGAGTCAGCTGTCTTAACCGTGGCTTGTGTACTGCAAACACATACCAGCTTCATCACTGTGTCTGTCACGCGACTCTGTTCCCCTTTCGGGCTCCGTCTTTACATTTATTTTGAAAGATGAAGCTCGCGATTATGGTAAGGGGCGTTACATTTCCGACGAGTGCTTGCGGTGTTCGGCCAATCACAATGCACTGGGTCAGCTGGCCAATCAGAGCAGACTGCGCTTGTCGGAAGGAGGGACTTTGTAGAAAACGAAGCGTTTGAGAGAGGCGGGGCATAGAGGACCTACAATAATGTACAGTATTTGAAAAATAATGTGTTTTTTGAACATTAAAGCATGTCAACATATTCTGTTACACCAAATACACAAAATAATGATCTTTAAAAAAGCATCATATGACCCCTTTAAAAGTTACCACTTTGTGAGTAGTTCTTCATGCCTCGCTACACCATTAACAATAGAAAATGGACCATTTTGCCCACAAGATCTTACAGAAAATGTGAGAATTTGCTATAGAAATGTCATGACTTTCTATGAGTTCTTAATATTAATTTCTATGACCTTCTAGGCCTAGAAATCACAATTTTAAAATCCCCTAATTTTTCCATTTCTGAATTTTACATGACTCTGGGAACCTTAAACAAATGACTGAATTTGATGGGTTCCAAACTGTTTGACAAATTAATTTCCATGTCTTTTCCATGACTTTTAAGTCATGTGTCATTACTGGATAAGGCTTTTTTTTATTATTGTACTGATAGCACAAGATTTTAAAATAACAATCAATGCAATGCATTTATTCACTTCATTAAAAAAACACAGTAATTAAATACATTCTAAGACCCCTGGAGAAAGACCACTTTGTGTTCTGTAGGAAATAGTTATTACCTAGTAACATTTGTCACCCAGTGAATCACACTAGCAATTACTCTCACCTGACAGTCTGATGTTATCATTTGAGCTGGATTTACTCAATACACAAGTACTCACAAAGAGCACATTTTTAGAGCTGAGCATAAAAATGTATATTCACAATTGAAATTTTCATGACTTATAAAATTGTATTCATTTACAGAGAGAATATAAACTTATCTGTGGCATCCCCTAACTAGACCAGTCACCATCCATTTAATCTCAAGTGACTGAGAAAATTAGAGTAGTAAATAACACCCTTTCACGCTTAAATCCCAAAAATGTATAGGCCTATACATTTAAATAAATATAAATTTGACCCACACTTCTTACCTGTAAGACTCCTAAGGTGTAGTTCTCTCAGGCTGAGTTCCGTCTGACTGTAGTGGATGTTGTTATGTACAGCGAGAGCGTAGCTGGAGTTATAAAGCTGACTGCCTCGTATTATCCGCAGATTGTCCAGAGGAACCGAATGCACTGAGACGTGAGCTATCAGCACATACCCCTGAACCTCCACAATCCCCTACAGACAAACAAAACACAAGCACATATTTTCATTTTCAATTTTGATTGACATTGAGACTCATTGTAAGTGAGTAGCTTAAATAAATAGCAATTCTATTATTCCAATCAGTTACTTAAGTTTTACTTGAAGTAGTATATGCCTATGTTAAGATGGGTCATTCATGTAATGCACAACCCTTTGAGCCTTTTAAAAATTATTATGCCTGTGTAATTTAAAGCATCTATATAAAACAGTATTGTAGTCTTTCAGAAACATGCTATGGTCAAACTCAGGCACATACACATTATTAATTACATTGTGATTATTTACACAGTGGCAAAGAAAATGAACAGGAATGTAGAAAGGGTTGTGCTCCAATATACATCTGCTGTGTAATAAAAAGCACTAGAGATACACACAACAGACCCGTACCTGCAGGAAGGAGAGATCTGGATTTCCCTGCAAGTGTGTGATCTCCAGGTTACCATGAACCACCTGGCAGCCCGTGTACAGCAGCCTGAGCATTTCATAATGATTCTCAAGACTGGAGGGTAAAGCCAACTTCATATCGGTCCCGAGACATACTGAAAAATAAAAAAGGTGCACACATCAGCAGGGCTGTATAAAATTATATGGATTATTTTTCTTTCCCAGATAAGACCTATTAGGTGCACTCATTCATTTTTGTTATTGTCACACTGACCTATATGGAAGGCATCTTGGACATGCTGACATCTAGCAGTGTGGAAGCAACATTACACAAATGTTTTCAGTTACCGATTTGAACATATAAATATTTGATTAATAAACATTTTATTAGTTGAAAATCAAAATAACTGTTAGTTGCAGCCCTATTTCCCAGACAAAGCAGGCAGTGATTTGATTATGTGAGCTCAGTATATTGGCCCTCATGAGGCAACTTGCTCCATGCAAAACAAATCTTTTAATAACTGATTACTGGAGTTTGCCTTTAAAATTTGCACCTGGTAAACTTAAAATCTACTTTCAAACTGCTTTTTGAAATAACTCATTAATTTATGAAAATTTCTCATAGGTATTTGACAAATAACATGTCCTTGAACATTTTTAACTTTGATATTTTTGGTTAAATTATGTAAGAATGTACCATGGCTCTTATTGGAAACTGAAAACATTATAGACAAATGAACCAACCTGATCTTACAAGAAAACATAACTGCTATTTCATATGAATTTGTACAATGTGATTTGTATGGACACAAACCATTTGTATTTAAATGAAGTAAGCAAGAAGCTGCAATGCTAAACTCAACCCTGTGTGAAGAGATTCATTTGTACAAATTCATTTGATCCTGCAAATGATTTTGAAAAAACGTAAAATAAGTTACAGATTGTCATGAGATTATGTTGAAATGATTTCATTTGTTTAAATCAGGAAATGTGAATCAGGTTTTCAAAACTATTAATCAATTAATTTCCATGATATCGCACTTGCGATTATTGAATTTAAAATAAATAAAAACAGAATAAGGAATGCACTTACAAAGAATAAAGAACAGTTTCTAACCAATCAAATATATAGCTCAAAACTTCATATTCACAATATAAATGGATATTACATTACCTTTCCATGTAACAATTAAAAAAATGTCATGATATTCATACATGTTTTTTTTATAGAATAACCATGTGTAAGCCTTGTAAATAACAGTTCTGTCATGACAACTCTCGGAGGGATTGGCATGGTAATGTACATGTTAATGTATTTGGTCTTGGAGGAATAGATCTGCTACGCTGCTGCTGCTGTTGCGGCGGTAGAGCAAGTACCGAGACTTGCTACTGCCAATACATCCACAACATGCTGCTGTGAGCATGTAAGAAATATTGCTGCTGCAAATATAACATACATGAAATAACCCCAATATAGCATACACGAATCACCTCGTAGCAGATCTATACAGGTGGAGCTGGGGAAGGTGGAGGGTTTCTGAAGCAAGCTGCAACTGCTACGGCAAGCACTAGTAATATATGTGAATGTTGAGCAACGAGCTCATTGGCTACCGATACATGAGAGAACCAATCAGCTGTGCCCTGTGATAATGATGTCATTAGGTCAGATTGAGTTAGACCTATCGGACTGTGCCATCTAGAGTTTCATGCCAGAACTCTGTATATGGCTGTTTTCTTCACTCTATTTTAAATGGGAACTATTACAGGTGACCACATGCAGTCTTATTGGGTCCGTGTATGTTGCGTTCATTCGTTTTTTGATTTAATATTGAAAACAGAAACATGAGAAAACGGCACCATTTTCATTTTTCGATTTTTAAAAAACATGAAAAGACAAGAATTCGCCTTAATTTTTCGTTTTTACATTCAGGGGTAGAAAATGGATAAACAGTTTGAATGTTCGATTTCCACGTGTGGGAGGGAATTAAATGCCCCTTTTCACTGATTGGTCAAGCAAAATGTTCATCATGTCGTCTTCAGTTC
Organism: Sinocyclocheilus rhinocerous; assembly: GCF_001515625.1. Classification (NCBI taxonomy): domain Eukaryota; kingdom Metazoa; phylum Chordata; class Actinopteri; order Cypriniformes; family Cyprinidae; genus Sinocyclocheilus; species Sinocyclocheilus rhinocerous. Next base: position 94,562 of record NW_015639768.1, on the reverse strand, counting down.
TGTGCACCAGAATAAGAGTCCTCCGCTGTTAAGGTGTTTATTGTAACTCCTAAATTTCGTCTCTCTGTCATCAAACAACCAGACTAAAGGCTGATTTATACTTCTGCGTCGGACCTACGCCGTAGCCTTTACGCC
>NW_015639768.1:92899-94027 GCF_001515625.1 Sinocyclocheilus rhinocerous | reverse complement strand
TGCTGCTGCAAATATAACATGCATGAAATAACCCCCATATAGCATACATGAATCACCTCGTAGCAGATCTATACAGGTGGAGCTGGGGAAGGTGGAGGGTTTCTGAAGCAACCTGCAACTGCTACGGCAAGCACTAGTCATATATTTGAATGTTGAGCAGCGAGCTCATTGGTTACCGATACAGGAGAGAACCAATCAGCTGTGCCATGTGATAATGTCATTATTAGGTCGGATTGAGTTAGATCTATCGGACTGCGCCATCTAGAGTTTCATGCCAGAACTCTGTATTTGTATGACTGCTATGGAAATCTACATGGCTTTTCTGTGAAATTCTACAGTTACAGATTATGTCTGTGTCATCTATGCTTCAACATAAACTTTGTGAAATCATCTTCATGCAGTTTTATTATAATATCACTTATCTGAACTATCCTCCACACAAAATAACTTCTTGGGCCAGATTTACTAAACAGGGCAAAATAGCGTTAAAGTGCAATTCCATAAAAGCACCGATGGGAGGGGAAAATTCTGCGCGTGATTTACTGACAATGCGCACATTAAAGAACACAGATGCAACCTCTCATTTACATAATGACCAGCAATCCACCAAGAGCAGCGCAAATTACCGCCTGCTTTAAGACATGCTTTTTTGGGGCGTTAAATAATGGCGCAAATACTAGGGCTGTCGCGATAACCGCAATATCGCAATACCGCGCTATTGACGAGCAAACTGCAGAGGAATGCAAGAACCGCTGCGTTTTCTTTTTTCATAAGGTTATGCCCTTCTCGTTTTACACTTCATGCATGTGGACTGAATATTAAACAAGTTAGTAATGATAACATAATGTGTACCATGCTGATTTGTACAGAGGCTCCGTAGATTTGCACTTAACAAGCTTAAACAGACAGTGAATGAGAGAGAGATCGACTGAGCGCGTGCGATTACTTGCGTCTGTCCTCCAGGCAGAGTCATATATATTTGTGAAAATAGATTGTTATGTCCAAGGAAAGCGAGATCTCTGTCTTAGCATCGAAGCATAGCTGGTCAGCTGAGCCTTCTAAAGTGGCGCTCAAAGTTAAAATGATCTCAACAGCGTGTTTCATTATGTCTCTCTTTGAATGAATGAA
>NW_015639768.1:84065-92874 GCF_001515625.1 Sinocyclocheilus rhinocerous | reverse complement strand
TCCATTTATTTGGAGTCAGAACAGCAAAAACCATATTAAATCTGATTAAAAACAGATTTTTGAACTCGTCTAAATTAATTTTGTTGTGATTTTGACGTTTACATGAATATTTTGATCTGTATTTTCTTGGGAACATGTCATGTACATTCATCAGATGGACCGTTTGTCTAGTTCTGGAAAAAAACAGCAGAAACGAAAGGAGTAGGGAAAGAAACGGGTGGAATAACTCAACCGCTCTTTGATAAAACTGATAAACACGCTGGAGCGCCAATGGGTGGTCGAGCACAAGAGCGACTAATGACCGTATTTACCAGATGAACGACACCACATGTTGTAATTAGGCATGGGCCGGTATGAGATTTTGACTGTATGATAACCTTAAACAAAAATATCACGGTATCACGGTTAGGGCTGTCGCGATAACCGCAATATCGCAATACCGCGCTATTGACGAGCAAACCACAGAGGAATGCAAGAACCGCAGAGGAATGCAAGAACCGCAGCAACCGTGATTTTTGCGTGTTTTATTTTTTCGTAAGGTTATGCCCTTCTCGTTTTACACTTCATGCATGTGGACTGAATATTAAACAAGTTAGTAATGATAACATAATGTGTACCATGCTGATTTGTACAGAGGCTCCGTAGATTTGCACTTAACAAGCCTAAACAGACAGTGAATGAGAGAGAGATCGACTGAGCGCGTGCGATTACTTGCGTCTGTCCTCTAGGCCGAGTCATATATATTTGTGAAAATAGGTTGTCATGTCTAAGGAAAGCGAAATCTCTGTCTTAGCATCGACGCATAGCTGGTCAGCTGAGCCTTCTAAAGTGGTGCTCAAAGTTTAAATTATTTCAACAGCGTGTTTCATTACGTCTCTTTGAATTAATGAATCAGCGTTTTTGAACGTGTAGTTGAATGACAGTCCCTTTCCAACACCTTGTGGCGCAACACTGTAACTGCACTGACTGACAGCTCGCCTAGAACGCGCGCGCAGGTGGAAATACCAATAGAAAGTCATATATATATGTGTGTGTGTATATGTATGGCGATAATACCGCATACTGTGTTTGGCTATTAAGCCACTCAAAATTACCGCAAGGGAAATTCCCTCACCGCGACAGCCCTAGCAAATACCTGTAATTTGACGAGCGCAAACGTTAGTAAATCGCGTTGTGTGATTCATTTTAATACTCTCCTTCCATACATTTTGCGTCTGAAGGGGAAACTCCTATAAATGCATATTCAGTAAAGTCAGGCGCAAAAATAACTGTGTCCATGCCTTTTCAGTGCTAATTTCCCACTGTGTGTCTTTAGTAAATTCTGACAGTACTATTTTAACGCCAAAAGACGGTTTGCGCTGGCGCAAGCTGTTAGTAAAACTGGCCCCTTATGTTCTATAAAATAAAAGAATGGAAATCAAACTCAGAGTACTGCCTATAAAGTCTTTATTAATATCAATTCAAATGTATTCATTTGACTTATAGCAGAATATACACCTACTGTCCTCCTGTCTTCGCTTTATCCCACTGCTATTCTGTGCAGGATACTGTAAACAGATGTGTTTGGCACTCTCTCTGAGCATCCATGTCATGACAGAGTGTGTGCATGTGCAGTGCTGTACTGAGATTTGTGCATGTGCGTGGAGATATTTGGCCACTCTCATTCACAGATGATTTCCTTTAAGGTCACTGTAGATTCTGTGCACTGTAAACTGCAGGGTAACATCTAACTGTACTGGACTGTAAACCAAAAATTACAAAATTCTCTCTATAGGTTCATTAGTCTGTTTGAAGAGTTCAGATGCAAAAGCGTCTAAGTGCCGTCTGAAATTTTCCTCTAAAATGAGCAGTTTTATCAGGCTTCTATGTTTAAGTTCAGTAATTTTACTCTAATGGCAATATATATATGTCCTTTTTTATGCAATTAAAGTGAAATAATTGATCATAAATATAGGAGCCTGATAAAAATGCTCATTTTAGAACAAAATTTCAGAGGCTTTTGCATTGTTGATTTTTTGATAACATTTAAAGTCAATGAATTCCAGGTTATCCTGTACATAATTCATAAATCTGTACACATTATTACACAGATTTAAACTTTTTCTGTTTAAATGTCAGAGCTGCGTTGATGAAAATTTTTTGAATAAGCTATTTTTTAACGTGTTGAAGCATTATTGAAAAAGCTGTTTTTGTGCACTAACAGAAGTGACATATGTATGCATGCTGATGGAGGCTGAATAAGTCACTGTTTTCTCCAGTTCACATTTCCTTTCCAAGTTTCGATGCTCCTCTTTCATCATACTAACTATTCCTCATCTGTGTGCATGAGTGTGTGAGGGGCGGCTGGTGGTCTTGAATAGAAAACAACTCTATTAGTCCATGTCTCTGGACATGGCTCTTTCTCTTTCTCTTTCTGTCTCATTGTACTTTTGTTTCTACATAATCATTTTTTAACTCCTACTCGCACCTGATTCAGACTGGCTGAAATGCAGTCTCAATGTATCGCCAATGACATCCAAACCAACAGGTTTTACACACACACACACACTCGCTCTGAGTACCTCTGATTTTGCTTGATAGTTTTATGCAGTTGTTTAAATCAATATATTACCAAGGCCATTTAACTGGCTGATATGGTTATTTTGTTGGTGCCGCTTGTTTGATAAACAGTAGTAGTATTCTTTATTTATCCGCATGGAGAAATTGTTTCAGTGGACTTCTGCATGGACATTCTTAACAATAACCAACAAATAGAGGGACAAGACAACATAAAACATCAAGAATCTACAAAAAAAGTGATTTTGTCAAATCAACAAAAATGTGCTACTTACTAATAACTTATAACTAATAAGTTAACTACTCAAAAAAAGAAAGAAACAACAAAATGGAAAAAATTGCCTTACATTTGTTCAGTGTTTTTAGAAGGTGAATGGATTCTCCTCAGCTGACTTATAATAAATAAACTAGTTTTATAAGTAAATAATATTACAGATAGGGCTGCACAATCTGGGGGAAAAATCAAATTGCAAAATATATCAAATATATATCAAAATGACTATATTATTATTATTTAATAAAAAATATTTTAAAAACTTTTACTATTGTAATGTTTCACTGTAAAATAAAAAATCAACTATTTGAGAAAATATCCAAACCAACTGCTGTTCAAGGAAAATTGAAGATGGCACATATACACATGCATACACATACTCTGCTTGACTGAAACCTGCCTAAAACCAAATGATTATATTGGTCTAAATGAGTCTACTCCACCAAGCTACTGTTATAAGCATGAGCACCCGTCAGACTGGCCGTGGCGGCGGTGTTGCAACAATATATAGTGATATTCTCAATGTTGCCACGGAGACTAATCTCACAGACAACAACAATACAAACAACAGAGTAAAAGCTGAACGTTTATGGTGACCAAAGATCAACTGCTGCCTACCAGCTCCTGACCTCGGCTATAATAAGAGAAACACCAAAGCTTGTCCCAAACACGTCCCTTATGATCCTTTATCAGTGGCCACAGGAACAGGCTCTCTAAGGGGTGTTATAACTTTGCTCGTGTCCTTTGGTCACCGACCTCAAATGCTGCTCAGTGGACTAGCCAGTGCATTAAAATCAATAAAACAAACACAGCAATGACAAGAAAACTCAACTAAAGGGAACGTTTAAGTGCACATAATGATTTTGAATTCAATTTCTGAATCAAGGGCATGAACAAAATAGTGATAGTCACAAATATAGTGCATAGAAAATGATTCTCAGCTTTTTACAAAACATATCAGTGCAAATTCTATTCTTGCTCTCTTGCACATAGTCACACAACAAACAAGAATTACTCAACCGACAAGAAGAACAGGATTTGGACCAGACCTTGTGTCTCTGTGTTTGTGAAGTGTGTATTAGTCCGTTCTGACACACTGCTACATGCATACCTAAATACTGATGGGATGCACACATGCATATGCTGGACTAATGCATGCAAGCATTCCTGACGGGAGAATGACCTTGCACATACTTAACATATAGAAACCTTCCTGCAGGTAACCAAACACAACAACAGCCACAGTTAGACCAATTGTTTATTGCTTACACCATAGTCGACAAGTGCATTAATGAGTTTGACTTGATTATCTAGATTTTTTTTTATAGGGTTTTGATATTGGCAATGCTTTAACTGTTCAGTTTGTAAAGTAAAACCCTTTTGGTAAAGGGATTTTTGTAAGGTTCAATATTTATCTAGTTATGGGTTTAGAGCTTCTACAGAGACTATAATCACATGAAGCTGTGAATCTAAATAGCCCTACATCAAAAATCTGTGTGTCGTGGGATTCGTGATAGAGATGGAATGTAAACGCACAATTTATGTGATTAAATGAGCGTGAAAATCTGACTAAATCTCCTATGGCAACTGGCATTGTTATCATCGAGGCTGAGAAAAGAACACAACACTGTGGACAACAGGTAAATGCCGTTATCGCTGTTTTCAATGCTCATGGAGTAAATATTTTTACATGGCTTTTTAAAAATGCAAGGTAGCCGGTGTTTCGTATGTGTTTGGCCCAGTGTTCATTTCGTCAATGAAGACGACGATGAAAAATATTCGTCAACGAACATTTTTTTCTGTGACTAAGACGAGACGTTGACGAGCTAAAACTAATATCTGATGATAAAAACTATGACAAAATTTATGACGCGTCTTCGTTAACAAGACGAGACGGGACTATAATGTTATTTGAGGACTATCAGACATTTAAAATACATCCTATAGGCTACTGTCTTGTCCTTCAAAATGTGCATCCCTGTCATTGGATTGCAATCGGATAAGCGACGTTTGCATATCTAGTCTCAGTATGGCAGCCGCAGTGGATGGGATAGGCCACCAAAATGTGAACTAGCGATCTGAAACAATGGCCTCAGCACCCGAAGGAGTAGGTATAAGGTGACCAGACGTCCCGTTTTTCCCTGGAGTCACAATTCGTTGTCGATTAACAAAGTTAGTGAAGGCGGGATAGGCGGAATCGTGCTGATAGAAGTGCTCTCTCTCGCGCACACTCCACTATTTCAGTTCTCATATACAGCGTGCGATCAGTTCTCAGTGCTCAAATACACACACAGCAGTCCAAATGTCTATCGTGTAGAGTATCTCACGTAAATACAGTCGGTTATGGATTAAGTGAACGTAAACAGGTGGGTGAAAACTGAACGTGTGTCAGTATTACATGACTTCCGTCTTAAAGGGACAACATTCCTAAGTACCATAGACTGTATTAAAACATGCACGTAAGTGTCTGTGACGTCACCCGTAGGTTTTTGAAGAGCGGGTTTGAAGCTCAAAGTGGGCGGAGCCGGCCGTCGCCATCTTGGCAGCGCGTCACTCCCGGATAATCGAAAATGGGCAAAGAGGCGGGAGCTGGTTGCTGAAACCACGCCCACTTAGCCCGACGCCGGTGACAGCAGCGGCAATTCACCTGTCACTCAATTACATTCGCCACTATGGCTATATGTCTTTGTTTGTTGCATTTCTTGTAAATAATACAAAGAAACTGTGGGCTACCATGAAATCTATTACTAAAATAATTCTCAGCAGAAAAACACGGCACATAACAGATGATAGTATTATGGCAAATGATTTGAATTATTTCTATAGCAGGTTTGAGTCACATGACTTCTCTATAGAACGGGACAATGTCATTAACACCATAACAATTGATGATTATGTTCCAAGGATAGACATTAGTCTCAGGGAAGTCACAAGACTTTTTAAATAAAAGAACAAACAATAGGGCCTTTCGCACCACGGGAACCTTTTCATAGTACCAGAACTAATTGTGGAACTACCCACTTTTTTGGCGTTTTCGCACCGCCGGAACTGGGTGCGATTTTAGTACCGGACTGCCTTTTTCGAGAACCAAATTAGCTCCTTCTCCGGAGCAGGGTCTAACCAGCACAACTGGTACTAATCGTGACGTAAGTAGACATTGATTGGCCAAACGCGTATGAAAACGCCCTCCCCCGCCATGATTTAAAACGCCGTGTAAACATACTGTAAACATTGTGTCAACTTATTTCGCAAGTATGGAGAACAGCGATAGATGGACGGACGCTGAAGTGCAGGCACTTGTAGCAAATGTAGCACTGCCAGTTGTCGTTGGAGATTCTTAGTCCTCCTTTCCGTTCTTTCAGTCGCTTTACGTATACGTCGACTTTCCATGTCCATTATTGTGAAACCCGCGAGACACAACAAAAACACAGCTCCGATCACAGCGTCCTCCAGCCTCCTGTTGTTAATGTTGTTCTTCTTTGTTTCTGTTGTTGAACGCCGCGCACAAATGAATCTGAAAAAAAATCTGCTAATGGTGGGGAAGTTGAAGTCAAACATATAGGGACAGCTAGATCCGTATCAGTTTGCCTATAAAGACAATCGGGGAACGGACAATGCTTTATTAACTATAACACACTTTATTTTGCAACATCTTGAAAAACCCCAAGGCCTATGCTAGACTGCTGTTTGTGGACTTCAGCTCTGCCTTTAACACTCTGCAGTGCAGCCACACATATATATATATATATCAGTGAATCTCTATAACTCAGGACATTAAGGTGGGGGTGAAATTAAGGCATTGCAGGTGTTGAAGGCACAAGTGTTTTTGTGTGTGTGTGTGTGTGTGTGGGTATCGTTTGAATTTTATCGATTCCGATTCCGATTCCGCTTATCAATTCCGATTCTTATCGATTCCTAGTTTCGATTCCAATAAGATAAAAAATTCAATATAAAAAAAATTAAGTCATTTTACAAAGCATTCTGTTGCAGCTGAATAACACGAGCAAAAATCAGCAGCCTACAGAACACTGCAAGAGGAATTTTGCCTATGCTTTAAAAAAAAAATACCACAGCAAAAACTACTAGATTAATATAAATTTCAAATATTAAAGTGTTAAAGACAAGTAAACAGTCAGTAATAAAATAGGAACAAACAAATCAATTAGCAATATCATAAATAAATACAACTGAACAAATTTTCAGGTACAGAAACTGTAATTAAAAGTTTAAAAACAGCATAGTTTTCACAAACCGGGAACCCGTACCGCGACCTCTGTTCTCTGTGCTTGCGCTTGCGTTTCGTGTGCGCTGCACGCAAACAGGGCGCACATTCTTTCCGTTCCTGCAATTAAATTGTTTTTAATCACATTAAAATGCGAACGCAGGAATCATTAAGCAGAATCGAAATGCTGCTTTCCAAATTTCCAAGAACCAAGGTTCTTGGAAATTTGGAACCGGTTCTAAAATGGAACCGGTTTTCGATACCCAACCCTAATTATAATTCTATGTATTCTTGTATGTGGCAGCCCTTGTGTCCAAGACAAATTTCCGTAGGGACAAATAAAGTAATCCTGTAATCCTGTAATTACACATCACACTAATTTTCAGCATCCTGCCATAATGATTTTATCTCCAGATTTTGACACTTTTATGGTGCATTTTGTCATTTTTGTAGCTTACCAGCCTGTATTTACCATTCACTTTCATTGTATTGTAAAGAGCAGCATGAACATTCTGCTAATCATCTTCTTTTGTTCCACGGAAGGCAAAAAGTCAAATGGGTTCAGAGTAGTGCAGTCAATCGATAAAAAAAAATAACTAATTAATCGCACATTTTTCTGCAATTAATCGTGATTAATCCCACCCAACATTTAAAAAAGTTATTGATTTCCTCTTTTTTATTTTGTTCTTTGATTAACAGACATTGCAGCATCTGGGTTATTAGTTTTTTTTGCTGCTATTACTTTAAGAGCTGCCGCTGCTGAACATGACGTGGATCTGACACGCATCATATTTTCTCACAACTCTTTACCTTTTTTGACCCACTTCAGGTATTAAAGTCTTTACTAATGAGCTGACGAGTTGAATCGGGTATGTTAGATGAGGGAGACAGTGCTGGAGTGCTCCCGCACAGTTTGGAAAACCACTGCATTTCAGAGAAATGTTCTTAAATCTGACTCATATATAACAAATATTTACATACATGCACAGTTTTAAGGCTTTAATCGCCTTTGTGATAACTTCATGGCTTAACTGATGACAAAACTACGACATTTCATGCTCATAATTTCTGTTTCACATTAATATGAAATGGTATACAGTAGGGCTGTTCAATTAATCGAAAAACAGTTTCGATTTCGATTTTGGCCTCCAGCGATTATGGAAATACAGTAATCGAGATAAAACGATTATTGCGGCCCATTCCGCCCCCTTTTCCAGTGCTGCGCTTTCGTTCCTCCATAAAAGCCCAATTTCACGTGCAAATCAGTAAAATCATGTAACGTGACTTTTGCAAAATGGGACGTGCTTGATTTATAGAAGTATACTTATTCATGTTTTTAAAAGCGTGAAAGAGAACTAGCGCTGCTCCTCAGGAAGATATATGCGCTCAGAGACAGAACAGAACACGGACATGTAAAGTCATCTTTTAGCTCAAGGTTCGCGCAAATACACGCAAAAATGTATCAAAATGCGGCGCTTAGTGATTATTCATGTATACCTTCGTCGGTCATGTAATAAATTAATGTAAAGAGTTGAGAATGAAAATATGCGTGTAACGGTAAATTGGATCTCTTAAAGGGGTCATATAATGCAATTTCAATTTTTCCTTTCTCTTTGAAGTGTTACAAGCTCTTGGTGCATAAAGAAGATCTGTAAAGTTGCAAAGACTAAAGTCTCAAATCCAAAGAGATATTCTTTATAAAAGTTAAGAGTCAGCCACGCCCACCTAAAACGGCTCGTTCTAACACGCCCCCACAT
>NW_015639768.1:78710-82199 GCF_001515625.1 Sinocyclocheilus rhinocerous | reverse complement strand
CCTTTTCCAGTGCTGCGCTTTCGTTCCTCCATAAAAGCCCAATTTCACGTGCAAATCAGTAAAATCATGTAACGTGACTTTTGCAAAATGGGACGTGCTTGATTTATAGAAGTATACTTATTCATGTTTTTAAAAGCGTGAAAGAGAACTAGCGCTGCTCCTCAGGAAGATATATGCGCTCAGAGACAGAACAGAACACGGACATGTAAAGTCATCTTTTAGCTCAAGGTGCGCGCAAATACACGCAAAAATGTATCAAAATGCGGCGCTTAGTGATTATTCATGTATACCTTCGTCGGTCATGTAATAAATTAATTACATTTGATTATTCATTTCTGTAGTAGGCTGTAAACTGCTTGAGACTTGCATAAAAAACATTAAAGCACAGTTTGTTTCATTTGTATCTTTTTATTCTATTGTATTTGTCCTTTGCTTTTTTATTACTGACAGTTTAATTATTTTCAATAATTTTGAGGGCTTTCTGTTTGTTTGTTTGAAATTCCGCTGGTCTCTACAATGTAGATGTCATAGCAACAGTCTTACATTTATTGCAACCTGTAACAAAAGTTAACAGAAACATCCCAAACTGGTGTTTCATCAAAACATAGGCAAGGAAATTTCCTCCTAGTTCTGATGAGTTACAAATCTGACTGTTAAAGCCTGTTCACACCAAGAATGTTGAAGTTATTGTTATCATTATAATTGTGGTGTGGACGTCTCTATTCTCAAAGAATTGGAACGATTATTACAACTTTTTAGCTATAGTTGTTATCTTTGGTGTGAATAGGCCTCTACTCTGATACTAAATGTCCATACTGCATGTGAGATTGAGGACCAGCAAACGTGTGGTGACACTTTCAGCTAACAGCATTGCTAAAAGCCACCATTACCAGCTCCGAAACACTCAACAATGAAACATGTAAAGCATATCTAAGACAGCTTTGCACACCCGCACCCACTGATAACAAAGACAAGCCCACCGAGCACAGCAATGAAATGACTGTTAGTTTACTATTTGGACACACAACATGTACTTATGCATATGCAGAATCAGATGGCAAAACTGACAGGGACTGCTCTTGATTAGTTTTGAGAATGGGAGATGCTGTGACATTATCGAAGTCCCATGCCAACAATGTCCCATGCAAATGTCTCAATGCCTTTGTTTATGGATTCTGCTTGTCAACAAGACTGAATGCTTCTCCAGGCTGTTGACAATCTGAGCGCATCAAGAATGCTTAAGACAACAGACAGTTTGCTGAAAATATTTACGGAACATGAAAACATCAAACACTCACACACAGACACATTCGTTTTGCTATGTGTGTAATCGGAAGCTGACAGTTACACAGAACTTTAAGACAAACGACCTTTGGAATAACTTCATTCAGCGAGCAGGAAGAAGTGTTTGATTTTCTAAGAACATGAATTCTTCCTCCAAATAAGTGCATGTACTGTACACACAGAAGATTGAAAAGAAATTCAATGTGTAAATCTGAACAAAAAAACGAATTATTGTATACGACATAGTGACATTTTTGTGTTATGCAAAGAATAAAAACTACAAAGCTTAACCTGGAATATAACAGCAATTCAATTTTGTACACAATTTTGTAAATCTGTGAGATCGCCGAGTCCACTGTTTTACATACTGATGTGTCTGCCATATATTAGGCCTATATATCAAATCATATATAATAATAATAATAACAATATTATTACTATGGTACTATGGTGTTTTGGATATGGTACTAAAATAGTAACATGTTTTATGTATACTGTTTTTGAGCATGTACCATGGTAGCATCATGTAATTCTTTCACTTAAAGTCCCATGTGAATGGTTATTACTCAGTATATATCTGAAACTGACTTATATGATTAATATTATTATTATCATCATCATCACTATCATTATGTTGTTGTTGTTGTCCTGTATTCATGACCCAATTCATGCTATTGTATTATGAACTATTTTTAAAATAATAACGTGCATCATAGTCATTATCATGTTGTTGTTGTTGTTCTGTGATCATGACCCAGTTAAATGTTATTGTATGACTGCACATTATTACAGTTGTGGTGTAGTATTATTACATTTTGGTGTCATTAATATTACATTTAAAAACTCTTGTCTCTTTTTTATGTATTGGTTTGATACTAAGATATCAGGAGTTGTGCCCATTAAACTCCTGAACTCTGGGCTGTCAGGTTTCAGCGCTATTGTCATCCAGAAGTTGCAAATCAAGTTTGTGTGACTGTGTGACATACTTCACCTACGACTAATGCGCCAACAGTGTGAGAAAAAAACACCCCGACGGGATTTTCTGAATTTATCCACTTTATATATTAGTCCAAATTAGGTACACGAATACAGACTTAAATGTTACAGCTGTTTACTATAATAAAACAACTTTTTACGAAATCTTATGTTTCACGTTTCGTCTACATGAAAAGCGGCAAAACCAAATGCTCGAACAGTCGCGTAAAAAATGCAGTGGGCCCCGCGCGCCGGTCGCGTCGCGACTTTAGCCGAGTAAATGGGGTATCAGCCGCTTGAGTAGCACAGTTTCTCCACAAGAATGTGTTCAGCTGCTGTTGTTGGTGGTAAACTCTCTATCTGCTCCGTCACTTTACATTAACGTAGTATGTAATACCATACGGGAGTTTGGGGATAATGTGGGAATGTGTGGAGATGACCCACCTTCTCTCCCTGTAGCGGCTGTAATACCCAACAGCAGCAGCAGGACCCAGACGAGCCCAAAACTTCTGTCCGCCTCCATCGATTAGTCCTCCATTAGTTCATAGTCCTCCAGCTCATACCCGGATCCCGTACACGTTACACAGATCCCCCTCGTGTAGTTTCGATGCGTTTAATATAGCCTACCTGTTTTCGTCTCTTTGTTATTTCCCGAATACCAACAACTTCCTGGCAGGAGCAAGTGAGCCAGACTCTCCAGTCAGTCAGTGTGTGTGTGTGCGTGCGTGCGTGCGTGTGTGTGTGTTCTATAATACGAGCTCTCCCGCGGAGGAGTGGCAGTAGGCTACAGATTGACTCCAGCAGTACAGCGGCTCTACTGCAACATTCACGAAGACCAATTATGGAGTCGGGAGCAGTTTTAACAAGGCCAACGCTAGTTTTCTTTTTTCTTTACTTCAGTGAATATTTCTCCTATTTACATTCAAATAGTTAAAGTCTTGATAACCCCAAAAAAACCGAACATTTCCAGCGTTAGTGCCCAGGAAAAAAAAGATAGGGGAGCGCGGGGCACAAAGTAACGCGGGGTAGTAACACACGTGGTTTACATATTTCCACACATGCTAGTATAACAAAATGTACAGTATTTACTAGTTACTATATCAACATTATATAGAGAAAAAAAGTGCGCCAAAATTCAAAAGTCTTTTGAAGATATCGCTGAACATTTATTTTACCATAGTAAAATTATATTTCTGGCTTAAGTAAATTTTTCATCTCGGTTTTTATTAC
>NW_015639768.1:65297-77874 GCF_001515625.1 Sinocyclocheilus rhinocerous | reverse complement strand
TAAGCTGTTATATGGTCATGTTACAACGTGCCCCTCAGATGTTACAATGTACCCCACCTAAGGGGCATGTTGTCACATTTCACTTCCAATTTTTGAGGGTAAATAAATAAAAACGTATACACTGTAATTATGCAACAAAGCAACATATTTGTACTAGACAAGTGTGAAATTACTGTGGATAAAAAAATTATACTCTGAACCCCATGTGGATTTACATAATTTGAGAAAGTCAAAAAGTGTTACTTTGTGCCCCGCTCTCCCCCACTCTTCACTGAATCAGAATCAAAATCAAAATCAGAAAGAGATTTTTACCGAGTATATGCTTCCACACACAAGGAATTTGACTTGATGACAGGAGCTTCCAGTGCAGAAGAAAGTACAGACATAGTGCAAACATACAGGAATAACACAGTAGAAATGGAATAGGCCTATAATACTAATATAAAAAAACAGAAAATTAAATACTGCACTATCTACAGAAGTAGAAGTATAGAAGGAAAAAACTGTAATTGTTTAAATGAATGTTCAGGTGAAGTCAGCAAAATTGGGACACTTTTGGTCAACTGTATTTAATACAAATAAATCTATTCTACCAACACTATTTATGCTTTAAACAAATTCTCAAAATCTCTTGTATCTCCCTCTATTTTTATTTATTTATTTATTTTTGAAAGAATATTGGTTGTTGTTTTAAACATACAGAGATTCAAAAATGTTAAGCACCCTTTTTTTTCTTCGGGCCTTTTTAGGTAAACTGGGACACTGCGTCTGGTAAAGTGGGACACACATTTTTTTTACTGTGCTTACAAAATACTATTTCCTACAGCAGGACAGTGTACAAATAATCATTTGCAATAGAAAATCTTCAGAATTTAAAAGAATAACTTCATAAAAATAGACACTAGTGGATTGTGCAATTGACTGTGAACTCATAACCACCTAACGCTTATTGAATTAAAATTCTTCAACAGAAGCATACATTTAAAGAATTATTAAAGCACGCCAACAGAAGTACAAATGTACGCTTTTTAAACACTCCCAACAGAAGGACAAAAACAAAGAATTGAATCACTTAAACAGAAATACAGTGTTGTGTAAAAATGCCACGATTTCGTCTATGATGTGCCTGCTCCTGTGTGTGTACTGTGTTTGTATCCAACTGTGTGCTTAAGTGTGTATGTGTGTAACACATGCTTTCATATTTGTGTATAAGTATGGGTGAGAGCAGTCATGTGTTTGTTTACAGGCACTTTTACGCACAAAAACTTAATATTCACTCATTTCTATTCTTATTATTTCTTTACCTCTCTTCTGCCTACAGTTTGTGACATTTTTTCTTTTGTAAAATAAAGCAATTTGTCACATTAAGCAATGTATTATTTTTTTAGCTGAATGCTACTGTCCCAATTTATCTAACATGTTCAGGTAAATTGGGACAGTAACAAAACTTGATTTTAAAAAAATGGAACAAAGAAGCTTGCACAACTTGCATAAAATTGAATGATCACATGAACACATGCAATACAAATGTATATTGTCAGTTGAAATACTGTTTATATTAGAATTTAAATCTTAACAAATAATATGTAAGGGCACTATATCCAATAATTGTTATCTAATAATTGTTTGCCTGATAAAAATGTGACAACCTGTCCTAACCTAAACACATTTCAGCCTGTCAGTTCTCCTGTCTGAATACTGTTTTTATTGTGTTCACTTACACAACAGATGGCCTCTTATGAATATGATGATACTGAACTGACAGAATTCATTAAAAAAAAAACAGTGCCATAAAGAGTATACATTTGTGTCAATGCCTGCTAAGATATAGCCTGTGTGACAACTAGCCCCACTCTATTCACTATTCAAGTTATAATTTTTCATGTATATTTGCATTCTAGTGGCCACTGTCATTCATATATCAGAAACTATTTGCTTTTGAATAGTATCTATTACAATTTTATTGGTAAGACTTTTCAGTGAACTTTGATGGTAATTACAAAAGATTAGGGGACAAATGTTTTGCAATTGTTAGTAGGAATGAAAATGAGTTTTAGTAATTATTGTAGGCCTAAAGAATGAGTATGAGTATCTAAAAATAGTTCTGCAATGGGAACATTTAACATTTAAATAGCTGATTTATGATGTATTTAGTGAATAAGGACAACAGTTTCCAGTGAAGTTAAAATAGATAGTCCCTACTGGAATAGCTGGTTAAAAAATAAATATTAAAAAAACAACTTTGAAATGTTTTTTTTAAAAAGACTTTAGAAATGATCAATATCAGACTTAACTGTTTAAAGGAATAGTTCACCCAAAATGAAAATTTGCTGAAAATGTAGTCTTAATCCTCAGGCCATGCAAGATGTAGATGAGTTTGTTTCTGCATCGTAACAGATTTGGAGAAACTCAGCATTACAGCAGTTGCTCACCAATGGATCCTCTGCAGTGAATGGATGTCAACAGAATGAGAGTCCAAACAGCTGATAAATCATGACAATAATCCACAAATAATCCACACAACAAAAGCAACAGTTTGAAGTTAAAAATCTTAATTATGAATTAGTTTATTACAAACATGCAGACTTTCGTTTCACAATAATCCACGACTCTAGTCCATTTTGTGATGGTTCAGCTCTTTTTTTAAAGTTACATTTTCGGGCCTTTTCATGCCTTTATTTGTTAGGATAGTAGAGAGCAGACAGGAAAGAATTGGGTGAAGAGAGGGGAGTGGGACAAGGCCCTCGAGACGAGAATCATGGGTAGCCGTGAGCACAGATGCACTGTATGCCGGCACGCTAACCACGAGGCTATTGGTGCCAACTTTTATCAGCTGTTTGAATTCTCATTCTGACGGCACCCATTCACTGCAGAGGATCCATTGGTGAGCAAGTGATATAATGCTAAATTTCTCCAGATCTTTTCCATTGAAGGCCTGGAGGTGAGTAAATCAACAAAAACTCTAAATGATGAAAATTATTTATTTAATTGAATTTTAAATGTAATTATTTTTTGTTTCACAAATTCCTATTCGGGGAGTTTTTTTGTTAACTCTACAAACTTCTACTTGCAGTGGCTGTTTTTCTCAAAAGTCAATAGACTTGGGGAAAATTCCAGAGAATGGCATGCGTTGCCAAAAGTTCCTTTTTTTTCTCACATTGATAGTGAGCGTGTTTGTACCCCAGGCTCAGAGTCTGAGATGTAGGCAGAAAGAGGAGGAGGAAGAATAAACCTCTCTCATTCAAAACTATCCAGCATTTATCATACAGCTAAATATTTAATGTACTCAATGGGCCTTTATTTATACCAAAGCTGTTTCTAGATTATGAGAAAAACACTTTTATAATTCTCTTTTAGTAGCCCATCAGGTTCAGAATGGCATATACCATACTATTTTTGCAGTATGTAGTATGTAACCATGCTGGATGACTTGCTAAGTTGACCAAATTTGCAGCATACAGCAGAGCACACTGTATAATAATGGAATGCAACTGAGTTACCTTTCCTTTTCTAGCGTGACAACAATGGTAAGGAGATAGTTCACCCAAAAATTTAAATTGTCACAATTTACTCACACTCATGTTGTTTCTTTCTTCTTCTTAGCACAAAAGATAAGACATTTTGAAAAATATCGGCAACCAAAGAGTTTCTGGTAGCCATTGACCTCCAAAGTATTTTTTTCCATAGCTATGGAAGTCAATGGCTACCAGCAACTGTTTGGTTACGAAGACGAAATACCTGTTCAGCAGTGTCCATAAGACCCACAATTAACCTTAGTTTACATGCCAGGTGCTATATGAATTTGCTTAGTAAACTGAAAACATGTCCTTAACATTTTTATTATGTATTAACCATTTCATAAAAGCAGTAATGTACTTGTGATTGGGCTGTATCATGATTTTTTTTCTCCACGATGCAGCACAGCCTCTCACAGTGTCACTGAATTAAACACATAGGCTTACCAGTAAAAGAGTTAATAGTCAACAGTTTTATTAATTTCTTCAGAGGCTTCTTTATACACATCTGGACCCGTGTACAAATGGTGGAGAAAGGTGCAATACAATACCAAGACAAAGAAAGAGAGTAAGAGAAAGGGACAGATAGTGTGAGAAGAGAAATTGAAGGTAAGAGAGATACACAGGGCAAGTCTATGTTAAGCCTGTGGATGGCCACAATCAAACTGGCCATTGAAAAAGAGGGAGAATTTGGAAATCCTGCGGGACATTAACAATTAGAATACCCAGAAGTCACCTCTGGTGTTTGGCCTTATGTTACATTACATACAGACAACAGTGTCAAAAAAGAAATTAAGAAATGCTCTTCAGAAAACAACCATTTACCAGTCCAGGCATACAGTAAATCTCATTCCCTTTCTTTTTAGTTTCATAAACATGAAAAAAGGTCAAGTTTACATTCAGCATGCAGGTTATTTTACAGTTTAAATTTGATGGATTTGCAGACAGTATAATATATGACCTCCATTCTGCTTTAAAAACAAAGATCAAAATATGAAAAATGTTTTAAGGGAAGGAGAAAAGCATTATATATATAAGTTAGTACAGTTATATCCATGAAAAAGTTATATTGTATTAGTCATCCTAATTAAAGGAATATTCCAGAAGCATCTGTCAATCACCAAATAATATTTTTTTTTTGATATTTTGATAAAAAGATATTTTGAAATGCATTGGGCACGATGTGGCCCCATAGATGTCAATTGTAAAAATCCAACTACTTTATGGGGATTTTTCATCAACATTTCCATAATGTTTTGGATTTTACAAACCATACTACATGTCGAAATTTCTCTTGGAAATTTGTTGCATTTTCTGTGGTAATAGACATCTTGCCACAGATGCTGCATGGTTATAGAGCTGTATATAACTATAAATATAATAATGTGTAAAGTCATCCTATCTATTTTCCAAATGCATGTTATAGATTGTGTTATGAATATTAATCCATGCATACATTTAAGTTTTGAAAAAAATTGACCTTTCGATGAAAATGACAGACTTCTCTCTGGTGACGTACACAGGACATCTCCAATAATATAGTACGATTAAACCCCAAGCTCATATTTATCTGCCTCCACTGTTGAATGCAATACCCACATCTCAAAACCCAATCAACAACCAATCAACAGAACCAAGTAGCACTCTATATTTTTTTGTTTTTTCAATAATCCACTAAACTCAGATGTACGCCACATTATAGAAAAGATCCGTCACTTCTTCCGTTTGATCGCAATTTTAAATAAACAAGCTTAAAAAGTTGTAGTTAGTGGTTAAACTCCTTCATAGTTATAGAAATACTGTAGCATTGACTTTCTGCTCATTAAGACTCTCAAAAGACAGATGCAGTGAATTGTTGAGTCTGATCAGCGTTCCACGCCATCACAGTTCTGGATACCCTTGTTGCCCCCTCCCCCTCTATACCGCTTTTAGCCTTTCTAAATGGCTATATTTACCCTCCAGGCTGATCATGCTTGCACTCTTGTTCTGACACACAAACACACACACACACACACATAAAGTGCACAAGTGATGATATGGAACAAAGACATATCAGGCAATCAAATATGGTTTTGGCTCAAGTCACAATAACTCTAGAATCTGTAAAAGTGTGGATTCACTTTAAACTTATACAAGAAATAGTCTGGCATGAGTGAATAAGAGTTTGTGGATGGTGAGAGATTTGTGGATACTCACACATGGAGAAGTGCTGCCTTGTATGAACAATAAAAGATTAAAAATGTAAGGCATAGTGTGACAAGCGTTCTGAAGAGAAGGAGCTTAATAACATTGCTCAGGATATAAGCTGTGGTAGCCGTCAGGTTGCTATAGTAATAAATATGTGTAAATGCGATGCACTACAAGCTCAAATTGCACAGCAACTAATAGTGTGACAAGCGTTCTGAAGAGAAGGAGCTTAATAACATTGCTAAGGATATAAGCTGTGGTAGCTGTCAGGTTGCTATAGTAATAAATATGTGTAAATGCGATGCACTACAAGCTCAAATTGCACAGCAACTAAACACACACACACACAAACCCTTTTTTTTATCCCTTTTCCATTACCTTCTGTGGAAACCCAATTCTATGTAATATTTTCACTGCAAAGGCATTCGTGGTGAAAATAGAAATCAAACGAAAATGAAATCAAAATAAAGCACAAAGTGATCGGATATACAAAAAGTTCAAGGAAATGAAAAACGAAGATAAAGCAGCAACAGAGAGAAAAACCATGCTATATAAAATCCCAGTCAAAAGGAAAATTAATTTCTTTGCTATCACATATCATGCCACTCTTTAACTCTTTATGTCATAAGGATCAAGTCAGTATTTTATATTCAGGCAACGAGTAGCTCTGTGGTGCTGATACTAGACATTCTTTCTAGAGTGATTAAAGTAATAGTTGATCACACACACACACACAAACCCTTTTTTTTATCCCTTTTCCATTACCTTCTGTGGAAACCCAATTCTATGTAATATTTTCACTGCAAAGGCATTCGTGGTGAAAATAGAAATCAAACGAAAATGAAATCAAAATAAAGCACAAAGTGATCGGATATACAAAAAGTTCAAGGAAATGAAAAACGAAGATAAAGCAGCAACAGAGAGAAAAACCATGCTATATAAAATCCCAGTCAAACGGAAAATTCATTTCTTTGCTATCACATATCATGCCACTCTTTAACTCTTTATGTCATAAGGATCAAGTCAGTAATTTATATTCAGGCAACGAGTAGCTCTGTGGTGCTGATACTAGACATTCTTTCTAGAGTGATTAAAGTAATAGTTGATCCAAATATTAAACAAATCTGTCATTTACTCATGATTTTCCTTCATGGAATGCAAAAGGAGATGTTTAGCAGAATGTTCATGCTGTATTTTTCTATGAAATGGAAGCACAGAGTGACTAAAAGTTACAGTATCAACCTACAAAATGGCAATAAAGCACCATTTATCATCATAATATCCATGTCATGAGACAGAGATTCAGTCAAATGTTATCGATAAATAATGTTTTAATTTTTGGTTTTACTAAACAGGGCAAATTAGCGTGAGAGCGCAATTTCAAAACAGCGCAGATGGGCGTGGTAATTTCTGCGGGTGATTTACTAACAAAGCGCAAATTAAGTGCAAAATAATTTAAGACATGCTTTTTTGGGGCGTTAAATAATGGCGCAAATACCAGTAATTTGACGAGCGCAAACGATAGTAAATCGCGTTGCGTGATTCACTTGAATACTCTCCTCCCATACATTTTGCGTCTGAAAGGGAAACTCCTTCAAATGCATATTCAATAAGGTGAGGCGCAAAAATAACTGTGTCCACGCCTTTTCAGTGCTAATTCATCACTGTGTGTCTTTAGTAAATCCTGACAGTACTATTTTAACACTAAAAGACGGTTTGCGCTGGCGCAAGCTGTTAGTAAAACTGGCCCAGAGACTTGAAATAAGGCTCGTTCACACCAAGAAAAATAACTATAATGATAACATAAAATAATTTCTCTTTATGCCTTAAAATGGCTTGAATATAACTCTACCCTAACCTCATTTAATATTTGCAGATCCAAGAATATGCAAATTAGACCCCACCTCCACTCAATCACATGAGTTTGGACTACCTGTTCCACTTTAACTCAGTTAACTGAAGTAGTAAATGCTACACAATGGCAAGTAGCGATATTGGATTCATTCAGCCATATATGTTCGAACCAAAAACTGATTCCAAAGAAGAAGAGGAAGAATGAATTATACAGGGCCGTATACAAGTCAGTGTATCAGAATGGTAATGCATTTTATGTATCACGCTCTACAACATCAGACATGTAACAGTATCATTAGCCTTTGATCTGACTACATTATCAAACAGTTAATAACATGTTGTCGCTAATGTTACACAAACCACACTCCTGTTCACAGTCTTAGACAGCTACCTTCTAAAATCTACATCCTTAGGTAAAAACAGCTTTGATAATAATATAAAAAGCCCCACCCTGCAAGATGACTGGATTGGTTGCATGTTTGTGATAGTTTGTGACCGCATTTTTTAGTCTTTGGTACACCGCAGTTTTAAGGAGAAAATGATCTGCAATGGTGTTGACTGATGAGTTTGCACATGGTTTGGCATATTAAAACACCCGATAGACATGTAAACAACATTAAAAACTTGATTTTCATCACAGGGGCTCTTAAAATGCTTGGGCTCTTTAAAGCAAGATCTGATTGGCTGTCAATGTTTTTATCATTCATGAGCTAGAAAAAATTGTTCTGAAAGTGATTCCAATTATATCATTCCTGTCTCATCATTGTTATGATGATGTAAACTTCCTTATTCTAACAGAATTAGAATGTTTTCAAACTTCATAGTTATCGTTCTTGGTGTGAATGGGCCTATAGAGCCCATATAATGGTGCTTTTTGTCATCTTTGAAGCTTGTCGGTCAATGGTCACCTTTTATTTTTATTATATGAACGTTCTACTAAACTTTTCCTTATGTTAATTTTCAACATAATTTTCATTTCACAGAACAGTGACTTCCCGCAATATGGAAGCTAATCAGCACCTCTGCTGGTAGCCACTGGTGTTGCACCCTAGTGAGGTAACCGCCACAGGTCTCAGAAACAGAGCACACTGCTCACTCATAACCCCTCCTGATGTTCAGCACGCTTATAGTGAACGGATGTTTAAAACTAAAGCTCAATCTACTTCTATCTCTGAGATATATTCACTTCAGGGCCATTAAATCAAGCACCACAAATGTAGACGGATATGAGTGGGAGATATGAACACCTTATGTGAAGATATTCATCTGCAAAGATGGTTATTATTCAGTGCACCTTTTTAAAAGAGTGCCGTGATGATAAAGGCTGATTTACTTCTTAATTGAAGGCAAAGCTCAAGTGAATGCAAACATCAGTGGCACATCTTTAAAACCAGCCCAAACGACAACCCTTTCTGTACAATGCAAAAAGAAAAAAAAGTTATGGTAAAAAGAAGGTGTAAACACAAAGAAAACAATGAAATTCAAAACTTCAGCCCCAGGACACGTGCCGGAAGCCACTGGAGTTGAGGCTTGGCTCAGTCCGGCTCGCACTTGCCCTGATGGGAAGGATATCAGAGGCAAGAAAAAAAAAAAAGCAAGGAAAACATACACTGTAAAAAATTATTTTGTATGTTCTACAAGAACAGTTCTACTTAAAAATGTCATGTTCATTTCATAGGCTATATGCTGTTTATGTAATCATTTGTGAAATTTAGCAGCAATTTCTGAATGTAGTCCAGTTTCACTCCAGGCTTCTCTGTGTTGAGGAGGTGAAGGCTGTCATCTATGAGAAAACTACAAGAAAAAAAAAAAGCAAGGAAAACATACACTGTAAAAAATAATTTTGTATGTTCTACAAGAACATTTCTACTTAAAAATGTCATGTTCATTTCATAGGTTATATGCTGTTTATGTAATCATTTGTGAAATTTAGCAGCAATTTCTGAATTAAAATGGTTTCAAAGTAAATCCTACACCAATTTATTGTACTTTACAGTTTTAGTTTTTAATACAAGCGCCAGAACCCATTTCTACGGAACCCCGCACATGACACGCGGGGGAAAAATTAAATACTGTGGCCACAAATTAAGAACTCATTCCCACAAGTAACTAAATTATTCTAATTTGTTCGCTCATTTTATTGAAATTGTGGCGACATTGTATTAATTCTTTCCCTCGTTTGGGGAACGAATTAGTAAATTGTAGCCACGATTTAAATAAAAGAGAGAAAGTAATCTTAATTCATGGCCACAGTATGTGTGTGTGTGTGTGTGTATATATCTTTCATATAGCATGAATTCACATTTCTACAGTAATGAAATATATTTCAAATCTAAAAAATTCATATCACAATTATTCGTTTTTTCAATTTTGTTACCATCTATACAAAAGGAGACAACTTAGTATAGTTTTGTACTGCAGTGTAACAAACTGAATTCTAAACAGCAAAGAGCTGTCATTCTTGTTTTATAAAGGAATTTTTCAAAAGAAAACACTGTATAATGCTACCTGTTAGTCATTGTTTTATGAGCGACAAAGTGTGTTTGTTTGGTGACAATCCTTGCTATGTGTTACGGAAGAATGAACTGATTTGAAACAAAAGTGTTTTGGTAGGGAAATTTCCTGCTGTGCCAAGCCGTAAATTGGTAAGAAGAACTGTGTGATGAGTTTTGAAAATGTAACCCAAGTATTGAGAAATGTGTAAAAACTAATTAATACCAAAAAACCAAAATTAATATGTGCAATTTACATGCTGCAGACACACGATATAGACATACATAGTGCATGTGTACCTGTAGAAGAGGAAGTGGACGGGCACGGTGCTGAGGTGCCAGACGGCATGAGCATCTAGGACCCAGAAGAGAGGGGGGAAATCCAGCAGCTCCAGCAGGGCAAGGCCATGCAGTAAGAGCACCACCATCCCACACTTCCACCAGTACGGCAAAATCCTGCGGTTCAGCCAACACCAGCACAACCACCACAACAGGTTTATTATGCCTGTAACAGAGAAGACCAAGACCAGAGGGAATAACAGATGGGTGAGAAAATAATACCTAACGCAGCCTATTATTGTATCAGTTTTGATTTTAAACCTTTAGTTTAAGTGTTACATAATGTGAAGCTGGTTTTCCACTGATTTCATTGACGAAAATTCAGCTTTGCAAACAGGAAATAATTACAATAAAAAAAATAATAAAAAAAACTTTTTTGAAACGACTAATATTGTCAGAAATATTACAAAGCTGACAGAACAACTGATGTGAGCATGTGAACACATGCAAAGATCTACAGTAATCAATAAACTGATCATGCTTTAAAGTCAATATGAAACAGCATTCAAAACTCATGTTAGTCCAGTAACGTGATATTTTTCTGAATGAAACAGGATATTAAAAATATAGCTCATGACTTGATGTTATTCATGATGATTTGACTGGATTTCGAAAATCGGACATTCGACTCCAGAGTCAGACCTCAATATTTTGCAGTAGACTGTGAAATACCAATCCCGTTTTCCACCATCCCACACTTCCACCAGTACGGCAAAATCCTGCGGTTCAGCCAACACCAGCACAACCACCACAACAGGTTTATTATGCCTGTAACAGAGAAGACCAAGACCAGAGGGAATAACAGATGGGTGAGAAAATAATACCTAACGCAATTAATTATTGTATCAGTTTTGATTTTAAACCTTTAGTTTAAGTGTTACATAATGTGAAGCTGGTTTTCCACTGATTTCATTGACGAAAATTCAGCTTTGCAAACAGGAAATAATTACAATAAAAAAAAAAAATAATAATAAAAAAAACTCTTTTGAAACGACTAATATTGTCAGAAATATTACAAAGCTGACAGAACAACTGATGCAGGCGTTCACATGCAAAGATCTACAGTAATCAATAAACTGATCATGCTTTAAAGTCGATATGAAACAGCATTCAAAACTCATGTTAGTCCAGTAACGTGATATTTTTCTGAATGAAACATGATATTAAAATATATAGCTCATGACTTGATGTTATTCATGATGATTTGACTGGAATGCGAAAATCGGACATTCAACTCCAGAGTCAGACCTCGATATTTTGCAGTAGACTGTGAAATACCAATCCCGTTTTTATTTGGAATAATGTATCCTGATGAATCATTTACACAATAAGAAACCCAGAAACACTGATTACGGTAAATACAAGTATTAACAAATATTAAGTAAATACAATCCATTCATAGCCTTTTCCAAGTAATAAAAAACCCAACAACAACATTTAGGGCATTTTGACATGAACTTACACATTATCAGCTTATCAGAGGCACTTGTAAACAAACTGCTGTATTATTCACAACACTTACCTATGGTGGCAGCAGCAACCATGTTGTACCCATAGTCAAAACTGACAAAGGTCAGAGACACATACCAGAACCATGCATTCAGGGAAACCTGCAGAGAGATGCAAATGTGGTTGAGCACAAACTACATATACACTGAATTACATTTATATAGCGCTTTTCTAAGCACTCAAAGCGACTTAGTTTTCCCAGGTGGTCTCCCATCCAGGTACTGACCAGGCTCAACCCTGCTTAGTTTCAGTGGGCGACCAGTCTTGGGCTGCAGGGTGATATGGCTGCCGGCTGAATGTCTTAGTATGTAGTTTGTAACTTTTTGCTTCAATGACAACAGCACTGGAGATGCTATGAACAAAACTGATGATCATGTGATCCAGCATGGTTTCAGAATGTTCCAAAGAGTATGTGACCATCTGTACAACATTATCGATTTCACTAATTTGATTAGTGGCCTAGAAATAGTGAAAAATCCTAATAACTATTTTCTTATTTATGCCATATATAAATTTAGAAATTAATGTAATAAAATAAAATAAGACAAGTCTTTAAAAATGTAAATTAATAAATTTTCAGACCTCTTTAATAGCAAAAAATCCTAACTATTTTATTTATGCCATATATATATATATATATATATATATATATATATGGCATAAATAAAATAGATAGGATTT
>NW_015639768.1:44976-65287 GCF_001515625.1 Sinocyclocheilus rhinocerous | reverse complement strand
TGAAATTAGAGTAATAAAATAAAATACTAAACAAGATACAAAAAATTTGAATTCTAATAAATTTTCAGACTTTTATTTGCAGAGACATAGAATAGGAATCAGAATTATAAGGAATTCAACAATAGTGGCAACAAGTTAAAAAATAAATAAAAACCTAGTGAAGTTTCAGTCTTATGGTTCAGTGTCAACTTCGACTAATTTAGAGAGTAATTAGACTAAATCAAATCCAGTCTTTTTTTTTTTACAGATTTTTTTCAAATATTTATTTTTGGCGTTTTTGTCTTTATTTGATAGGACAAAGTTAGACAGGTTGCAAAGTTGGAGAGGGGGAGCGGGGATGAGATAGAGAAAGGTCCACGAGCCGGGACTCAAACACGGGACGCCCGAAGCGCAACGGGTCGCTACACGTCAAAGCGCTGCCCACGAGGCTATTGACATTGACAGGAGGCCGGTTTTTAAGTCATTTTGACCTATTAACTGATCCAGCGCAGAAGAACAAATATGATTACCCTGTTTGTGCTGCTCTATGTTTGCTTCTGTGTGCAATCAGTGAGAACATTGCAATAGCAAGACACATTATATATACATATATAATTAGGGCTGCACGATTAATCATACTTAAACATGATTTATACTTCTCTCAGTTAATTAAGCATAATTGTCTGCGATATTGGCCTGCTGTTTAGTTTAGTTTTTTTCTTCATTTGACATTTCTGTTATCTTGCATTGGTAATAAGCCTCTATGAACTTTTAGGCTTGAACTTCCCTAGTCAGAGCTTTTCTCTTAATCAATCCCATGCACACATGCTCCCTCTGCACTGCAAAAAGCACTCAATGACCTCAAAACACAATTTTTTTTTATTCTATTCTGCTCGTTACATGTAATACAGCTAGTTAATGTTCTTTCATGAGGCCACTTGTGCTATTTGCTACAACTCTGCAAGCAAACCTGTTAAAAATCTAAACATGGATCTTAATTATATTGTTTGCAATTGTGGTTGCTGAATAAATGTACTTGTGTAACTACAGTACAAAGTCTTTTTATTTATTTATTTATTTATTTTAATTTGGAATAATTTGGAATTATTGGAATAAATATTAGGAATTTCACTGTTTTAACTGTTGTGAGAAGCTTCTCACAGTTTTTATAATGTAATAAATCAGGAGACTAGATGAGGTAATACAAACCCTGCATATGAGCTTATAATAATTCTGATGAAATGTAAAAATACACTTCTCAAATGATTAATCAAATTATGATTAATAATCATGATTATCGGTTTCTCTCATTACACTAGATAACAGTGCTGCAGGAAAATGGAGGACAGTATTCTAGTACAGTGTTCCTTCTGACTCATTGCAAGAATGCGGAAATTCAGGAATCATTAACGGAAATTAATGTCAAGCAAGTCATTCGGTTGCAGCATTTTTTTTTTTTAAATGAACCCTAGTTATGAATAAGAATGGTTGTCAGTACTACAGCAGACAGACACTGTCTCACCAGTGAGAATGCGGTGATAGTATGGAACATGGGGCTCTGTCGAGGGACGGCGCTGCGGTATCTCAGCAGCATTAGCAGACATGCCAGACCGTTGAGCAGAGATGCCAGCGCAGACGCAGGCTCCTCAAAACACAGGAAACGAGCAAATGGCCACTACACAAAGTCAGAAATAGAAAAAAGATGTAGAATCAGGGTTGAAAATACATACATTTCCATAGTGATGACCATTAAAACATGTCTCTTTTCCCATTGTTTGACACTAACCTTCCCGTGAAACTGTGGTATGCTGTAGCCCTCTGCCTGGTACAGACCCACGGTGGTCCACATGCACTGATACCTGCAGTCATCACGACACGTCCAGCCTGAAAGATCACAGACTTCATACGATCGATTGCAAAAATTACAAAATTAATTAAATTACAAACATTATAAATTACAAAACTAATTCTGTGACCAAATCTCACACAGAATTAGAAGAATTTATGCTTAAATATAAGTTGTGTCTACATATGAATTTCTTTACAAATTTAATTATTTTTTGTAAGAAAGGATAGTGAAGGAAAAGCTGCCAACAAGAGTCTAACATCTTTCAATACGGTGTAAAAAGCCAGGATGCATCTTTTAAAGTTGTTTTTAGAGAATCTCCAGTGAAAATGCCTCAATTTTACCTCAGTTTGATCACAAAGGATGAGTCAAAATTCATTTTTTGTGGTAATCAACATTTTGTCACAAATGCTGTCAATTTAGCTTCATTGATATTAAAGCCAGAATATTCATTATTTCATCCTTCCATATGTGGCATTGTTTTTAAAACATGAAAATACACAATATTAAATTTAAAAAAAATCTATATTAAGTAAATTTCATCCAAAGCCAACAAGCTAACAATGTTCAGCTAAATGTTTTGCTGTCGAGCACAAGTATATGACAGTGTACAAATTATTATTGTAATGGTTTTGCAATGCAATCCTTATAACAAAGTATGTACATCAATATGGCACTGCACATGATATTACAGGCTAGGCATTAAATACAGCCCAATTTTAAGCAACATGTACTGGGGGTCTCTGCTCTGTCATCCTAACATCCAGCAATCGGTTCTTGGTCTAAAATCCCTACATTCAAATTATAATCTCTGACATAAGAGAACACTGCTATGCAACATAAAATACCATCTGCTGTTAGAGCGAACAGGAGATTGGAATGGTTACAAAATCATGGATTTACCTGCACACAGTACTTTCAGAAAGGACAGAAGGTCTGATTTATAATTTGTTAATTTAATGACATTACCATTATTCTAAATTGTCTGCAAATACTACTACTACTACTACTACTGAGAATGAGTAGGTGTGTCCAAATGTTGACTGGAATGTTGTATAAATACTGTATGTGATACATCATGTTTCCTTTCAAGCAGGTAACCAGCCATAGGCTGCTTTTTCTGTGCTCTCCTGAGGGGGGGAAAACAGCACCAGCCTATGGTGGTTGTCTGGTCCTAGCTAGTTTAACCCGTCTCTGGTGTTCAGCTGGTTTAGCGGGTTGGCCAGCTGGTCTCCAAATCTGAAAAGTGCCCAAACCCCCTCTAAAACCATCCAACCAGACAAACCAAGTCAGATAAGAAGTTTTTTGTTTGTTTTGTATTTTTTTGTTTCAGAACTTTTTTCAGCAGGGCTTGGGTTTTGTTTAGTGTTGCTTTAATTATTATACAAAAAGTACTGTTATGGTACCAAGGCACGGTGATGTAGCTATTGCTATTGCTGTATTCATATAACATGGTACTTGCATGGCACTCCAGCCTGCTTCAAATAAAACCATGGAATGAATTACTATAGTAGGCTACATGTCAAAAAAGTAATGGCAATACCATGATAAAGATAAAAGTTAAGGAATAATAATTTAAAGAAACAATACTGTTATTATGACATTATTTTGTTAACAATTTTTTATTTTATTTTACAATGTATGTCAATGTATAAGCAAAAAAGTTTGTGTGCAGGTCTGTGCAATTTTTGTCGTAATTTGTATAAATACTCATTAATAGCCTATGTACATCAAAATTGGTCATTAAATAGTTTAGTTCTCCTAATAATTTAATTTATAATAATATTATGACATATTCTCTATCGCCAGCTGTGAAATAAAATCAATTTGCATAATACTCTACTCTGTTAGTAGTGTTACTAACACAAATAGGTTAGTACAGTACCAGTGAGTGCCATGTATGGAGGCTGAGAGGACTGGAATCCGCGCAGTAGGGCCCCTGTGCAGTTGGTCCGGACGCATTGTTTGACGCAGTCGCGATAGACGGGCTCTTTGTCCCCCTGAGAGGCGCTCGCAGGAGCGGACAGGAGAAACACCGCGGCTGCTAGAAACATCAGGCGCGTCATGCTGCTGTTCCGTCCGGTCATAAGGCACAACAGTGCAACATCAGTCCATTAGAGCGAGTCTAGCGACAGTCTCATTCGCAGAGACTTTTCTCTTTTCTTTTGCCTTTAAACAACGTGTCGCTTTAATTACAGCTAAGCACCCTTTTATTCTCTGCCCGGGCAGCAAGTTTCATAGATACATCACAAGCGAAATGTTACATTCCACTAAAGACAAACCCGGAAGTGTAAATGTAGCGCGCATGCGTATGTATCTCGCTTTCTCTCTACACACAAACACACACACAATTATTCTGACAAATCAATGAATGAATAAGCCAGTTGCTAATTATTACGTTATTTTAAAAGGTACAGGCCCTTTCTTTTTCTTTTTTTTTATAAATGCAAAACATGACATCGAATATATAGTATGTGCGTTTGTGTACCTCTGCTGAAAAAACATACACTTTTTACATTAAACTTACTATGATGATCTTCAGCTACCTACTGTTTGGCAGTGCTGGCTGCTGTTCCGTCCGGTCATAAGGCACAACAATGCAACATCAGTCCATTAGAGCGAGTCTAGCGACAGTCTCATTCGCAGAGACTTTTCTCTTTTCTTTTGCCTTTAAACAACGTGTTTATTTAATTACAGCTAAGCACCCTTTTATTCTCTGCCCGGGCAGCAAGTTTCATAGATACATCACAAGCGAAATGTTACATTCCACTAAAGACAAACCCGGAAGTGTAAATGTAGCGCGCATGCGTATGTATCTCGCTTTCTCTCTACACACAAACACACACACAATTATTCTTACAAATCAATGAATGAATAAGCCAGTTGCTAATTATTACGTTATTTTAAAAGGTACAGGCCCTTTTTTTTTCTTTTTTTTTATAAATGCAAAACATGACATCGAATATATAGTATGTGCGTTTGTGTACCTCTGCTGAAAAAACATACACTTTTTACATTAAACTTACTATGATGATCTTCAGCTACCTACTGTTTGGCAGTGCTGGGTAAGTTACAGTGCAGCTTATTACATCTTCAACATTGTAATTAGATTACTGAACTAATTACTTTCTCAAAGTATTGCATTACTCAATTACTTTCTAAATCCCATATCAACCAAACAAGGATAAGACATGAAACTGCTCTTTTAATTCTTTCAAATCAATAATTAAAAATTGCATAAATTATTCTGTATATCCTGTTTTTGTAGTCTTCATTAACAATGTATTATAATTTATAATTAAAAGCAGATGAATATACTCACACAACAAGAACAATGCTTTATTGAAAACTGTATTTGGCAACATTTTCATGAATCAAATATAAATGTTTTGACAGAAAACAGGGCAAGAAAAATAATAAAATATTTGACCATATCAATGCCAATCAGAATTTTAAATATCAAACCAACTCTCTCTGGAAATATTGTTTTCTTATAATTATCTTGTGTTATATTAAACATATATAAAGTCGTACAATGATCTTTTTCAATTAGAATCCACACTAATAAAGACAGGTACAAAACATAACGTCATCATTCAAAATAAATCGCCATCATTGATTACTAGTAACTTTTACAAAACAGTCCTAAAATCTATAAACTATATTTTGTAAAGAAAAATATCACTATCACAGTAATTGAGATTCATCATTTGGGTTGGGGCCACTAGAAATCCCCATTACACGTAAATTTCTCAAAACTCAAAAGTTCACCCAAAAATGAAAATTTTCAAAAATAAATGTACTCACCCTCAGTCAATCCAAGATGTAAATGAGTTTGTTACTTCACAAGCTGTTAATTTATGGACTAGATTTGTGTGGATTACTTGCGGGTTGTTGTGATTCTGACGGCACCCATTCACTGCAGAGGTGTGATGTAATTTCTCTTCATCTGTTCTGATGACGAAAAAAACATATACATCTTAGATGTCCTGAAGGTGAGTATTATAAGTTCAACATTATTGCATTCATTTTCAGATAATATTCTCCAATAATTTATCTATCATAGAAAAAATGGGCTCAAAGTATCTCTACAGTGACGAATGTGAACAACACCACGTTTATGCATAATAGCATTTGTGCAATTTAAGATTCCGAGGATCTGCGTATCTCTTTCCGCATTTATCGCAGATGTACTGCTTCCCTCCTCCATGAACGTGGCGTTTGTGAGTACGCAGGTGACTTGACTGAAGCACTTGCCACAATCCTCACAATTACGGCCTCTCACCAGTATGGACCCTCTGGTGCAGCTTTAGACTGTATCTTATTGCAGTAATTGCAGCCGAAGGGTTTTTCTCCAGTGTGAGTGTGGCTGTGTGAAATGAGGCTACTCTGCTGACTAAAGCTCTTCCCACACTCCTTGCAGCTGAAAGGTTTTTCACCCGTGTGGATGCGCTCGTGGTTTTTAAGATTGACGGCGTGCCGAAACGCCTTCCCGCAAGAGTACGGTTTCTGACCGGTGTGGATAAGTTGAATGAATGATGCATTTATATAGCGCTTTATTGTGTATTGTTGTACACCCAAAGCGCTTTACAATCATGTGGGGGGGTCACTCCTCAACCACCACCAGTGTGCAGCATCCACTTGGATGATGCAATGGCAGCCACAGGACAACTTTACGAGAAGTGCCATGGGATTTTTAATGACCACAGAGAGTCAGCACCTCGGTTTAATGTCTCATCCGAAAGACGGTGCTTTTTTGTCAGTATAGTGTCCCCATCACTATACTGGTCAACCATGTTCTTGACCAAATCTTAAATTGTCTGATTCGGTCTGATACCCTACACAATGTTGAATCTTTTTCCGCAAACGCTGCAGCCGAACGGTTTTTCGCCGGTGTGGATTATTTCGTGGGTTTTGAGGTGTGCGGCTTTCCCGAAGCATTTGCCACAGACTTTACAAACAAATGGCTTTTCTCCCGAGTCGACTCATTGGTGGTCAGACAAAGAACACAGCCGAAGGGCTTTTCTCCAGTGTGAATACGCTGATGTGATTTTGAGGTTGCTTTGAGAAGAGAAACTCTTGCCGCACTCTGAACAAATAAAGGATCTCTTTCCAAAGAGTGTAACCGATTCTTGAGGATCTTCGCTGCTGTCTTCTGGCAAAACAGATGCTTCTCTGTCTTCTAAAGATGCGTTTAAGTGACCTGACAGGAGAGCAATTAAATAATTGTCTTTTGGGACTTTGCCAGAAGTTAATTCAGTAAAATTCTGATGGATTCAGCATGCAATTCTGTACACTGGCAACTTGTCTTTTGGATCGATTCATTAAAGTCATTAATTTGTAATTTAACATAACATTCACAAACCAGCAGTGATGGAATTCAAGTTCACATTTCCAAGTTCATCTCTGATCGACACAGCCAGCACCAGTGGGGATTCTGCACGGTCTTCTGAAGCCTCATCAGACTGCGACCATAAACTAATTAATCATAAAATAGCCTAGCAATTTAGTGACTTTATTTTTTCATATACTTGCTCTACTGGTCAAAAGTGTGGAATAATCTTTTTATAATTAAAAAAAAACTCTTATGCTCACCAAGGCCAAAATATTTCTGTAAAAAATATTTACTATTTTAATATATTATAAAATGTTATTGTTGTGATGGCAAAGCTGAATTTTCAGGAGTATTCCTATGGTGCTATTCTGATTTGGTGCTCAAATATTAATAATGGTTCTTACTATTTTCAATGTTGCAAACAGTTTTGCTGCTTAATATTGTTGTGGAAACAGTGATAAATTGAAAATTTATAGGCGTGTATGAATAGAGAGTTCAAAAGAACAGAATTTATGTGAAACAGAGATCTTCTGCAACATTGTAAATGTCTTTACTGACACTTTTGATCAATTAAATGTGTCCGTGCTAAATAAAAGTGTTGATTTCTGTAAAAAAGTGAACTCTCTGGTATTGTTCATTTGGGAGTCACACCTGTGTTGTTCGCTGGTCAAAACAGACCAGAGGCCATAATTGTGTACTAATGTTATTTTTGTGAAATGAATATACTATATTTCATTTCAATAATTTTTTTAATATTTAGCATTTTGAGTGTATTTCATGTTACTAACTAATTATTATTCATATCTAAATTATGGACTATTTTCTGTATAAAATGTAAATAAAATTAAAAAAACTGAAAAAAAAATTCAATTAATGCAGTATTCGAGTTAAAAATAGAGCAAAAGTATTTAAAATTCATTGAACTGAGGCAGATAAAGAAAATCATCTGTAATGCCATGGTATAAATGAATTTTTGTTGAATTTCCTGCAAAATGGAAATGTTTTGTATGACTAATAAAAATCTTAGCTATAAACACAGATACACACAGTGAATAAATATTATACTCTATCATAGTACACATTCTCACTTACCCACTTGCCCTTATTTTTACATTTGGACCTCTTTTTAATAAAACTAAATGGCATATATGTACATTCTGCACATTTTACCTCATTTCTTGTTCTTGATACATTCTTTGATGAATAGAAAGTTCAAAAGTACAGCATTTATTTGAAATATAAATCTTTTGTAACATTTTTGACATCTTTACTGTCACTTTTGATTAAATTAACATGTCTTTGCTGAATAAACACATTCATTTCTTTTTCTTTGCTTTCTTTTTTTAACTAAGCTCAAACATTTAAATGGCAGTGTATCAGTTTCTACAAAAAATAGTAACCAGCAAAAAACGGTTTTCAACTTTGATAGTAATAATCTTTCTTAAGCATCAAAGAAGCATACTAGAATGATTTCTGAAGTATCACATGCCACTGAAGACTTAGTAATAACTGTCTGCTGAAAATTCAGCTTTGTATAACAGGAATAAATTACATTTCACTATATATTATTAGCCTTAAACATGAATAGCCTTGATTTACAAGTTGCTCAGTTTACCTCATTTCTTGTTCTTGTTCTCAGGCTTCTCGCACTTCCATCATAAGAATGTTCCTCTTCTAAAATGTACATATGACATTAATTTGCAAACACAACAACATTGTATTAAACGTTAAATACTGTATGTGTAAAACCACAAAGTATGACTTTTACCAAGCCCTCCAACAGACAGAATATTCAAGATGCTTCCGGGCCGCTTTGCTCTCTTGCCTGAAAATGTTTTGCACTCCAGATCCAACAGAAATTTGGTTTCATCAACAAGTTTGATTATTTTCCCAAGAGCCTCATTGCCCAGTACCTCCATGATGGATGCAAACAGCTTCTGAAACAACAAATAATCACAAATGGCTTGTAATGGACCAATATACCAGTTGATCAATCAGTCACTGTGTGCGGTTTGTGGCTTGCCAAGATTATTGGCAAGTTCATTTCACCTTTTGTCAGTTTCATAATCTTTCACAGCTTTGTCAGTGGATTTCAAGTAAATGTTGTGGAAAACAAGTATACCTTTAATCCCAACATTATTCTTATTTGCTATTATTAAATTGAATTATCTCTATTGGCTTTAAAAAAAAAAATCAGTATCAGCTAAGCACAAATTATATTTGATACACTACATTGCCAAAAGTATTGGGACCCCCCTTCTAATGAACAGGTTTGACTACTTTAGGGAATTGTGTTCTTATCATTTTACAGCAAGTTTGGACAGGACCCTTTTCTATTCTAACATGACAATGCCTCTGTGTATAAGGCAAGGCTCAAAAAGAAATGATTGATTCTGTCACTGTGGAAGAACTTGTGTTGGCAGCGGCTGCGTTGACACCTGAACACTGATGTTTATACTATATATGCACACTCGCGTTTATAGGGCTGTGAACGCGTTGCATGTTTAAGGTTACAGGCCGCAGATCTCTAAACAACATCATCTCATAATCCCACCATTTTCTCCTCCTTTTCCATCTTCATTTTTGACTCGACCTCATCGTTTTCACAGTGATCTCTAGCAATATCACTACTCAGAAATGAAAGTGTCTCCTCTTCCATAAGTTTGCCCATTTTTTTTATTTTTATTGAAGATATAACATTCACAGGGGATACAGTCATAGCAATAAAATACATACACAACCAGAATACAAAACAATAAATATATAAAGAATAATAAAAATGAAATATAAACAGAACAAAAACAAATAAATAAAAAGTTAAACATCTTTTTTTTAAAATAAATAAATCATAAATTAAAATAAAAAATAACTTAAATGGAAAATTACACATAAAATGTCGACTTCAAAGAATACACAGGACAGGAGGTAACCCTTACATCAATACAGTAGTTTTAACAGCTTTCTTATTAAGTGATGAGCAGAGAGATTCATAAAATAATTTCAAATCAATACAAAAAATCCTAAAATTGGGCATACAATTTGTGCAGTGGCTATTGGTCAGTGGAGTTGTCGGTGAACTGAAAGGTGTGAGATATGTCTGTGATGCATTACTCAACGCTGCAAAAACACGTAGAAACCTTTGAAGCTCCCCTGAGCGATCACAATCACAAATATGATGAAGATCTGGTCAGTCGCACTGGTGCTCCTAAATATGTTTTCATAGTCGCACGCAGTAGTTTTCAGTCGCAAATGCAATGCAATGACATTTTTGCAGGTTCTTATGAGTAGTAAAGAAACTTGATTCTGTTTGTCTCTGAAATAACTGGTACTTGTCACTTTTTCATAGAAATTTAGCACATATTTGTTCCAATTTAGCCTTTTAGGAACTACTGTATCGTTTATTAGGGTATGCATTAGGGATGGGCGTATCGATCCGAAGTATCGATATATAGGGATGGGCGTATGGATCCGAAGTATCGATACTCAAACAAAAAATATCGATACTAAGGTGCGTTTTATTTATCAGTGGTTTTGTTTATTTAACAAAAATAATAATGATAATAATGCGTACAATATGCATTGAATTGGACGAATAACCTTTGTTAGCGAGTAATTGTGTAGGATAGAACTATGTTCCTGCTCATCTGAACACACGCAAATGTTGCAAGACAGAACCAATCAATCACAGAGAGCATTCACTCACTGCTGACAGTGCATTCAAACAGGTCTGCGTTTCCCAAAAGAATCATAACAAAGGCTCAGACTTTCTCTTTGGAGCCAGAGTGCGACGCAAAGATATTTCAGGTGTGCAGGGTGGTGGCATATCAGGGGAGTCAGGAGATCTAGGCTGTGTGCTGTTGGCCTGGGTTTGGGTCAGTGACAGGGATTGTGCATTCTCATCTGTTGTCTGTGAGAGAAAAATAATAATAATTAAAAAAAATTAATAGCAATTTATAATGAAATATAAACAGAACAAAAACAAATAAATAAAAAGTTAAACATCTTTTTTTTAAAATAAATAAATCATAAATTAAAATAAAAAATAACTTAAATTGAAAATTACACATAAAATGTCAACTTCAAAGAATACACAGGGTAATACTGGTAGCACTAATATAAAAATGTGATGATATATGTTACAAAAAAGTAACAATTTTGAAATACGTTGATGGTTGTATTTTTTTGTATTTGATCTCAGTATTCCTATCAATGTTGTATAAGGGTTTTTTATGCATAATTGTAACCCTAGAATGTGATCAAACAGTTTAAAATAGCTGGGCTAAGATATATAACAATTTTTATGACTGCAGAAATATGTTAATTCAGTATACACATTATCCCACCGGTTACAATTGTGACTGACCATAAAATAAAAATTTTCACACACTTTTCCCAAAAAAAAAAATGTATTAATTATTTCAAAGGGTTACTAATGACACATCATTTGGATATTTTCATGTCTGGGAAAAATGTGGGATTAAACGGGTTAAAATGCGTTTTAAACAAAGTTAAGTGGTTTTCATTACCCATTTTACTCTTAGTAATTTAATAATTTAATAAATTTCGTAATTTAAAAGTTTAGTGCAGAAGTATCGAATCGGTATCGATATCGACGATACTGCCTTGAAAAATATCGGTATCTTATCAAAAACAAAATAAGGGGTATCGCCCATCCCTATAATAAAGGTATACTTAGGAATACTTTAGGAAAAAGTGGGCTGTAATAAACGGAAGTACAACAGCGTGCGACAATTACAACCCGGGTCCTAGAATGCATAATAAAAGTGCATCGTTGTTTATTTTTGTACAATGTATTTTATAATTATAATCTAAATGTAAATTCAAATTACTTCGAGAACAACAGAAAAAAAACTGACTTTTTGTTAAAAATGTATATTTATAAATATAAAATTTAACTAACGTCTGTCCTACGTCGTGACGTTTTGTGACGTTTACACAAAGCGCCAAAAATTTGGCGCGACCTGTTAAGGGAAGCCTATGCTGTTGTGTGCTGAAAGCGTTTGGTTGTTATTTTCTGTCTAAGCATATTTGAACAATTTCTGGTCACTGTCATCGATAATTTTATCTCTCTGGTAAGATCGTAAATAAACCTTTAATGAAATCGTTAACGAACTAACCGTATTATTTTTGCAAAGTAAGTTAGATGTACGAGTGTTTGTTTATGTCTGTATTCGTATTCGAAACATTTAAGCTTTATCTTAAAGTTAGTTTTTTTAAAATGAAAGCCAGAAACAATTGCAGTCCATTTTTAATGTTTAGCGTTCATATAAAAACAGTTTTGACGAACATTGTTTTACGTGTTGTGCATTATGTTGTTTTAATTAATATATTAATCGATGATTTGGTGTGGGTTTTTTTTCTCCCTCACGCAGTCATGGGTTTACTGGAGCAGTGTGAGGAGCTCTTCAAGACCTCTAACCTGTATGAAGTTCTGGGTGTTTGTAAAGGAGCATCTGACTCCGAGATCAGACGCGGATATTATAAAGTCTCTCTGCAGGTTCATCCAGATAGAGCTCCTGGTGATGAGTTAGCCACCACCAAGTTCCAGGTGACCACTGTATTTCTAATGCAACACTGCATCTTTCAGAACCTTCTTGAATGGTCCGGTGTTGTCTAATGGTGAAAGGTCTAAGTTCAAGTTGTAGGAAGCCCTTTAATCACGATCCACAAAATCAGTGTTAACCTCCCTAGTACATATAACTTATGGGTTACACTTGTACTAAGCAGTAAAAAAGTGACTGAACACCTTGTTAGGTTGGATCTGCATACCAGGAATATTGGATCCAGTCTCTTTACCAGATCCCATTTTGTCTGGTATCCAAAGCTACAGTAGTCAACATTTGAAGTGGATCAAAAGTTCATCAAGGTTGTCCTAAGACAAGAACGCATTTTGGTTTTAGGTATCAAGTCTTGACTGATACCCAGATTCAATCAGAAACAGTATTTTGTCTGGTACCCAAAATTGTACCTTCTGTCAGCCTGAGAGGTTGATAAAGGAAGCCAAAGAAGAACTGACAGCAGAAGACAGAGCAATGATTATAATAACTGCAGGGTTTGGTTAATCTGAGCTGCATATGTTTGTCCAGACTGGACTTCATCTGGCCAGTACAAATCCAGCAAATGTTACTATAACAAAGCAATAGCAATGGAAAATTATTGCTTCACCACTTTGTCATTTCAAATTCAAATAGAAATGTTGAAATGGAGAAATTCTCTTACTCAGATGAACTTATCTCTTTACTAATACTAAGATTAAACAACAAGCACCACGGGGCATGTAAAATAATTAGTAATTTAATAAAAATAACTAGTAAGTCATTAGATTAAAGGCAGAGTAAGTGATTTCTGGTATTCAACTCTAATTAAACACACCTGATCGAACTAATCAAGTCCTGCAGTCTTATTTGAAAACTACATGCTATGCGTGTTGGAACAAAACTCTGCAGGTCTGCAGCCCTCCAGGAACTGAGTTTGACACCCCTGCACTATGTGGTAATTTTGAGATTATTGGCAAGTTAATTCTATCTATTGTCGGTTTCAAAATCTTTCACAGCCTTGAGGAAAACAAGTTTACATTTAATTCCAAAATTATTATTATTAAATTGCATGATCTCTATTGGCTTTTAAAAACTCAGTATCAGTTAAGCACAAATTAAATTTGATATGTTGACAGCAGCTGCGTTCACATACGTTGAGACCTGCGCGCTGATCTTTATACTATACGCACAAACGCGTTTATAGGGCTGCGAACGCGTCGCATGTTTAAGGTTACAGGCCGCAGCGAAGCAACAATCTTATATTCTCACTATTCTCTCTTCCTTTTCCATCTTCATTCTTGACTCAACGTCCTCGTTTTCACAGTGCGCTCTAGAAATATCACCGCTCAAAAATGACAGCGTCTCCTCTTTCATAAGTTTGCACATTTCAGCGATCGCGGCGTGAACTAACGCCTCCACCACGGACGCCAGATGCGTCTGTAACGCAACGCAGCGAGACATTGTCCCTGCAACTGTTGTCCTGTGTTTAATTAAAAACTAAACTCTGCATTGAGGGCTCATTAAAGTATGCAAACGACGGTAAATATACTTTAGGAAAAAGTGGGCTGTAATAAACGGAAGTACAACAGCGTGCGACAATTACAACCCGGGTCCTAGAATGCATAATAAAAGTGCATCGTTGTTTATTTTTGTACAATGTATTTTATAATTATAATCTAAATGTAAATTCAAATTACTTCGAGAACAACAGAAAAAAAACTGACTTTTTGTTAAAAATGTATATTTATAAATATAAAATTTAACTAACGTCTGTCCTACGTCGTGACGTTTTGTGACGTTTACACAAAGCGCCAAAAATTTGGCGCGACCTGTTAAGGGAAGCCTATGCTGTTGTGTGCTGAAAGCGTTTGGTTGTTATTTTCTGTCTAAGCATATTTGAACAATTTCTGGTCACTGTCATCGATAATTTTATCTCTCTGGTAAGATCGTAAATAAACCTTTAATGAAATCGTTAACGAACTAACCGTATTATTTTTGCAAAGTAAGTTAGATGTACGAGTGTTTGTTTATGTCTGTATTCGTATTCGAAACATTTAAGCTTTATCTTAAAGTTAGTTTTTTTAAAATGAAAGCCAGAAACAATTGCAGTCCATTTTTAATGTTTAGCGTTCATATAAAAACAGTTTTGACGAACATTGTTTTACGTGTTGTGCATTATGTTGTTTTAATTAATATATTAATCGATGATTTGGTGTGGGTTTTTTTTCTCCCTCACGCAGTCATGGGTTTACTGGAGCAGTGTGAGGAGCTCTTCAAGACCTCTAACCTGTATGAAGTTCTGGGTGTTTGTAAAGGAGCATCTGACTCCGAGATCAGACGCGGATATTATAAAGTCTCTCTGCAGGTTCATCCAGATAGAGCTCCTGGTGATGAGTTAGCCACCACCAAGTTCCAGGTGACCACTGTATTTCTAATGCAACACTGCATCTTTCAGAACCTTCTTGAATGGTCCGGTGTTGTCTAATGGTGAAAGGTCTAAGTTCAAGTTGTAGGAAGCCCTTTAATCACGATCCACAAAATCAGTGTTAACCTCCCTAGTACATATAACTTATGGGTTACACTTGTACTAAGCAGTAAAAAAGTGACTGAACACCTTGTTAGGTTGGATCTGCATACCAGGAATATTGGATCCAGTCTCTTTACCAGATCCCATTTTGTCTGGTATCCAAAGCTACAGTAGTCAACATTTGAAGTGGATCAAAAGTTCATCAAGGTTGTCCTAAGACAAGAACGCATTTTGGTTTTAGGTATCAAGTCTTGACTGATACCCAGATTCAATCAGAAACAGTATTTTGTCTGGTACCCAAAATTGTACCTTCTGTCAGCCTGAGAGGTTGATAAAGGAAGCCAAAGAAGAACTGACAGCAGAAGACAGAGCAATGATTATAATAATTGCAGGGTTTGGTTAATCTGAGCTGCATATGTTTGTCCAGACTGGACTTCATCTGGCCAGTACAAATCCAGCAAATGTTACTATACCAAAGCAATAGCAATGGAAAATTATTGCTTCACCACTTTGTCATTTCAAATTCAAATAGAAATGTTGAAATGGAGAAATTCTCTTACTCAGATGAACTTATCTCTTTACTAATACTAAGATTAAACAACAAGCACCACGGGGCATGTAAAATAATTAGTAATTTAATAAAAATAACTAGTAAGTCATGTTTTGCGATTCGGCCCGAATCAGTTTTCTAAAGTGTTTTTGAAAAATCACATACCCTGCCTTTAAGTGGATTAAATTATTTTAATTAAATTATCACAAATAAAAAAAAAAACATGTATGGTTGCTTTCTTGAAGCAACACAAACACAGGTTGCTATTGAGAAATATTATTCTATATTTTAGCTAAATAATATTTTAAAAGTAAAATTGTTTATTGAGGGGGTTTTATGCAACTACATATTTATACAATAATTGTTTGCTATTTATTTCCATGTAATACATTTTTTTAAATTAACAGTTTTTAAGGTTAAAATGAAACATTTTTTATTTTTTTTTCTCATTGCAAAGAGGCAAATTAGAGCCATCTGGTGGCAGGAAAAAATACATTAATAATTCGATAGCGTAACCACTAGAGGAGTTCTGTGTTTTTATATTTCCCATTAATTTCCAATAGCAGTCACGTTTGACCACAGGGAGTAATAGTGTGACTTTTTAAAAGCTTTTTTGAATCATAGCCATTTTTGTGTGTTCACACAGCCAGTGCAAAAGTGCACACAGCAGAAGTGACCTAGGATTACCAGAGGGTTAAATTAAAAATGATTTAATCATTAAATAAAAAAAAATCTAATACATAAATGCATTCTTAAACTTAAAACTTTCAATATATCCACAGGTGCTGGGAAAGGCTTATGCAGTGTTGGCTGACAAGGACCAGAGGGCAGTCTATGATGAACAGGGAATAGTGGACGAAGAGTCCGACACCCTTGATCAAGACCGCAATTGGGAGGAGCACTGGAGAAGATTGTTTCCCAAGGTATTTTTTGTACCATGTCTTTTTTTTGAATGTTGGTTTTTCCAAAGGTAGTTGCTAAAATTAACAACATCTCCGCTTTAGATCACATTGCAAGACATCTTGGACTTTGAGAAGCAGTATAAAGGCTCTGATGAAGAGGTAGAAGACTTGAAGAGACTGTACCTACAACTTGAAGGTGACATGGATCTGATCATGGAGTCTGCGCTGTGCTGTACTTATGAAGATGAGCCACGTGTCAAAGACATACTTCAGAAAGCCATTGATGCTGAAGAGGTGCCGGCCTACAAAGCCTTCACTCATGAGAATGCCAAGAAGAAGAAGAACCGCAAAAGAAAGGTGCCGATTCATTTTCCACAGTTTTGCTATGATATAACACGTTTAAATAGGGTTCAAGCCTTTTTGATGAATTGCCCTGACTTTCTAGGCGGAAAAAGAGAGTAAGGAGGCAGAGGAAATGCAGAAGGAGATGGGCTTGAACAGTGAGGACAGCCTGGTAGCTATGATAAAGGTAAAACACCATTAAGATGTAACAGAGCTTGTATTAATCTGCCAAATGTGTGTTGCATTTGAAAATATTTTAAAATGTAATTTATTCCTGTGATGGCAAAGCTACATTTTCAGCAGCCATTACTCCAGGCATTTATTTGAAATAGAAATATTTTGTAACTTTATAAATGGCTTTACTGGCACTTTTGAACAATTTAATGCATCTTTACTTAATATAAGTATTAAAATCTGACCTTGAAAATTAGTGTCTGCAAATGTGTACAGACTAAAAGGACTGTTTGGATGGGATTAGTTTTCTGAGTTATTACAGATTCACAGTACATGAAATGACAGGTGACCTACATTAACCTCTAGTCATTAGAAATCAGTATATAACCATAAGTTGCATACTATAAAGGCAACTAATGTGTTTTAATAACTAAAAGTAATGTATTTTCTTAAATAAAAGGGGCTAGACCACTGATCTATAATAGAGTCATTATATATAGATCAGTGGGCCAGACTCGTCTCATTCAGATGTGGAAAATGCTTACCATAAATGTTGTTGCATAATACATTTTATTTGGGTTATTATTATTTCTGCTTTTATCAGATGCATTCAAGTCACAACCTCAAAAAAAAAAAAGAAAGCATTACTTTTCTTTTTATGCCTCTTGTTTATTATTTAGCAAAGACAAAAGTCCAAGGAAAAAGGATTCAACTCCCTTATCTCAGATCTGGAGGCGAAATATTGCAAGAAACCAGCAGCAGGAAAGAAGGGCAAGAAAAAGTAGACAGATTCACTAGACTGGGCTATTCCTTCAAAATGTTATAGAATTCATCTTGTAAATAGTAATCAAAAGAATGCTTTATAATGGATACTGACCCTTTCTTAGGCATAAAACACCTGTTTAAGGATGCATATCATGACTAATAACGGGTGACACACACACTCTTGTGCATTTATTACAGTGGTTTAGTGTGAATCTGCTTCATGTGCTCTTGTTTAGACCAGCTTGTGGATCAAATGCAAATAGAAGATTTTAAGTGTTTTGTATATATGTTTTCCTGTTCCCTTAGTGTTTCATGTATTATCATTCATGATCTTCTGAATATAATAAACTGGTTTCGATCAATATGCAAGTTGTGGTTTATACTCAACACTCCGCATTGAAAATATAATACAACCAGCACGAAGTCACATCTTTTAAAGTAATTTATTTTCAATAAAAAAGCATTTCAACTGGGTTTTACAACACTACACTGTAGTAACAACTGATTACTTGGTGACACTGAGGATATCTGGGGAAAGCTGGGCTGTCCGAACTCTGCGTCATGAAGTATTTTTTGGATCTGAAGCTTCACCAAGGACTGCTTTGAAGCAGGTAAGCGTCTCAATGCAGGTGCTAAACTCCGAAGAAATAAATCCACTTCATCTTGCTGTTCGTCTTTCTCTCGGTCTCTTACATCTTTAGATGCCAGATACCTCTCCAACAGCTCTAGTGTCTCTGATCGCCTTCTCTTTACAATGTCAGACCGGATCGCTCCTGGACTTGTCATGGATGTTCCTGTACTGGTGCTGGCTGGTTCGGCCCCGCTGTCTTCGTCTGGCTCATCATCCTCA
This sequence comes from Sinocyclocheilus rhinocerous, assembly GCF_001515625.1. NCBI lineage: Eukaryota > Metazoa > Chordata > Actinopteri > Cypriniformes > Cyprinidae > Sinocyclocheilus > Sinocyclocheilus rhinocerous. The sequence goes on along the minus strand of NW_015639768.1, from coordinate 46,459 downwards.
ATTTTGCTGGGAACACTGTCCAATATAACACTGTACACCAATAAAAACCATTGTGAATAACCAGTAGCTTCTATATGCTTCATTACAGTACAGATAAATAATACAACCTATTGCTAAAATGTATATAAAATGAAATGGTAGTTTCCCACTATGCTACGAAAAGACTAAATGATGTTACCTGATTAATTAAAAAGATTAATCAGACCATTTTTTTCATATTTATTGGTATACCACAAAAATGTGCACATGGCAGCAGGTGTAAAGGAACTGGTGTGGGTGTGATTAAACTCACGTTTATTAGATGAAAATCTGTTCACGTAAGCACTTTGTTTTTAATGACTGATTTAAATTTTCATACATAGTCAAGATCATCGAGTTGTTCTACACAAAATGTCTTAGGTTAAAGGAATAGTTCATCCAGAAATGAAAATCTGTTGGAAATGTACTCACTCTCAGGCCATACAAGATGTAGATACGTTTCTTCATCAGAAGAGATTTGGAAAAATGTAGCATTGCATCACTTGCTCACCAATGGATCATCTGCAGTGAATGGGTGCCGTCAGAATGAGAGTCCAAACAGCTGATAAAAACATCACAATAATCCACAAGTAATCCACACGACTCCAGTCCATCAATTAATGACTTGTGAAGCAAAAAGCTGCTTGTTTGTAAGAAATAAATCCATTGTTTTTAACTTGAAACCAGTGCTTCCTGCTAAAATGAGTCCTCTATCCATAACATTGCTTTCTTGTCTCAGTCACCTTGTCTGAATCAGAAGAGAAATCACAGATCAAGCATGGTTTACAAGTGAAAACAGTCCAGAACAGTTCTAACAAACATGCAATTGGATTTTGATGTGAGAGGACAACAGGGAATGGACTTTTTCACTGGATGAAGTGTTATTATGTACTGATATTTTGAACAGGAGTGAGTTTAAATATTAAAATGCCTTAAAGGGATAGTTCACCCAAAAATGAAAATTCTGTCATTAATTACTCACCCTCATGTCGTTCCAAACCCGTAAGACCTCCGTTCATCTTCGGAACACAAATTAAGTTATTTTTGATGCATTCTGACAGCTCTCTGACCTTCCATAGACAGCAAGTATACTACTACGATCAAGGTCCAGAAACGTAGCAAGGACATCGGTAAAATAATCCATGTGACATCAGGGGTTCCACCGTAATTTTACGAAGCTACGAGAATGCTTTTTGTGCGCGAAGAAAACAAAAATAACGACTCAATTCGTCTCCTCTGTGTCACCCTGGCACCATTTTGGAGAGTATCCACTGAACGTAAACAACGTATGCTGTTCTGTGTCAGCTGCGTCACGCGGATACGTTGTCTACGTTTTGATCTGAATGAAAACAACGTATCCGCGTGACGAGGAGACGAATTGTCGAATAAAGTGGTTATTTTCGTTTTCTTTGCGCACACAAAAAGTATTCTCGTAGCTTCGTAAAATTACAGTTGAACCACTGAT
>NW_015639768.1:41008-44644 GCF_001515625.1 Sinocyclocheilus rhinocerous | reverse complement strand
CTGATGTCACATGGATTATTTTACCGATCTCCTTGCTACGTTTCTGGACGTTGATCGTGGAAGTACCCTTGCTGTCTATGGGAGGGTCAGAGAGCTGTCGGAATGCATCAAAAATATATCAATTTGTGTTCCGAACATGAACGAAGTTCCTATGGGTTTGGAACGACATGAGGGTGAGTAATTAATGACAGAATTTTCATTTTTGGGTGAACTATCCCTTTAATGGATTTACTACAAATACACAGATTTATACTTCACAAGGCTTTAACTTATTGACTGGAGTCGCGCCGATTATTTGTGGATTATTCGGATGCTTTTATCAGCTGTTTGGACATATTTTGAAAGCACTCATTCACTACAGAGGATCCATTGATAAGCAATTTATGTAATGCTAAATTTGTCTAAATCTGTTTCAATGAAGAACCAACTCATCTCCGTCTTGCATGGCCTGAGATTTTCATTTTTGGGAGAACTACTCCTTTTAAAATATCTAATAGGGCACACTATAAAAACATGGAATTCATGCTTTTATTACACTTAAGCAATGTGACAGTTGTGTTCAGAGAGGAATACTAGCATACTTTGCAGTACGGAGTGTAAGGGTATTATTACTATAAAATAGGAATGTGGAAGTATGCATTATGCAATGCTAAGTATTTCAAATATTAGTACGCTATATTGTGTTTAATTCTCCCTGCAGCGGTTGTCTACACCAAAAATAAAAATTTTATTTATTTATTAACATTGAGTCCAATTTTATACGAAAATGTCGGTATACTTGCCTGCCCAATCAAATAATAAACTAGAAAAAGATATCACACTAGAAATGGGAGCTTGAGTCCGTTGGATTTAAGTGTGCACTGCATTGAGAAATTTCATAAAAAGTTTAGTAGTATGGTAATATGCTATTTCGAACATAACTTATAGAAATATCTCAAAAGGTAGTGAAAGACATAATTTGATATACATCTGAAAGAAGAAAAAATAATTTTAAGGACCATTATCACTTGAACAAAATGTTGCAATGACGTCACCGCTGTCAGTTGAATTTGAACTCAAAATGGAAAGTTTTTTTTTTCTCTCAAACTCTTAAGTTTTGCAAGCACTGTTATAATAGTACAGCTTTTTGTTTATACAGATAGGCTTAAATTAAACACACTCGAATACCTTCTGTGTTCTGTGGAGAGATCGAGAAAGTCCATCACTCGCATATATTTCCATTGTTTCTTTTTTTTAGCTGCCCTTCCACTCCGATTCCCGTCCTGCTCCAGTCGCTTTTTCCTGGTGTATGTGTCTCTTAGATTTTTCCATTTAGCTTTCACCTCTTCCACTAACACAAACACACACACGTTGATGATGGTGGTGAGGCGCGCTTACAGTAACCCTACACAACAAGCGACACCCATAAAACTCACCATCGACTCCCATTTTGTCTGCTATTCCTTGCCAGAGAACTTCTTTCCGCTTCGTGTTTTTGTACTCGCTGTGGTTTTTATCAAATAACTCCTTGTTCTCAGAAACCAAAAACAACAACAGCTCCGCGTCCATCTTGACTACCATTCTTCTTCTAGTTCTAACGAACTAGTGCGGGATTTAGTGCTTCAGCGCCACCAAGTGTGGAGGAGAGGCGGGATTGGCTACAGAAAGGAAAGGCCTGAATCTGATTGGTCGGTGAGTTTTTCCTCTCAGTCAACTAACCAAAAACAAACATATATATATATTCATATTACGCAAAGTATTATGAATGTAAATGTAAATTACATAATGTACATTTTATTAAATATGAAACTATAAGTTTAAAAAAAGAAACTGTACATCCTTACAAAACAACACAAATGTCAAACAACTGTTTCTTGGCATTGTTTTTATTGTAAGATAATTAAAAATCCTACAAATATTTTAAAAACATATGTTTATTAAAATGTTTTCTGCAACAAATGCAACAGTGTACTGATTGATTAGTACTATTTGAGGTAGAGCAGTATGTTCAAATGCTTCTTGATGCAATCCATCAACACTTATTTATAATTAATCAAATTTTTTTCCCAGTCCAAGTCCAAGTATAATAAAAGTCCTTCTTTGAATATTATTGAAGATCCCTTCAAAAGTAGTCCACTTCGTGTGTATTCTGGTTATCACAGGAAATTGTTCAGGGTTTCATGTCTATTTGATCTTTAAGTTCCTATATTAGTGGTAACCCATTGCATACAGATGCATGCTTATTTGAGTCCATGTAATTCTCTTGATAGCTGCTGCTGATTGGCCCATTCCTGAATGAGCTGATTGGCTATGGCGTAAGAAGGTGGGACCCAGAACAGAGGCAGCTCTCTTCTGGGGTCACGTGGCGGATTCTGTAGTGCTTCTGTTATTTCTTCATAAGTGAACCAGCGCGCATCTTCAAGTTCTGCCTTGTCAATATTCACCTGTCCATGAACAGTTAAAGCAGTTAAAGGCTGTAGCAACAGCAATGCCTCTACCGTGCTGCCATTGGCTAAAATGAGTATATTTTGAAAACTGAATGTAAAAGCAAAGACTTAAACTAGAACTTAAACTAAACTAAACTTTATTTTCTTTACCCACTTAAAATTACCCACAGGGTAAAAATACACTAATTTATCATACATTAATTAATTATAAGGCAATACAAATGTAACACAATGATGTATAAATACATCATGTAAATAATACACTATATGAACTGATGAAATGTGCCAGAAATGATACACATGCTAAAATAGCATTTATTTTCTTTCACTAAAATAAAAGTCACCATTTTTTCTTTTGATTTTAGAATGAAAAATCACCTGGAAATCTGCTTGACAAGTTTATAAACAATTCCCTTTAATAATATAATTTATGTCTTTAATCTGTAGTGTCTCATTATAATAAGTAGTTTAAGGGATCATCCAAGTCTCACCTGTGTTTTGTCTGGGTTTACAGTTGCGTGGCAGGCGAACATAAAGGAGCTTTGTGGGAATGGCCAGTGCTGTGATCCAGAGTACTGAAGGTTCTCCACCTCTTCTGCCACCTCTCTGTGCAGGGCCTCCTCCACTGACTCTCCTGCAAAATGTTTTGATAGAGCAAAATGGTTAGGTAACTCCACAGAGTGATATGGTGTGCACAGCAGCTTGTAATAAAGTGTGACTCACCCATATCACAGAAGCCAGAGAGCACGCTGTACATGCCTGGAGGAAACATGGCCTGGCGCGCCAGCAGACATCTGCTCCCATCAGACACCAGCATGATCACAACAGGTGCCATCTGCAAGTCAAGGACAAACAGCTCATGCTAATGTTTTCATTGTGTACCGTAATTTAAGTTCACAATTCACTGTAATCCAAAACAGGATATTCAACGAGAAAATGGATTCATCAGGAATTAATTGGGTTGTAAGTGGGCATTCCATACCTGAATGGATCCGGATCTAAAGTTGAGGTCAAAAATTTACATACACCTTGCAGAATCTGCAAAATGTTAATTAATTTACCAAAATAAGAGGGATCATACAAAATGCATGTTATTTTTTTATTTAGTACTGACCTGAATAAGATATTTCACATAAAAGATTTTTACATATAGTCCACAAGAGAAAATAATAGTTGAATTTATAAAAATGACCCCGTTCAAAAGTTTACA
>NW_015639768.1:22188-40962 GCF_001515625.1 Sinocyclocheilus rhinocerous | reverse complement strand
AAAAAAAAAAAAAACTGTGGATCCTTTTGATAACAACACAGTATTAAGAATCAAGTGTATGTAAATTTTTGAACGGGATCATTTTTATAAATTCAACTATTATTTTCTCTTGTGGACTATATGTAAACTTTGTATGATCCCTCTTATTTTGGTAAAATAATTAACATTTTGCAGATTCTGCAAGGTGTATGTAAACTTTTGACCTCAACTGTATCTAAGCCTAGCAACCAGCATATGACTAGCATAGCAAAACTCTCACAACTCCTGAAAAACACCCTATCAACTGCTAACAACACACAAACAACCACCCAGAATGCCCTAGCAACCACATAGCAATCTATCTATCTGTCTGGAAGTCTGCAATGCCTTAAAACTTTCAAAATGTTAAGTTTTTAACCTACTTTAAGCTTAAAACTGGTTCAAAGCTTTTAAAACTGCATTACATTTAAAACCACTTCAGGCTTAAAACCTTCAAACTTCAAGCTTTTCAAACTATTCATGAATGAAAATTAATATTTGAAAATAAAAAAATGACCATTTTATTTTTAAGTTTACTATAAAATAATTGTATTTTTATTTAACACTCCCTTTTCACACTTTATTATTTTTGTTTATTATTTTATTTAAAAAAATAAAGTGCAATAATATTTTCATCCCTATTATTATTATTATTTTTTAATATAGTTATATTTAATGGGTCACACTATGTGCAGTGTGAGGACCAAACCAAATCTCCAGGTGCTCTTATGAGAACCAGGCTGAAAAACTTATGTGCACCCCTGGTAATATACCATTATTTAATAAATTTTTCAGAGTAGAACAGCACATTCATATTATTCAAATCTGCACTAGTGAAACAATTATTACAGGAATTACAGTATTTGAAAAATCAGACAGTGCTTTCTGTCAAATGCCATGCATGTGTATATTGTGGCAGTTGTCTGACATCGTGAAAAGAACCTGCGTAGCTTACTTTGGGGTAGTAGGTGATGCCACTGCTGTGACAAACTCTGAAACCTCCTGATTGGTTCCTGACGGTAGGCTGCCCAGTGGCACTGCAAAAGCAATTGGTCTGGTGCCATCGAAGGAGAGCTTGTCCCTAAAACAAACACCAAATTAAACAGTTTTTATACTAATAACTTCTTAGAGATGGTCTACATACAAACTGCTCCAACTGTATTCATATAGCAGAACTTTTGTTTTTTCTTTTGTGACAGAAGCAGCAACAGATTATTTATTCCATATTATGACATATAACCAAGTGAAATGAATTACTGAAAAAGGAAAAAAGGCAGGGACTTGGTTCTTTGCATCAGCTGTTGATTGGATGAAGGCAGATCTGAATGCAAGCTTGCAGCCAGTTGTAAGAAAGTGGTGGGGTTTTAGCAAATGACTGAAGAAGTCGGTCATTTCACCAGAAGGTCCAGTTAATCATTAATATGCATGTAGAAAATCGATCATTTTCATTAAATGTTATGAACATGCAACCTGTTTTCCGAAATCAATTATAACTGGGCACAAAATCAACATGACATTTCAAAGCGATTACAATGCACTAGCATGACTAATCATTTAGAAACCTAAAGTACATACTTTGGCTGCAAGAGGAGACTCTGGTCCAGGTATCATGAAGAAAGCTTTCCTAAGGTCCACAAACATACCTCTACACTCCTGCTCCAATGCACTGCGGTCTAAATCACCTACAGTGAGAAGAGATCTCCATGAGCTGACATATATAGTGTATAAAGTAATATACAGTTTTCAGTATAGTATAGTATACAGGGTTCCAATGGTCACCTGGAAATATTAACATTGTTTTCCAGGCCTGGAAATGAATAAGAACTTCAAATGTCATGGAAATTCCAGGAACAATCAAACACCACTCACATTCCCATTCCTATAGCGTTCCTGTAGCTCAAACAGTAGAGCACAGAGCTAGCAACACCAAAACAATGTACTGTAAGTCAACAAATGCAACGGAAGTCGCTTTGGATAAAAGCGTTTGCCAGATGTATGAATGAGATTTCATATTGATGCATTTTCCAGTTGTAGAATGTTCTGTTTTAAACAATATTTATATAGTACTGTATAGTAATGGATATATTAACTGACCTACTTCCAGTGAGAACTGTGGTTCATTCTTGTCAGTGCATCCCAGAAGAAAAGATTCATTAACAATGTGTTTGTCCTTTCCAATTTTTTCCAATATTTGTTCCAAATCTAGAGAAATGGGTATACAATTATAAAAATGTATATGCAAAATCCTTCTATTTATGTAACGGAAGAATTTAAATGGAGCTGTATTGAAACCTGAGGTTTTTAGAGAAGCCAATTTGTAACCACTGCCACTGCTAGTCTTTCGCAGTAGAGGAGAAAGCTTATGATACAGCAGAACCTTCCCAGACTTCAGTGCCTATCAAACACCACTCACATTCCCATTCCTATAGCGTTCCTGTAGCTCAAACAGTAGAGCACAGAGCTAGCAACACCAAAACAATGTACTGTAAGTCAACAAATGCAACGGAAGTCGCTTTGGATAAAAGCGTTTGCCAGATGTATGAATGAGATTTCATATTGATGCATTTTCCAGTTGTAGAATGTTCTGTTTTAAACAATATTTATATAGTACTGTATAGTAATGGATATATTAACTGACCTACTTCCAGTGAGAACTGTGGTTCATTCTTGTCAGTGCATCCCAGAAGAAAAGATTCATTAACAATGTGTTTGTCCTTTCCAATTTTTTCCAATATTTGTTCCAAATCTAGAGAAATGGGTATACAATTATAAAAATGTATATGCAAAATCCTTCTATTTATGTAACGGAAGAATTTAAATGGAGCTGTATTGAAACCTGGGGTTTTTAGAGAAGCCAATTTGTAACCACTGCCACTGCTAGTCTTTCGCAGTAGAGGAGAAAGCTTATGATACAGTAGAACCTTCCCAGACTTCAGTGCCTCTCGACATGCTTCATCGTCCTCCTTTAATCTCATGAGGTACCTATATAAGAATATTATACTTTATATTAAAAGGTAAAAAAAAAAATACTTGAATTGTACAAAATTTATGCTGGGAACTACGACAGATAATACTTAATAATAACAACAACTATTCATTATCAATTAATAATAATAATAATAATAAAATTAATAAGTTCTCAAAAAAAGTTGAGGTACACCAATCACTGTTTCGTGTATTTTTGTTAATGAGGTCATTCACCTTAAAAATCAACACATAAAAAGATAAAGAAAACAAAGCCTGTTTAGGACTCTTTGCATTGTTTTTTTAAACTAAAAATCAACAGAATTGACTATTTGTATACAGATGTCACATTGCAAACTGTTTTCATTTTCTTATGTGTTAGCTATTAAATATATTTTCTTGTCTTTTTTTTTTCTTTTTCAAATATGACCTGGACATGTTCGTGAGAGGTTTCGGGAGATTTACAGTGCTTCAGTAAATTATATTTCCAGCCTACTCCAGTGGTATTTTTAATGGAGTAATGCAATACTGTAATGCATTACTTTTAAAAGTAACTTTCCCCAACACTGTTCTTATTATAAATTAATGTATTTTGAAGAAGACAGACCTCATTCGAGAAACATATCCAGAGATGGAGCGTGATAGCACCAGGTTACAGCTGAATAAATGCTTGAATGACTGCAGCATGTCTGAAAGGTAATGCCTGTATGTTCAATACAAAGGGTTTAACATTGACATTGATAATTTAAAATTGACATTGAATCTTAAATAGTTCAACAGTCATGCAAGGTGTAAGAGAGAACTTGCCCTTGAAACAAACGTAAACTGGCAGTGCAGAATCTTCTTTCAGTATCAGGGTTTCCTGTAAATAACAGTTTCTTTGATTTTGTTCGTGGAAAGGCACTGTCAGGCGAATGACACAAAAACACATAACTTATAGCCTATATTTGTAACGGAACACACCGTCGTACACTCTAAAAAAAAACTGTTATTTTATGGAATTTTACCGTTTTATTTTACAGTTTTTGCACGTATTTTTGAAATACAGTTAAAAATTGTAAATTTAATCTGTTAACAGGTGGTTCAGTTTTAAGGACAATTTAATTATTAATTGTTATTTGTTTACCAAACTGCTATATTGTTGCCGTTTTGAACAATTCCTTTTATTGTGTATTGTTGCAGTTATGATAATTGTTTATATTTTTATACTGTTGCAGTTATGAACAAACTGAATTGGTATGTTGTTGCAGTTGTGATCGAATTTTAACTTTTGGACTAATTTTTAAATTGAAATATTGTTGCAGTTATGATCATTTTTAAAAATATTTTTATACTATTGCAGTTATGAACAAATTATTGGAATATTGTTGCAGTTGTGATCAAAGTTTTATTGTTATACTTCAGTTATGAACAAACTGTTGCTATACTGTTGTAGTTGTGCGATAATCTTTATACTGGTATATTGTTGCAGTTTTGAACAAAGAATATTAGTAAATTGCAGTTCTGAACAAACTATATTGGTATATTCTTGCAGTTAAGATGGTATATTCTTGCAGATAGGTGAATAAATGATTAAAACACTGTTTTGCACTTACGGCTGATTATTTGAATTAAAGCAGTGTTCAAACTTAATGATAATTTCATGGTTTTTATTTAACTTTCCACAGTATTTAAGTATAGCTCCTTATTGAACATTAAAAGCTGAAGAAAATACAGAAAATCTCATGTAAAATGACAGCAAAACACTGTATTTTTGAATTACGGAAAATTACTGTTATTTAATGTGCCCGTTATTTTACGGGAATTTACCGGCACCCCAGCTGCCGGAATTTTACCGTTTTTTTACGGGATTTTTTTTTACAGTGTAGACACAGGCTACTACACCGCAAATACTTCAAAGAGTTTTGTTTCGTAAAACTTTGTAGCTCTCCACTCCAGCAAACCTTCAGTTTACATTACATAGAGCACCCTAAGTAATAGGCCTATACTGTCATAAATAAATATGATTGTTTGTATAGCCTACTCCTGCAAACGACGCCTGCGCGTAACATGCACGACGTCAGTACGTCAGTACGTCATCAAGAGCGTGCCAGCGGCGAAGTGGAAACAGAGATCATATACATTATACATTATTTATATTTTTATGTCTGTACATCATTACACTAACAAAAGGTACCAAAAGCATCAGCTTTTTGGATATGCGTTTGGATATTCCTTTTGAAAGAAGTGTGCTTAATTGTATTTGTGCACTTGTAGTCTTTACATCTTTTTAAAAACAAATGTAGGCTGCTTGCAGATAACGTAATATCAATAAAATAAAAGGGCACGTAAGTGTAGGCTACATAAAGAAAGCACACTTTCATGACTATGAAAACACACTTAAGAACACTTTTTAAAAAGTGCATTTGAAATAATCTCAAATCAACAGTTTTATTTTAAAGTGTATTTAAGTCATAATCTTTTGTCTTGCTTGAAAGAAGTAGCCTACACTTATTTTGATGTGCTGACTTACGTACAAAAGCACAATTTTAGCTGCTGTTTGATATTACATTTAAATTTGATGCACTTATATTTAGTGTACATTTTATAATACATTTAAATGCAATTGCAATTAAGCCTGTGAAAACATTCAGTTAGTATATACTTAGCTATTATTTCCTTACTAAATACTCTTTTAAAAAAATGCTGAAGTGTACTATTTTTCACAAGGGATACTGATTAGATATACGTAATATACTTTTTGGGCATTTAATTATGATATTCACTGAAGCACCTTGAAATGTGCACATAGACCTACCATGTAGCTGTATATAATATCAACAGTTATTCAACTCAGTAGCACAAGTTTATCAACGTATTATGGCATGTGATAGTTATCATCACTGTACCACATACTTACAATAAATATCTATAACATTTTTACAACTTTCATTTATTTATTTTAATGACTTATGCATGTGTTTTGCTTTTTTTTAAAACCTTTGTCTCAGATCTCCAGTGTTGGAATATGAAAATCCATTATGTAAATATGAATTATCCCATTATGCTCTCAAATAAAAAAAAACAAGCAGATCATTTCAACGGACCTACTCATTGCGTGAAAATGATGATACTGATAATATGAAACTGATAATATGATTTATTTTCAAAAATTGCGACTCAGTTGGACCATCATTTTCACCACAATACACAATTTTGTCAAAAGTTTGTCAAAACTTGTCTACCAAGTTCTGTAAGATATGCTTGAAAGGAATATGAGCCATGTCACCCATTAAACAGGGTTGAGTTTCCCAAAATCATTATTCCTAAATAGACCTGAGAGACCATTTGTATCAATGGTAAAAGTAATAAAAGCCTATAGTACATACAACATTTAAAATGCAGATATTCCAGTATTTCAGGAGTGTGTTGGGAGACTGCAGTACAGTTTGTCTTTATGAACAGTAGATGGCGCTGCAGCTCAATCATTTGTCCTCTGAAGTTCTATCCACAGTTTAGCAGCGCTGATCTCCACAGCTCAGTCTGTAGCAAACGAGCCGCTGAGGAACGACAGAGGGAGAGGAGCTAACCAAACAACATTGTCCGATTTTACAATATCGACGCATTCCAGGGAGGAACAGTAAGTTGCCCTGTTTATTACGCTTCAGTAAACATATCTAGAGATGATTGCATACTCTCACTATCACAGACACGGACTCGAGACACTCTAGAAAGTTCCCCGCATATTTCCATAGTTTTCCCGTTCCGTGTGCTAAGTTACCATTGCTCGCTTTCCTTGTAAAATGCCGGGTTGTTAGCACATTTTCTTATATTTATTTATTTTTTTCTCGTGGGGCGTAGATTTGATCAGTTGTTGAAACCACACTGCGATCATGAAATCACATACGCAACGTTACATCACATTACACTAGATTCCGGATTATTTTCGAATAGTTGTTTGTTACGGGAGTATAACATATAAACTGATATTTATAATATGTAATATGGTGTTAATAAAGTCAAGTTTACTTATTTATTAAATCATTGTACCAAATGATGTTTGGTTTCATTCGAGAATGAACTGGTTTTAAGAAAACAAGAGTTTTTCTCTTTGTATCTGTTCTGAAAATATGAACAGGCTAAAGATATTCAAAGATAATTTGCAGCGGTGAAAAGATACAGAAAAACACGTTTACTTTAACAACGAAGTAAGAAGTTAGTATAGTAAGTTACAGTTACAGTGTTTGGGTGATGTACTGGGGGAGGGGAATGGACGTGGCACGGTACTCTCCAAATACTACTAAAACACATTTTCGAAATAGTTAACAATTAACACAGTGAGACAAACATTTTGTTTTAGGACCTTTGCCTGATAATGATGTGATTGCTGGAGCAGCATCCCTCATTTCCCTTCGACCTCAACCACTAATCGCAAAGATTGTTGATGGGATGTCTGCTGTAACCTCCGTTTACAGATATCCCGCTAATTGTAAATCATTGTAATAATAACAGTTTTTATAACCTGTTATAATAATGTTACGATTTTTGTCACTCGGGTTAACATCAGAGCAGACTATTCTGTTTGCACAAGTATACTTACTTGTACTTAGAAAAATAACTCTTGTTGTACCATGGTATTACCATGGTACATTTTTTAAAAACTGACCAAAACAAAACATGGTACATATATTAATACTACTGTACTTTTTTATTAGTGTTATGGATACATTTCTGTCTGACTGACCTTTAAAATTAGACCCTAAAAGTCAAGTTGTTAGTTTGCATGCTCAGTCATATTAAATAATAGGCCTATTTCTGACTGAAAATTTAGTTTTAGCTTATTTGTTTTTCACTGTTACAGTGCACAGTTATCAGATCCAATATGATATTCCAAATCTAAAGCAGTATATTCCTTAATAAACGAGTAATATATTTAAAATGCATTTATTTCATACTAAGTATAGTTTAAATCGATTCACATATTTACTAAAATATCGCTCGAGACTTACTGATATACAAATTGTAATTAAACTTTATTTGGAGTATCACTTGTGCACAATGCACATTTCTTAATATTAAGCCTAAAATGTGTTTTAATATCACTGTTGATGAGGACTGTATGATCTTTGAATAATATCGTTTTTTTAAAAGCAAGTGTACCTAAAGTATATGCAATAGTTCCACTTTAGCACAATCAAATATACTTAAGTATATCTTTAGTTGGACTTAAGCAATACTTCTGCACAATGAAAGTGCATTAAGTACAAAGTTAGTTGTTCCAATTTACCAGTTCAGTATACTACAAAATTGCAGGGTATTTTTATTAAGTACATAAATATGTAAATGTAATTGTAGTATAGCCTACTTAGCATGAAATAAATCTACTTCAAATACATTTTAGTATATTTATTTTTTACTAGAGTTCAACATTTTACCATGGTAACCAGTTTCCATCAAAATACCACTAACTTACTTCAACAATAGCATCGATATCATGAAAATGAGTTAAATACTTCATATATGTTTTTATAACTTGTTACATTTATTATACATATAATTAATTATGGTTTTAGTGAACTTACTTTTGGTTTTACTTACATTTGACTGAATCCTTGCTAGGACTTGCCTTACTACAAGGGGTGTAGTCCTTTTCTGTTATGGTGACCACATCCATTAACCTTCCCTGACTTCACCCCGGGCTATTGCTTTTTTAGTGTATCCACTGCAGGATTTTAGGCAAGCCTTTTCTGCAAGTTAACACTAGTTCCTTAAAGGTTTAGTCAAGTCACATGTTCTGATCACATCTTGTCTTTTTGAGTTAAGCATAACATTTTTAACAGGCACTTGTTTTCACGGGAGGAATCTAAAGCGGTTTGTTTGCTACTGTTTTCAGGTGTTATTTGTGTCTGTGCAAATTCCTGTAGTGCTTGTTTTAGCAGCTGTTTTCGCTCCTAACAAATGGTCGAGTTTTCGGAAACGGCTGGGAAATGCATTTGTAACCTGTTTTGTTTTTGTTTGCTTTTCTGAGTTTTTCTAACTCCAGAAAGCTGAAGTGAAGTTTAGGTCAAGCGACGGTCAGAGCACCGTTTTTCCAGATATGCATTTTAATGATTGAGGAACCGCTGTTTTGCCTTGTATTAGTCAATAACTTTGGTTTGGAAAGTTAAAAGAAGCCCATATTCTTACAGACCCACAATCTGACACATAAAGCTGTTAGTTTCTAGTTTCTCTTTTGGGGTTTTTTGAACAGGTAAAATGAGTGACTCTCAACCTAACCAGACACCCATTGTACGAGTAACCTACTAAAACGCTGAGGGTGCAAAAAAAATCAAAATGTTGAGAAAATCGCCTTTAAAGTTGTGCAAATGAAGTTCTTGGCAATGCATATTACTAATCAAAAATTAAGTTTTGATATATTTATGGTAGGAAATTTACAAAATATCTTCATGGAACATGATCTTTACTTAATATCCTAATGATTTTTGGCATAAAAGAAAAATCTATAATTTTGACCCATACAATGTATTTTTGGCTATTACTACAAATATACCCCAGCGACTTAAGACTGGTTTTGTGGTCCAGGGTCACATATGAGCAATGTTAACTTATGCCATATGATACTAGGATGAGTTGCACTTAAAATGTGGGTTTTGTTCAAAAGTGCAAGAAGTCTCTTAACAAGGGCTGCATTTATTCGATCAAAAAGTACAGTAAAACAATAATAATGTAAGATATTATCACATTATTATTATAAATTATTATATTATTATTTTCATTATAATTGTGATCAATTTAATGCATCCTTGCTATATAAACATATATATTTATTAATTTATAGAACTATTTTCCATTGGCATTCAGTTTTTTGAAGCACTGTGTTTTGGGATTCTTATCTTGCATACTATTTATGATGGATGGAATGCAAAAAAAAAAAAAAAAAATGAGGGAAGGAAGAAGTTTGTGCAATCTGCTCAGTTGTTCTGCTCTATTTATAAATTGAAGCTACAGGCTAACTGAATGCAGTCAAGCTGATGGCGGTGAGCTGGCAGCCCCTTCTTGTTTCACAGTGCCAGTGGGATTTTGTGTGGACAATCTGTCTGGCTCAGAACAACTCGTCACGCCGCATGTTGTTGTACGCTTCACTGCAGAGTAATAACTGCTGAAATACATATGGCAGCTGTGAGAAGTTTATTATTCTGTAATGGTATCAAAGGGCTAGTTCACCCAAAAATGAAAGTTCTGTCATCATTTACTCACCCTCAAGTCTTTCCAGACCTGTATGACCTATTTTCTTCTGTGGAATATAAATGTCTGATTGTTGTTTCCCCTCACACAATGGAAGTCAGAGCTATTTGGTTCCCAACTTTCTTCACAAACTGTTATTTCTGCAGAAGAAAGAAATACAGGTTTGAAATGACATAAACTTTTTTGACATAAACATTTTTGGGTGGACTGTCTCTTTAATAAACACTTAAGCAACTTACACATGGGTTATAAACTTCCTTTTTTTTTTTTGAGAAAATGATTTGTTGAACTCGATAGACTTTCTTTATCACTTTCTGATTTACACGGTTTCTGGTATGTGGGTGGACTGTCTCTTTAATAAACACTTAAGCAACTTACACATGGGTTATAAACTTCCTTTTTTTTTGAGAAAATTATTTGTTGAACTCGATAGACTTTCTTTATCACTTTCTGATTTACACGGTTTCTGGTATGGTGTGTGTGTGTGTGTGTGTGTGTGTGTGTTTGTTTGTAGCTGTGTGTACATTTGACTTTACAGCTCAACTATTTTTCATCTAGATGTAATGATTTTGATTCTTCATTCAGATGCAGTGTGCCCATGTTTTGCATAAACTATTAACCACTTCCATATCCAATAATTTTTCGATGGGAATTTGCTATTTGACTAGAGTTGATCGACTGGTCTAGGTGAACTAACTTCTTCTGGTTATGTGTTACTGACACACACAATAATACATTTTTATTTTTAGCAATGCATTATTATATTTTGTTAGAAGCATTCTTTTAAATTATACACTTACTAAACAGAGCAAACAAACCAAACAATATAACAACAAACACAGAGTACTTAATACAAAGACAGCATAATAAAAAAGCCTAGAGCGATGATGCTGCACACATGCTGATCCACCTGTACAAACAGAATATACCTGGAATCAAATTGCTTTTCTAACTTGGTTTTATGACAGTATAGCACCCACAAGTTGCCATGGACAATGGTCCCGTGCTATTTTGGTATTATTTATATTATTTTAGTTTTTATTAAAAAGAAAATGTAAAAAAAAAATTATTTAGTTTTTTTTTTTACATTTCTCAGTTTTCATTTTATTTGTAGTTAAATTTTTAATAAGTTTTTAAGTATTGTTTCTGTTCTTTTTAAATATTACTATTTAAGATGAATTTTTATTTCAATTTTAGTTTTTATTTATTTCTAGTTAGTAATTTTAGTGATTTAATTTAAACTTATTTCAGTTAGTTGCAAAGGTAAATTGATATTTTAACCTTTATTTTAATGAACAAAGTGTATTTAATAGTTGTAGTTTTATTTATAACCCTGCAACAGTGCAAAGTATTGCAGAGAGCTATGTATAATTTTATAATCTAAATCAAAGTTTTTCTCTTTCAGGTTGTTTGTTGAAAAGGGTGAAGATGGGAGTTAGGAGTGTGTGCTGTATTTTACTCATTTCTCTGCTAAAGTCTTCTTTTGCTCACAATGACTTCTTCACATCCATTGGTATGCAACCTTTTCACCTTTTTATAAATTGATGTTTGAAATGTTCCTGCAGGTTCTAACAGGTAACATAAGCCTCCAAACCCATGTTCATGAATATTTACCACTGATTATACATTAACAGAACATTAGAAGATGCAGCTGACAGTAGGCCTGTCGCAATAATCAATATATCGACTTATCGTGCAATATATGTACATGACCTCAATAATTTTTGGTGACGCAATATATCGCATTATATTTACTTAAAAATGAATGCCACCATGTTTTGTACATTCCACTTGCACCTGTGTCTTTTGCAGCTTCTCGAGCATAACGTGGTGTAGTTGGTGCTAGTTCAAATTTAAATAATGTTTCTACAAACAAAGTTTCATCTGCAGATATGATCTTGTTTAGGGATCTGTGCCTTTGTGCATACGGACATCTGACTGCTAAGTAGTGATTGTGTTTTTCAGCAATAGTGTGCACCCTTAATTTACAGAGAAAAGAAGGTCCGGGAAAAATCTGTAGATGGAAAAATCTCCAGACAAGTTCTTTGTGCATTTTTCTTTTTTTCTACTTGTTACTTTGCACTTTTTGTTAGAAAATGTTTATTTACTATTTATTCAGGTTTTTTAAGGTATCTAATATTTTGATACTTAATTTCCATGATCTAAATATTCTTAAAAATTAAAAGTTTGTTGTCATTTGGAAGTGTGTAGGCCTTCTTGCATTATTATGCTGTTACATTATGATTATATATTCAGTGGTATAAAATGGTCTTTAAAATGACAATAATATTGCTTATCGCAATTATTTCTGGGGCAATATATCGCACAACAAAAAGTTGTTATCGTGACAGGCCTAGCTGACAGGTGTTGTGGAGAACTAGACCGGTCATTCACTAATCACTGATGCTCATTTGAGTTCTGTCCTGGCAGGTCACATGACAGATTTGCTGTACACAGAAAAAGACCTGGTGACGTCATTGAAAGACTACATCAAAGCAGAGGAGAGCAAACTGGAGCAAGTGAAACAGTGAGTAATATCTGTTGATACAGTATCAACATTAGGCATATAACACGTATACCAGGTATCTGTAACAACAGGTATAACTCATCCCTGTTTGAATGGGCAAGGAGTGATTTCTGAATGTGAAAAAAACAGAATAAATAATAAAAAAAATAAAACAAATCAAAATAAACATCTTATATATATTTATACAACAGTTCTTTCTGATCCTCGAATCTGATTGGCTGATAAGAGTGTGATATTAGAGTCCAACAGAACTCCACAACTGTTTCACCGCTGTATCACTCCGCTTCAGTGTTGCCAACTTAGCTACTTTTTTTCGCTAGATTTAGCAACTTTTCATACCCCCCTAGCGACTTTTTTCCAAAAAAGCGAACAAACCTTAGCGAGTCTCTTTGACTCACTGGTACTGCCACACGAGCGCAAGATCTTACTTTCACAGCGCGCACACCTCTCTCTTTCTCTCTCTCTCTCTCTCTCTCGGTCTGCTCTGTAGAGAGGAGCAGCACTTTCAGTTAAATTAGATATGATGTTGCTTCTCTAATTTTACATGCAAATATAGCCAAAAACACGGCACAGGAATTGTCTTCGTCTTTGCTTATATTATGTGTATTTGATTTCATCAGACGACGGCTCGATTATAAATCAGGATTTTTGTGCAGATTAACATCTTGGAAGGGAGAGCTGGTTATGTAGTCTTAAAGGGCCACATTTCAGTCACTATTTCATATTTATCCCATTGACTGACAACAGAAAGAGTAAATTATATAAATGAAAACCGTTTTATTGAGAATTTGGCTAAATTAAAATACAGTATGTGAGCACAGAGAGGCAAACAAATGTAAAAGGCAATACGACGCGATGACGGCATGAATATGCTAATTAACATATGACGTCTTCTGGCGACTTTTCAAACTGGCTTTAGCTACTTTCCATTGAAAGTTGGCAACACTGCTCCACTTGCTGAAGTTGCCGTATTTCTCACAGCGAGTGTCATGGCGGATGGCAAAATCCACTATAATTGTAAAAATAATACTGTTTTGTGTCACGGAATGTAGTTTTAAGAGTTTTTTAGGTAAAAATTTACTTGTTTGACGTCTTCTGGCGACTTTTCAAACTGGCTTTAGCTACTTTCCATTGAAAGTTGGCAACACTGCTCCACTTGCTGAAGTTGCCGTATTTCTCACAGCGAGTGTCATGGCGGATGGCAAAATCCACTATAATTGTAAAAATAATACTGTTTTGTGTCACGGAATGTAGTTTTAAGAGTTTAGGTAAAAATTTACTTGTTTGGACTTCAAATATATGGTTTGTTAATAAAGATAACGTCTATTTGAAAATTTGCTTCAATGTTTCTGGAGATGTGAGCTCCAGGACGTCAGCGGCCGTTTAGCGCTCATAAACCCGCCGAATGCGTCTCACCTCGGCCAGAACTTCTGGAATTTGCAGCTGGCTCTGATGTCTCTATAGTGGTTAAACGTGAGATATAATTCGTTTTGGTTAAATGTAGGGCTGTCAACGTTAACGTGTTAACGCATGCGATTAATTCAAAACCCTTAACGCGTTCAAATAATTTTACGCTATTAACACAAGATTACTGAAACACAATTTCTATTCTAAACCTTTTTCCCGATTTCGCTTCTCTGTTTGCAATCAGATCATTTTAAGACGCTAAACTCCGGGAAAGTTTTCAGTCCAGTGATCCAGCAAGCGAATCCATTCAAGCAAACAGTCCAAAACGGGGCTAATGTAAAGAAAACCAGGCTGATTACATAAGAGATGGCGGAGAGAATAGATACTCATGTTGCGTTTGGAATTATTAATTCCAGTGTGTTTCACTTTAAAACACAAGCTCTGTGGTTGTTTCTGAAGAGCGCGAGAGCTCACTCACGCGTCGCGCAGTGTGAAATACAGACTGAACATAACGCCAAAACATCCCACCACTGTATGATATGCGAACTACGTTTTCTCGGCTGGATAAAGCAAACCAGCTTCTTTTGATGTTGGAGTTTTGATGGTTGAGGATTGCAATCAAGGTAAAGACGATTGCGGTGATGTACAGGAGTCGTAAGCACGCGTGAGTCTGATACACCGTGTTTGAGCGCTCTTGATGCACAGATCATATCTTATCACACAAGCCAGTGATAAAGCCTTTATCTCATTACACATGCCAATGATAAACTGTCATCAGACAATTGATGAGCCATTTTAGTTTTTTAGTTTTTTTTTCCCCAGTCTTGTAATGTGGCATTGTTATATGTAGCACCATGGTCCTGGAGCAACATTTCGTTTTACTGTGTACAAGCTGCATGTGATTGAAATGACAATAAAGCCATTCTGATACTGTGTGTTGTCAGGTGGGCTGAGAAGCTGGATGCTTTAACAGAGACAGCCACACAGGACCCAGAGGGGTTTTTGGGTCACCCTGTCAATGCCTTTAAACTCATGAAGAGACTAAACACGGAGTGGGGTGAAGTGGAAGACCTCGTGCTCAAAGACATGTCTGACGGTTAGTTTCACTGTAGTTCAACCCATATTAACATCTGTTTATTCCGTATTTACAACTGATACACTTATTATGAAATATTTACTTTAAAATACCAATATTAGGTGACTATAAACTATTCTCAGAAATACTGAAAATAATAGAAAATGCTAACAACACCAACCAACATGTTAAAAACATTCAAGCAATGCCTTGCAACGTTCTTTAAAATCAATAAAAGACTCTTCTTAAGACGCCTAATGAGGTTTTCTGATTTCTAATTTTCGGGGTGGTGGTGTGGCAGGGGGTCTGATAATAGAGTCTGAAGTAGTTGATGTGGTTTCTTTACTACTGAGGTTTAATGTGGTCTGAAGTGGTTTAATATGGCCTGGTTTGTTTTTACTGGCATTTCTATGAATTTTTTCAAAGCTTTTAAACTTTTAAACTGGCTTTGTCAAGCCAACATCAAGGTTTTTCTCGTCAAACTTTACTATTTAGTCATTGCTTGGTATTTTTTGGAGCTTTACAGCCCTAATGTACATTTTTGTTATATGGAAAAGTCAAAAATGTTTGAAATAATACAAGGTTGAGTAAATGATGACCATTTTTTATATATATATGGGTGAACTATCACAGTTTTTATAAGCACTAGGACCCATTTCTCAGCATTTACGTTACTTTTTCAAAATTCCAAAATTTCAAACTTTTCAAGTTTAAAACTTAAAACATAATACAACATTTTCTACATTTCTTCCATAATACCACATTAAAGATATTCCAAATCTAAAAACGAGATACTGTGAAAATGATTAGATGTAGATGAAACACCTACACAGATGTGATCATAATCAGATGATCATAACCACCAATACAAAAGGGTGAAAATTATTTTATACTGTAATGTAAACATGTACCATGTTACATATACTGCAGATAGCTGTCATTCTTATTTTGTGAAGAAAACTACAAAAACTGTATAATATATATCAACAAAGTGTGTTTGTTAGGTAAAAGCTTTTGCTAGTTTTATGGAAGAATGAGTTGATTTGAAACATGTATGGTAGTTTTAGTGCATTTTGGATGCAATTTTTTTTTGTTGTGCCAAGCTTAAAGTTGTTTGAGTTTTAAAAAAGTGACCTATGTATTGAGAAACGTGTCCTAGTGATTGTACACTGTAAGTCAAGATGTTCTTATTATATATTTTTTTCTTATTAAAAGGTAACCATATTTTCTTCTAGGTTTTATCTCAAACCTGACTATTCAACGTCAGTATTTCCCTAATGATGAAGACCAGACCGGTGCAGCCAAAGCTCTCCTCCGACTGCAGGACACCTATCAACTGGACACACAGATTATCTCTTCTGGAGACCTGCCTGGTGAGCATGAGCTCTTCTCTTTCCAAACATGCTTCAGATATACCTTTTTTGCATTTGTATGACATCTCATTGCATGTTTTCTTGTAGGTGTTACTACAGGCTTGCCCTTTAAAAGCACCATGACTACCGAGGATTGTTTTGAGCTGGGAAAAATCGCCTACTCTGAAGCAGACTACTACCATACAGAGTTATGGATGGCCCAGGCACTCAAGCAACTGGATGAAGGAGAAGAATCCAGCGTTGAAACTGTGACAGTGCTGGACTACCTCAGCTACTCAGTCTACCAGCAGGGGGAGCTGGAAAGAGCTCTGAACCATACCAAGAGACTGCTGAGTGTGGGTTAGTCTGATCTACAATACTAAATATAAATCATATCACAATATGGCTTAGTGTGATTGTAAAATCGTGCCGACTGTGATTTATATAATATAATATATGCTTTTCTAAATATATATGTTCAAAAAATCAAGTGCATTTTTCATATTGCAATATATTTGACAGAAAAACTGTTCCTTGGCTGTTGCTTAAATGTTGACTATTAGAGATATTTGAGACATTCAACAGTTGTCCAAACTATTACAAAATGTTTAACACATTTATCTCTCCCGTACAGATCCTGAGCACCAGCGAGCACTTGGGAACCTAAAGTATTTTGACTACCAGCTAGCCAAACAGAAGAAGGCTGAGAAGGAGCAGAGTGTCAAGGAAGAGAGCAAGAAAGAACAAGAAAAGACGGTTGGGAAAGGGGAATATCTCCCTGAAAAGAGGAAATACGAGCAGCTATGTAGAGGACAAGGAGTCAGAATGGTGAATAATAAAATACTGTAATGGCTGCATTAACGTAAATATTCACTAAAATGTCACATTAAGCACGAAATGCTGATGCATTAGCTGAT
The DNA here is from genome assembly GCF_001515625.1 of Sinocyclocheilus rhinocerous. Taxonomy (NCBI): domain Eukaryota; kingdom Metazoa; phylum Chordata; class Actinopteri; order Cypriniformes; family Cyprinidae; genus Sinocyclocheilus; species Sinocyclocheilus rhinocerous. Next base: position 23,478 of record NW_015639768.1, on the reverse strand, counting down.
TAATTTTTAATATATCAGTGCAGCTCTAGCTCCTCAGCCACCTAATTCAGCCATTTCAGCTGTTTTTTTTATATGAGGTAATTAATTATTAAAGACAGGACTTTGAATTATTTATGCACACCCAAGGTGGTAATACGGCCATAACACAAAGCTCTATTTCTGTCCATTCAGTTGACCAAAGCTCAATGCATACTGCAAAAATAAGTCATAAAAAACTCAAATGCTTCAGTGAGATGGCACTTACATAGCTTTAGGCAACCAGCGAATGAGTTTTTCCATGACAGTGCCTACCTGGTTCATCATATTGAAACCAACTTGTAATGCTGTGAAAAAGCATGAAATACCAACCATTTTATTTATTTGTCATGGCCAAGATATAAATGAATTGTCTAATATGTAAATAAATTCTCAATCTTACAGAGCCCTCGCAGACAGAGACGTTTGCTCTGCCGTTACTACAACAGTAACAGACATCCTTTTTACATAATCGGCCCAGTGAAACAAGAGGATGAATGGGATCGTCCACGTATCATCCGTTACCATGATATTATATCAGAAAAAGAAATGGAGAAGGTCAAGGAGTTGGCCAAACCAAGGGTGAGTTCAACTTTTATACACATTCAAATATTTATATAACGTTTTGGCCACACACACACAATTTATGTGGATAATCTTATAGGGTCATCATTTACTTACCTCATGATTACTTTGATTGATCTTAGAAGCGCAAGATATTTTTAATATTCAATCATAATCTTTGTCCATCCATTGAAAGTCCATGCAAAGGTTTCAAGCTTCAAAAAGTTTATAAAGATAGTGTAGAAGTAAAGTCTTCTGAAGAGACATGATCACTTTATATAATGAACAGATTTAATTAAAGCATTTATTTATATGTTAAAACTGATCAAGGCACATACATAGAGCACATCAAATATGATGAAGAGAAAGCTCAAATGGACTTTTTTTAATGTCCATTACAAAAACATGCATCCCTAAAATTATTTGAAGGTGCGCAAGTATTTTCTTAATCTCTTAAAGGGGTCATCGGATGCAAAATTAACTTTTGTTATTGTTTGAACATAAATGTGTGTTGGACGTGAGTGTAAACATCCATCCTATAATGATAAAAATCCACCCAGTGGTTTTTTTAATATCCCTATTTTAAAATCCCCTTTCTCAAATCAGGCTGTTCTGAGATTCCTGTCAGAATGACGTAGTTCTGCACAGGCCCCTCCCACGATAGTTGATTGACAAGGCCGTCTTACCTTAGACCTGCCCTGAGTGAGCTGT
>NW_015639768.1:4431-21632 GCF_001515625.1 Sinocyclocheilus rhinocerous | reverse complement strand
TTATGTAGTTCTGCACAGGCCACTCCCATGATAGTTGATTGACAAGGCCGTCTTACCTTCGACCCGCCCTGAGTGAGCTGTTATCAGTCCGCCATTGTGTTGACTCCGGTGCAGGGGAAGACAAGAATGTCTCCTATTAAGCAATTGTGGTGTTCTGTTGTTGGATGTAATAATGAACATAGCAGTCGTCATTTACTCCTGACATCTGAGCCACTGAAGACGCAGAGGATTAACGTTACTTTCATTTTGAAGGGAATGCGCCGATCCCCGATCTGCCTAAATGCGTCTATATTCGCGCGAATCATTCGTGATCGAGCTTCATCTACACAAGAAGTGAGTATAAGGTTTTTTATGAATCTTTGCAAATCGCCTTTCCTAATATTAGCAAGTTTCGCAGCTAAAGTAAACGTTACTGCTGGTCACCCGAGAAGGGTCTGGCTGCAGATTTGCACTTGCACTGTCAGACTTGCACTCTCAGACACTTGCGCTTCCGCAAGTGACGTCACTTGCAGTCTTTATTTTTTATTTTGTTCTATTTCTTGATTATTTTTTTGTTTGAAACACGTAATGTAGCTTAATGGACAAAGACAATGATATAAAAGAGCTTTAGAAAGTTTATTCTATATGGAAAAACGCTTAACATGAAACTTTGCGTGTTGCGTTTATTCTGGGCTCACCTGTACATAGTTATGTATATTTTAATAATGAAGTTTTTCTATTATGAGAACACTTCTCAGAGTATCACAACCTCTGACCTGAGCCCGTTCAAAGTTATTAGTCCAGAGTGTAATCAAAGGCTCATGTAGAGTTAGAATGCTGGTGCTCAAGTTAATTAGATATCATGACAAACAGAAAGAGTGTGTTGGTCTGTAGTCGGTCACTGAGACTACAGCTGCTGTGTAACCCGTGTACTCTTGGCCGGTTGGCTCAACAGCTGCGCAGAGCCACCATCTCCAACCCCATTACTGGTGTTCTAGAGACTGCCCAGTATCGCATCAGCAAAAGGTAAGGCTCCTGTTGGCCTGTAGCACAGCCAACCCACCAGTTCTCCCTGCTGCATGCTGGAAAAGCAACTAGAGCCCAGACAAAGGGGATTTATATCACATGCATAGTATGGGTGGGTGGTCCAAAGTCAAAAGTTTGGAATAATGAAAGATGTCGCTTATGCTTACCTCCATGTATTTGATTACAAATACAGTAAAACAGTAATACTGTAAAATAACATTACAAATTAAAAGAACTGTTTTCTATTTTAATATATTTTCAGATGTATTCCTCTGAATTTTCAGCAGCCATTACAGTCTGCAGTGTCACATGATCTTTTAGAAGTCATCCTAATATGCTGATTTGCTTTCCACAAAAATATTAAGCAGCAAAATCTGTTTATAAGCACTGATAATAATAAGAAATGTTATATTTGTAGTATATTCTTTGACATAATTGACATAATTCTACTGTTATTGCACAGTACATACCAGCCACCAGCCCATATGCATAATAAATAGATATTTTTTTGCTGTTCTTGGGAATGTTGCTTTTCCACTGCTTCTTTACACACAACAGGTACATAATCAGTGAACTCGGTAGCAGTAGCAGTTCAACCCAGGCAGAAGCTATCCGCAGTGTTACATTTAAACCACCCATGCAGTCCAAGTCCACAGTTGGTGTAGTTCAGTATAACAACAGAATATAGTGACAGCACCTTTCACCTCTCTCTTTCTATCTCCTCTCTTTTTCTCTGTGCTGGCTCTATAGCTCAGGCGCGCCACCGTGCATGACCCTCAAACTGGCAAACTCACCACCGCCCAGTACAGAGTCTCCAAGAGGTAATGGGTCAAAGATGAAGGGCAGAGGTCAAATCTGTCTGCTCCCCCTATCCCTCTTTAACCAGAATTCCCTTCGTTGGCCTCAGTCTGTTAAACAGATATTCAAATATCAGTTTGGTGTTCTTCCGACAAAAAATGCATACAGATGTGGAAAAACATAAGAGTAAGTAAATCAGTTACTGAAAGAGTTTAATTTTCTTAGAAACTAGTGAAACACACTTCAGGGGTCAGGACATGTCTTTACATAAATACACACACACACACACACACACACACACATATATATATATATATATATATATATATATATATATGTAGTGCTGTCAAAATGATCGCGTTAATGCAGACGATTAATCTTTCCAGTTGAACAGGGTTAAAAATATTTCTTGACAAGAAGTGTTTATTTAGTCGCAGAACATCTTTACGACCACATCAAATGTGAGACTTTTTAGACGCGCACACTCCAACTTCACCTCAGTGTCAAACGAACACAGAAACGGTACAGGTTACGAGGTAGCTTCAGGAGAACAACAGTGAACTGCAGTCAGATGAGATGTAGTCAGGCCTTATGTCAGAAAAATGGATTTTCCCGTCCTGTCAGCCGCTATACTGTGCTCGTAGCACGCGCGCACTGTAGCCTGTATCATTTCATAATAAAGCGTGAATGAAACTACGAGTATACGTGTGAGATCCGTGTCACTTTCAGCAGCGGCAGCTCTTATAGTAATAGCAGTCAAATAACTTAAAAACCAGCTGCTGTGATCTCTGTTAATCAAAGAAAAAAAGAGGAAATCAGTAACTTTTGTAGCTTTAAGGATTCATCTATATTTAATTTAGTATTTAGTGTTTGATGACTTTATTCAATTTCTGTATATTTCTTACTTGCTGAAGGGCACAGGTAAATAATGGGTTTATGTGAAGATTGTTTTAAGTTCACTTAAATTAGAAGTTATACTGTTGAATTGCTATAATCAATGGTTAAATATTAGGGAAATTTTTTTCCTAAAGACATAAGTAACATTGGTATCAGTGATACCTTCAGTCATAAAATTTTTTTTAACAAATATTAAAAATATACTTTATGCTGTTTCTACATTAATTTGAAGATTGAATGTGAAATTATTGCAATATAAAAGTATATTTAAAAACTTTAATGTTAGGTGGGATTAATTGCGATTAATTTCAGAAAAAAATGTGCGATTAATTAGTCATTTTTTTTTAATCGATTGACAGCACTCACTGTATATATTTACAAATATATTTTGTTATGTTTGTATTATTTTAATGTTATTTTTAAACCTTAAATAAATTATTTTATAATATTTTTGTAAAGTTTTTGCACAAAATCATGATAATCTGTCCTTAAAAAATTTTTTAAAGTCTAATAAATGTTAAAATTGATAGCTCTCAATTATACTGTAATGCTGAATGGCTATAATCAATGGTTAAATATTAGGGAAATTTTTTTCCTAAAGACATAAGTAACATTGGTATCAGTGATACCTTCAGTCATAAAATTTTTTTTAACAAATATTAAAAATATACTTTCTTTATGCTGTTTCTACATTAATTTGAAGATTGAATGTGAAATTATTGCAATATAAAAGTATATTTAAAAACTTTAATGTTAGGTGGGATTAATTGCGATTAATTTCAGAAAAAAATGTGCGATTAATTAGTCTTTTTTTTTTAATCGATTGACAGCACTCACTGTATATATTTACAAATATATTTTGTTATGTTTGTATTATTTTAATGTTTTTAAACCTTAAATAAATTATTTTATAATATTTTTGTAAAGTTTTTGCACAAAATCATGATAATCTGTCCTTAAAAAATTACTCATAAATTTGCCTATGTTTGACATTATTATAATCAAAAAACAAAACAAACACCTTAAATGCTTTTATTAATGTGAGGAGCTCATATTAAAAATGAGGATGATTTCACACGCTGTTGCAAAATTTGAGAAAACTCGTGATACATGCATAACCTCTGAAATGATACTACGGACTGCATGGGTGCCTCTCATGATATAAAATTCAGTTTTACTATTTAAAGTCATTGCTGCCTTTGTAAATTATTTATAGCATTTCTGTAACCTTGGCCATTTCATCACAAACTCACCTGTTCGAAACCAACCAAACACTGACTCATTTCTGTCAGTAACTCACAGACTGATTCACAAGTTCATGAATATACAGTATCTAATAGCAGCAATTTAAAAGTAGCAATTTTGACATGCTTGGCGGTGATGAGCTCTGCACGGGCACAGTCTATCTAAATCTATTACCTGAATGTTGCATACTAACAGTACTAAAAGTTCAATCACATACTAAACATAGCTTTACTTTATTGCTGAATTCTAATTCTGCAGCTGGATTTGTTCTGTTTTGAAACATTATAAAATGTTATACAGATTCAAATAGTTCTCAATAGGAATATGAAATTCATATGTTGTTATTGTCTCTTCACTCAGTGCATGGTTGGCGGCCTATGAGAATCCAGTTGTGGATTGCATAAACCAGCGCATAGAAGACATCACAGGCCTCGATGTCAAAACAGCAGAAGAGCTACAGGTAAGGTTCATGAGGCATTTAATGCATGAGACTGAGAATAGTTAGGTTCAGTTTTTTTGAGTTTATACTTTCGTTCTCGCTTAGGTGGCAAATTATGGTGTTGGTGGACAATATGAGCCCCACTTTGACTTTGGACGGGTAAATACAAAGTTCTTTAATCGTTACCCTGTTACATTGAGAATGCAAGGTTTTCACACACGCAACATGTCGTTTTAACTTTTTTTCCACCAGAACGATGAACCAGATGCCTTTAAAGAGCTGGGCACAGGAAATCGAATAGCAACTTGGCTGATCTATGTGAGTAGGATTTGATTGGTTCTTCTACTCTCATCGTCACTTCATTCACTGTAAAACATGGGCTTTGTTGCAGATGAGTGATGTAGCTGCAGGGGGCACCACAGTCTTTCCAGAAGTTGGAGCTACAGTAAAGCCAATGAAGGTGCATTCTATTAGTCTATATATATATATTTTTTTTTTTACAGAAACCATATATATCACAATATACATATTTTTGCTAGAAATTTGATGCCAAAATGATTAATATTTTACCTGCCCTTGTGATAAAGAAGTATAGCTTAGCATACTTTTCAATTGTGGAAAGAATATTCTTAAGTGTGAACTGAATGACATGGCTGCCTTTTCTATTAATAATTGCCACTTGTTTGTGTCTGTGTTCAGGGTACAGCCATCTTCTGGTATAATCTGTTTCCCAGTGGAGAGGGAGATTACCGCACGAGACACGCAGCTTGTCCAGTACTGCTGGGTAACAAGTGGGGTGAGTGTCTCAGACACAGTGTATTGTCAGGAGATTTTCTTTATGCTCTGAATGGATAATGCTTATTTTAGTAATTATGTATTTCTATATAAAAATGGCTTTGTATGTGTTCCTCCTAATGTGTATATACTGATTTTAACAATAATTAACTGACACTAGTTTTTACTAATTATTATTATAATAGGCATTTTCCCCATGACCCCATTACGATTATAAATATACCTTGTTAAAATAACATATTATTCCATAAATAATATGAATTATATTAAAAGTCTTCTCTTTTTCTTAATATATTATGTTAGATATATCATCTAAAATTGTCAACGATGCTTTACATTTCTTTTCCAATAATTCATGCACTTGAGCAAATAGTTAGTGATGTCAAATTAAACGATCAACCCTTTTTCTTTTATTGCTTTATGAGTATTTTCTGCAAGCACATTTTAGTTGAATCTTGCATTAAAAAGCATCTTGAAAGCATGTTATATGCCACCCCTGTTACCATCATAATTATTGTTTATAAAAATAATGAATTTTTCCATAAATGAAAAAAAAAAACTCTTAAAGACTTCATCATCCTTTCAGGATGTGAACACATAAAAAGTTCTTCTCATTTTTAATGACTTTGTCTTATCTATTATGTTTAGTTTGTCACAATCTTAAATCATCAACTGTTACCATCATTGCATTTATATTTTCTAATAATTCATGCACTTAATCAAATAGTTATTAATGTCAAAATAAACTATCAACCATTTTACTTTCTTCATGAGTATTTCCTGCTGTATTAGCAAATAAGCAAAACGTCTTGAAGTCATGCTGTGTCAACCCTGTTACTACCACAACTGTCCCTTGTTAAAAAAAATGTATTAAATCAAATTTTTGATTGTATTCATTAATCAGATAATAGTTAGTAATGTCTGTTTGAACTATCGATGCTAACTTCTAAAGCTTCCTAAACTTTATGAACTTTCAACCCTGTTGGTTTTCTGAAGGCAGCCTCACCATGCATTTAGCTTGAGCTGGCACAATGGATTTCTTAGAGAAATTTCAAAAAACAATCTGTCTGATGTCTTTTCCATTCTCTCTTTCTGTCCGTTAGTGTCAAATAAATGGATCCACGAGAGAGGTCAGGAATTCAGGAGACCCTGCGGCCTGAAAGAGGCAGATTGATCAAACACCTCCACCATCTTCCTCATGCACTCCTCCCCCTGGACTCTGAAAAGATGAACAGCACCCTCCCTGCTGTTCATGTCCACTGTGTCCGCAGCAGCCAACATGTGACCTGTCACATTTATTTTTAACTGAAGAGTATGTGTGTGAGCTAGCCTACAGTTACATTACCTCTGTTAGTGCCTTTTGTCATTGCACACCAGGGCTTCAAAGGATGGAGCTATTCCTGACAACACTCCTTTACAAACAGGCCTTTAACCATTGAGCTGTATAATGCTATCATATCAGCATATCTTCAACACTGACAGTCAGACCAAAGTGACAAATGTGAGAAAGAACATAAAATGCTTGTTTGCAGTGTTCACAGAATGATAGGGGACGGTCTAATAAAAATGAGTTTTCCAAAATGAATCTTTTTGCTTCACTATTGCCCTTCTCCTTTATTATAACTTTTTTTAGTCAAAATGATTAGAACACTAGTATTTTCAGCAGCTAAAAATGGTTTTAAGTCAGTTATTTCTATCTTTTGCTGTAGTGTGTCAGTAGGAAATATCGGTTTCCATTTTCCAAACATTCCTTTTGCCATTAATTGTAATAATCCAGTGAGATTTTTGTCTGACAGCAACCAGTGCTCCACACAGAGATCTGATCTCACAGTCATCCAGTCTTTCTGGAATGACGTGAAGATACAGAACAAACTGAGACAGACTAAATCCAGAAGAACTGTGGAAACGTCTCCAAGATGCTTCAAGAAACCTACCTGCAAAGCTACAGTACTGTTAAAAGTTTTAGGCACTTGTCTAAAAATGCTGTAAAATGAGGATGCTAGGATGATAAATCAACATTTGGTGTGCACTTAATCAAATAGTTATTAATGTCAAAATAAACTATCAACCATTTTACTTTCTTCATGAGTATTTCCTGCTGTATTAGCAAATAAGCAAAACGTCTTGAAGTCATGCTGTGTCAACCCTGTTACTACCACAACTGTCCCTTGTTAAAAAAAATGTATTAAATCAAATTTTTGATTGTATTCATTAATCAGATAATAGTTAGTAATGTCTGTTTGAACTATCGATGCTAACTTCTAAAGCTTCCTAAACTTTATGAACTTTCAACCCTGTTGGTTTTCTGAAGGCAGCCTCACCATGCATTTAGCTTGAGCTGGCACAATGGATTTCTTAGAGAAATTTCAAAAAACAATCTGTCTGATGTCTTTTCCATTCTCTCTTTCTGTCCGTTAGTGTCAAATAAATGGATCCACGAGAGAGGTCAGGAATTCAGGAGACCCTGCGGCCTGAAAGAGGCAGATTGATCAAACACCTCCACCATCTTCCTCATGCACTCCTCCCCCTGGACTCTGAAAAGATGAACAGCACCCTCCCTGCTGTTCATGTCCACTGTGTCCGCAGCAGCCAACATGTGACCTGTCACATTTATTTTTAACTGAAGAGTATGTGTGTGTGTGTGTGTGAGCTAGCCTACAGTTACATTACCTCTGTTAGTGCCTTTTGTCATTGCACACCAGGGCTTCAAAGGATGGAGCTATTCCTGACAACACTCCTTTACAAACAGGCCTTTAACCATTGAGCTGTATAATGCTATCATATCAGCATATCTTCAACACTGACAGTCAGACCAAAGTGACAAATGTGAGAAAGAACATAAAATGCTTGTTTGCAGTGTTCACAGAATGATAGGGGACGGTCTAATAAAAATGAGTTTTCCAAAATGAATCTTTTTGCTTCACTATTGCCCTTCTCCTTTATTATAACTTTTTTTAGTCAAAATGATTAGAACACTAGTATTTTCAGCAGCTAAAAATGGTTTTAAGTCAGTTATTTCTATCTTTTGCTGTAGTGTGTCAGTAGGAAATATCGGTTTACATTTTCCAAACATTCCTTTTGCCATTAATTGTAATAATCCAGTGAGATTTTTGTCTGACAGCAACCAGTGCTCCACACAGAGATCTGATCTCACAGTCATCCAGTCTTTCTGGAATGACGTGAAGATACAGAACAAACTGAGACAGACTAAATCCAGAAGAACTGTGGAAACGTCTCCAAGATGCTTCAAGAAACCTACCTGCAAAGCTACAGTACTGTTAAAAGTTTTAGGCACTTGTCTAAAAATGCTGTAAAATGAGGATGCTAGGATGATAAATCAACATTTGGTGTGACCATCCTTTGCGTTTAAAGCAGCTTTTGCCCTCTGTGCACTTGCGCAGAGTTTTTCGGGTACCTTTGCAGGTAGATTTCTTGAAGCATCTTGGATATATAACCACGGTTCTTCTGGATTTAGTGGTTTTCGGTTTATGTATATGCTTTATTTTACAGGATTAATTTTTTTTTTTCCAAGGCCATTGTTAGATGCCAGTGTTTCCTGTCATAGCTATGCAAAGATTAGATTTCAAAAACATAGCTATTAAACGGTTTCTTATGATTTTGAATCTGTATTTACTGCAGAATGAAAGCGGTGCTAAAGTCTGATTTTGTGGTGGCTGTGCTTTAAAATTCAATTAGTATCATCTTAATTTCAAATGAAGGAGGATTTTGAAAGTCTGACAGTAGTAAGTGTTGAGTACTAAGGTTAGCCCTGCCTGCTTTAAATGTTTCAAAATGATTAACAGATGAAAACATTTGTTAGAAATTTAGAAAAGTAATCAAATGTAATCTGTTACATTACTTTAAAGTAAATGAAATAGTTACACTACTTATTGCATTTTAAATATGATATATTGCAATCTGTAATCTATTACATTTCCAAAGTAACCTTCCCAACACTGCATTACCCAGCACATTAACTGAACCATGTTAGTACATGTTGATATCAGACCAACCAAAGATGTTCTGCTAGTCTTGGTTATGTACATATGATGGGGCTTATCCACTTTTATTTTTTTGGAAGTGCTTATACATAAGCCATACATAACCAACAAAATATCAAACCCTTGTTTTAGTGCAGTGGTTGATTGACAGCTGAGTAGGTGACGAGTGACTCGGGAGCGTGTCCGAGACACAATTTTTAATATAATAGAAAAGTAACTGGAAAAAATATTTTTCTAGAAAAATTAAATATATTAAATTTTATTAATTTAGTGAAAAACATTTAGATTGTTGCTTTTTTTACTTTGCTTCAGCTCTTTTTTGGTAACCTACAACAATGTTTTTTTTATTGTAATGATGTTTCCTCTTTATGTACAGCTTTCATATATCTTTGGAATTCATTTTTATGCAGGAAAATAACATAAAATGACAAAATGAATAATTGCAATTTAGTTTTTAAATTCAAAATGACCCGAGGGCCTGCTTGATGACATCAAGTAAATATACCAGAAGATGGTCTGTGCTAGTCTTGGCTATGCATCTATAATGATGATTATCTACTTCTCTATTATCTAGTTTTGCATGATGAGTTTCTTATAAAGTCACACATAAAAATCAATAAAATCAATGATTATTTTATTTCTTGCATTTAACATTAACCTGGCAACAATGGCTTTTTAGTTAAAATGATGTTGCCTCTAAAAAAAAAAAAAATCATACTTCATGTACAGCTTTTTAAGTTCTGCATATATACTGTGGTATAATCAGTGTTGGGAGTAACGCGTTACAAAAGTAATGCATTACAGTAATGGATTACTTTTTGCTGTAACGCAGTAGTGCAAGGCATTACTAATCAATTTTCAGTAATATTTTACTCGGTACATGTTCAGTAACACTTGCGTTACAACCAGGGGTTAAATTGGGATTTGTTATGTGTGTGTTGTTTGATTATACTGATTGGACTTGATTAGGAAAGCCACACACCTGTCTATATAAGACCTTACAGCTCACAGTGCATGTCAGAGCAAATGAGAATCATGAGGTCAAAGGAATTGCCTGAAGAGCTCAGAGACAGAATTGTGGCAAGGCACAGATCTGGCCAAGGTTACAAAAAAATTTCTGTTGCACTTAAGGTTCCTAAGAGCACAGTGGCCTCCATAATCCTTAAATGGAAGACGTTTGGGACGGCCAGAACCCTTCCTAGAGCTGGCCGTCCGGCCAAACTGAGCTATCGGGGGAGAAGAGCCTTGGTGAGAGAGGTAAAGAAGAACCCAAAGATCACTGTGGCTGAGCTCCAGAGATGCAGTCGGGAGATGGGAGAAAGTTGTAGAAAGTCAACCATCACTGCAGCCCTCCACCAGTTGGGGCTTTATGGCAGAGTGGCCCGACGGAAGCCTCTCCTCAGTGGAAGACACATGAAAGCCCGCATGGAGTTTGCTAAAAAAACACCTGAAGGACTCCAAGATGGTGAGAAATAAGATTCTCTGGTCTGATGAGACCAAGATAGAACTTTTTGGCCTTAATTCTAAGCGGTATGTGTGGAGAAAACCAGGCACCTGTCCAATACAGTCCCAACAGTGAAGCATGGTGGTGGCAGCATCATGCTGTGGGGTTGTTTTTCAGCTGCAGGGACAGGACGACTGGTTGCAATTGAGGGAAAGATGAATGCGGCCAAGTACAGGGATATCCTGGATGAAAACCTTCTCCAGAGTGCTCAGGACCTCAGACTGGGCCGAAGGTTTACCTTCCAACAAGACAATGACCCTAAGCACACAGCTAAAATAACGAAGGAGTGGCTTCACAACAACTCTGTGACTGTTCTTGAATGGCCCAGCCAGAGCCCTGACTTAAACCCAATTGAGCATCTCTGGAGAGACCTAAAAGTGGCTGTCCACCAACGTTTACCATCCCACCTGACAGAACTGGAGAGGATCTGCACGGAGGAATGGCAGAGGATCCCCAAATCGAGGTGTGAAAAACTTGTTGCATCTTTTCCAAAAAGACTCATGGCTGTATTAGATCAAAAGGGTGCTTCTACTAAATACTGAGCAAAGGGTCTGAATACTTAGGACCATGTGATATTTCAGTTTTTCTTTTTTAATAAATCTGCAAAAATGTCAACAATTCTGTGTTTTTCTGTCAATATGGGGTGCTGTGTGTACATTGAGGAAAAAAAAAATTAACTTAAATGATTTTATCAAATGGCTGCAATATAACAGAGTGAAAAATTTAAGGGGGTCTGAATACTTTCCGTACCCACTGTATATATAAGAATAATATGCATGTGTGTTTTGCAAATATAATTTATTCTGAAGCAATATTCTCATCAGTTTTCTATCAGCTGTGACATAAATCTACGTGTTTTTTATATTTTATCCAAGGGTATTTTTTTTTTACCTTTGTAGAGGGCATTTTCCCGCTAATCTCATAAATACGTTCATTTCAGATTTTTACATTTGATCTATAAATTAAAATATAATAATGTGATTATCTATACGTTATCAAATTAAATCATTTACGCTGAAAATTACAACTGCATTAAATAATATTATGAGATTCTTTTAAATATTTTTTTGAATATACAAACAAGAAATGGAGGAAATGATACTTTTCAACGAAATTAAAACGCCAGTAGTGAGCGTTTAATGAGTGAGTCATTGAGTCGTTCATACCCAACTGCTAGCACTCATTCAAAGCACCACATGTCACAAAGGGGCAGTACCAAGGATGATGCATCCCAAGCAACCAAACACTCCCCCTTTTATAGGCACACAGGCACTAATTGGCTCATGAAACTTACCCAACTGACCAATCATGATAAAGTATGAACACTGATAGGTTCACCTGACTGGGCAACGCCAGCCAATCACACTGGGTCTACACCTCACTCTACCACACATGGGCTAATGAAACTTTGACTCAACCGATTCGTTCAAAACACGGAATCAATCAGCAATGAATAGGCTGTTTGCTGTGAGGTCTGCTGTGTTCCGCCTAAAATGTAAGTGACCTAATATTATTGTATTTTCTTATTGAACTGTTTATAGAACTATTGAACAGTCGTAATGGTGAAAACGTTGTGTGATGTTGCCTAAATAACTGTATTTTAAATATAAAAACTTTCCATTTTGAATTTTTACCTCAGGATGCTGAGTTTCTTAGTGTTTTGATTTCTCCTGGAGAGGCTGTGGGAGCCTCGCCTCAGCAGCGCAACGTTATTCCGGCGTCAATAGATGCATTATATACGGTAGCTATATCCACTATTAGCCACTTACTCTAAATGACCTCCAGCTCTGGTATTACCCACCACAGCCAGCACTTATTTACAATCAGGCTCCAGCTCCAGACAGATTCTTTTGTCATTCTTTTCTGCTGTGGATGCCGTACAAGCTGTGGAGGGTTAAGGTTCTCTGTCCCAATCCTGCCTGTGGACAACATCAGCTGACAGGAGGTGGTCTGCACAAAAGGTCACGGCAGGTTCTAGACATTGACAGAACGTACAACATGGTCACAGAAACCCTCATCTGTACCAAGTGTAGAGCCTCGCATGTGTCCTGGAGTCAGACTGTCCTGCAGCAGCTAGATCTGGGCCATCGCTCTGAGTTTCAGGTCATCCTCACGCGGAAGTAAGTACACTTTCATTCCTCATCCAGTTGTTAGCCCATCATCACATATATAAGCAAATACTTTACAAATCAAATATCTAAAATATATGAATGTGTGGATTTTGCATTTCCTAAGGTACGCCTGTGATATGCGGGTCATCCGGCTCCTGCGTGAGCGTGGCTTAGGCAACAGCCCCACGCGGGTGATCAAGCAGCTGCGTGAAAACCACAGCGAGCAGTGGCTCCATCGTCTGGCCCGGTACACCACCCAATGCGTTGACTTCCTCAATCAACCCGGGGTGATGCCAGTAAAATTCCAGGAGCCCCCAGAGCCTACAGTGGTGCCAAGCTGCAAGTGGCTGCTCACCGTTTACAGCCAAGACATCCTGACAAGGCTGGATGAAATCCATGCAAGGATAACATCCACCTATGGCTCTGTCTTGAAGATGGATTCTACTAAAAAGGTTAGTTGTGGATTTGTTTATTAATGCTGTTGTTTATATACCAGCATGGCACTGTATTTTACATGGTGTGATGTTTGATTATATTTACAGCATGCTTCATATCATGTCTTATTACAGATCACCAAGAAGCTGGCTGGGACAGCGAGGGGAACGGGACTCTGGCTTACCTCTGTTGGCAATGAGTTTGGTCAGGTGCTCATAAGTGTGCTGACAGCCCAGGAAGGAGCAGGACTGGACATGATGGTAGACGGTCTGGTGAAAAGATACCAGCAGGCTGGTGTGGATCCACCTGCTGTGTTGTACGTGGACTGTGGGTGCTGCACCGAGGTGGGCGAGACCAAGCTGAAAACCAGATTCAGAGGCTGGCCAGATCTCGTGATACGCTTGGACATCTGGCATTTTATGCGCAGGATTGCCTTGGGGTGTACAACTGATGCCCATCAGCTGTACCCCATCTTCATGTCACGGCTATCAGCATGCATCTTTGAATGTGATGCGGCTGATGTCTCTATGCTTCGAAAAGCAAAGAGAGAGCTGTTGATGTCCCAGGGTTGGCCTGCGCTGACAGATGACGATGCCAACAAGCATCTGACCAGGGAGGAGCTGGCTCTACATTGCCGGAGGAGGACCCGTGGAGAGGAGACTACCATCCTTCACCTTGAACGACTGCTTACCGAGCTCCTGAGCAGCAAGGGCAATGACTCCCTGGGTGTTCCTCTCCTGGACCGAGAAAGGATGGAGCACATCTGGAGTGTCCAGAAGAAGCACGTCAAGTGTATCCAAGACCCCCCTGGTGTTGCGCTCTATACTGAGACCGGGAGCTTAACCAAGGGAGGTGTGCTTCTGAAGACATACAGATGTGCCAGAGGCTCCACTTCTCTTGAATCCTTTCATTTACACCTTAACCGTTTCATCCCAGGTACGTCTTTGTCACACACACTGTGCGTATGTAAAGAAAGAACATTAAGTGTCTTTGTGTGTTTAACACTCCCTAAAAACTGTTGTGTCGGTTTACAGGGACCAGTGCAAACAGTCTGAACTTTCAGATTTATTTGCTGGAGGGTCTACACCGGTGGAACCAGGATCGGGAGGCTGCTTCGCTGTCATCGGAGCCATCAGCTTTGCGCAGCTACACAGGAGAACTTGTTCACTGTGTAAACCGCAATTATGAAAAGCTGTTTGGCAGGAAAGTGGTCCCCACGTTTTGTCCTCCTGCACGTTACACCGGTAAGAAAATTTTATTATTGTTAATTAACTTGCAATTTCTGTGTAATCTCAGTCGATATTTTATATTTAAGCCTATGAAGTCTACTGTATCTGTGTTTTAGACCTCTAAATTATCAACATGATCAAATTTTTTTCTTGAAACATGCCCTCTTGTCATCTGATTGATATTTTCTATCAAGTAAAAGGCCTTTCAGTATAATTGTACAAACGTCTACCTTCAGCTCATAGTTCACATGTCATTTTGCTGTGAAATCTTTACTATTAGAAAGTAATTGTTATTTTTAGAAAGAATAACTTGGATATTATTAGTAATATTTGGTGACCATTTACTGTACTGAGTATAGGTTTATGGCCTCTGAATTTTTTTTTTCTCTTCGACTATGAGCTCCATGTTCTCACACTTACACTATATGAGCTACAACAAATGCCTTATGTATCAAATATGATACACAACAATTGTATTTAATTCCTGTTTGTTTTTATTCCAGGTGAGCTCATTGGAGTGCAGTATCTGTTCCAGCAGACTGGACAGGCATTGCAGGACATGAACCCAGACTCTGAAGAGACGGCAGAACTCATCGAGGACCTTAATGTGGAGGAGCGAGAGGAAGATGAGGGCTTCTGTGACATCAGCGAGGATCACACCATTGCAGATCCAGAGGTTGTTCTGTCACCACCCTCCTCCACACTGACACTGGGTTCTTCCACCCTGGTTGACACGGCTGACACGGCTGTACTGGGTTCTACATCCCCTTCACTGGTCCCTGACCCCACACAGTCTCCTTGACCCTCAGGACCCTCAGGGACTGCTGTCTCACCGGTTCCCTCTGAAACATCTGTTTCACCACTCCCCTCAGAACCAGAGGATGCTGGTCAGGATGATGATGAAGAGATGGTAAGTGCCAATCCTCTGTATTTCTTTCAAATAAATTAGAATAATTCAAACAAGGATGGATCAACATCTACTTCTTACTACTGCTTTAAATCCAGACTTTGCTCAGATTTTAAACTAAAGTCATTAGTAGGCAACAAAGATGCATCGTGTCAAATCAGTTTTATTCCGTTAGTGCTTTGTACTATACAGATTGTGTGAAAATAACCGAATCAATGGAACTATGCATCAAACAAATGTGATGGGAAAAAATTTATATTTTGTGCTTGGGGTTTATTAATAGGCTGTTGACTACCAAAATGTCCCGGGATATGAACATGTGGACAGGCTGGCAGAATATCTGGTGGAGATCCGGGGTCACAAAGCCCTCAGCCTGACCAATCAGGAAGCCAACATCATAATTGCACTTTGGCAGAACCTGGATGACCGGGACAAGCAACGGTTGGTGTATGCAGCTCGACACCAGAAGAGACTGCTGAGTGGACGCTTCAGAGTACCAAAGAGGCCCACTCACACCCCTGGAGTAGAGAGCACCATCAGAAGTGTGCTGGGTGCAAGCAGTGCACCTGCTCAGTGGCCTGACTGTTGCCGTCTGGTGGAGACCATCTTCATCAGGCTTTGCACAATTCACCCAAGCCCCAAAAGAAAAGGCAAGGGAACGCTGTCGAGATGGTCTCTGATCCTCCAAGTTCTAAGGAAGAACTGTCTTTGAACATCAAATTTCACCCTTTCTTTTCTTCATTTCTCCTTTTTCTTCTTCTCTTCTTCAACAGACTATTGTTCCCCAGCTTGAGCGCAGCGCCTTAGACCGCTCGGCCACACTACCCAGTGGGTCCTTGTTCCACTGGCCGCTTTGTCCGGTGGAATGGCCGCCCCGATGCTGACTTTGCTGAAAAACTGCAGTCTAATCCTGTTTGCGTAAAACAAACCTAATCCCAAGCAAGGTTAACGCTTTCGGCTGTGTTGCTGGCATCTTGTTTGACTTGCATGTACCTGGCGGGCCTGGCTGCCGTCAGGGAAAGTGTGCTCTCACAATATTTTCAAACCTTTATCGAGTACACGCAGGACCTCCCGCCCTTGGTTAAAACCACTGCTGGCAGTGGTGGGATTTGAACCTACGCCCCCGGTGAGACTGGAGCCTAAATCCAGCGCCTTAGACCACTCGGCCACGCTACCCCAGAGAGCAGTGCTTTTCGGCCCTTCCACCCTCCAGAAATAGAGGCAACGGCAGCCGTGGAGCTTTATCGCAAAACCCATCGAGTGCGGCCAAGGAAAGCTCTTTGCTAGGCCATCGCAGCCACAAGAGTCTTCCAAAAAGGTTGCTCTGGCAATGGTGGCATTCTAACCCACACCCCCGACTGAAGCCTTAATTCAGCGCCTTAGACTGCTTGGCCACGCTACACCATGAGGGGGCTTTCCCTGGGCTGCTTTCCACCAACTTTGTCCATGTCGCGCTTCGCCACAAGCGAATGCCTTGAATTTCTCCAAGGTAAAGGCCTCCTTCTTGCAGGGGTACGCAGTCCTACTCCTGAAGGCCCCCCTTCCTGTGGACTGCAGGTCCTTTTCTGATCAAACACACCTGAATGTGCTATTCAAGGCCTTTGGGGCTGTCGTGAAAACGGAAGCCAGCTGTGTATTAGCCGTTGTACTCAAAATAATTTTTTCCAAATGTTTTTCACCCAAAACTTTCAATGAGTTACATTGGCTTTTTCCATTCTTTTAGACTACTTACTTACTTACTTACTTACTTGCATGACAGAAACCTGGCTAAAACCTGATGATTACATTATTTTAAATGAGTCTACCCCCCAAGATTACTGTTATAAACATGAGCC
>NW_015639768.1:584-701 GCF_001515625.1 Sinocyclocheilus rhinocerous | reverse complement strand
TTTTTCATTATTTTCATTAAAAAATAACATGTTTGTAAGTGTCTTGAATTAATGTAACCTAAAAAAATGCATAATATCAATAATATCAATACAACTACTAAATAACTAATAATAACA
>NW_015639768.1:0-197 GCF_001515625.1 Sinocyclocheilus rhinocerous | reverse complement strand
GGTGGAATGGCCGCCCCGATGCTGACTTTGCTGAAAAACTGCAGTCTAATCCTGTTTGCGTAAAACAAACCTAATCCCAAGCAAGGTTAACGCTTTCGGCTGTGTTGCTGGCATCTTGTTTGACTTGCATGTACCTGGCGGGCCTGGCTGCCGTCAGGGAAAGTGTGCTCTCACAATATTTTCAAACCTTTATCGAG
>NW_015639767.1:1067466-1087560 GCF_001515625.1 Sinocyclocheilus rhinocerous | reverse complement strand
AAGAAGACGCTTTTTTGAGAATTCCTGCTTAAAACCGGTTTAAGCCCCGCGAGCAGTTGTGTGAGTTATCACGTGACTCTCCCTGCCCCCACTTCGATCCAAAGAAGGGGAAGAAGAAGAAGTCGGACATGTTTGAGGGAAATGTGTTGAATAAAGAAACGTGGCTGAAGACCAGAAGAAAAGCGGGATTTTTCCAACAATGAGGAATTCGACATATTTTGTTTTTCATTTTTGTTTTCAATTCACTTAATCTGGATAGAGGTATATGTTAAGAGATTTAGATGTATTTTTTTTAGAAAACAAAAAATATTGTTAATAATTTAATTTAAACGTTTAATTTAAATAATTTATAGACAACCACGAACAATTTGGCCAGTTTAGTGTTGTATTTTGTTTTCCACAATCGATGACATTGTTGAAAATCTGTAACCTTGGTAGTGGGGGATGGGCGGCAGTATATTTTACTAAAAACCTGCTGTGCTAAACTCTTTTAATATAAAAAATATTTTAAAATATACGTTTTTATACCAGGTTAATATACTTTAACGCGTTTAACATGGCTTCTGGACAGAACATCTTTTAATCAGTGTGTTTCAAGTGTCCTCTACAAAAGTAGTACGGCTGATGTGAAAACCTCGACAGGATTTGTTAGTAATTATGGCCTTTTATTATAACAGGCAGAGCATTTGAGATTAATCAAACGCATTTGAGGTATTGTAGATGATTTTGGCTTTGGTAGTTAGAGCTCGAGCTTCGTACGATGTATGTGAAAACCTCGACAGGATTTGTTAGTAATTATGGCCTTTTATTATAACAGGCAGAGCATTTGAGATAATCAAACGCATTTGAGGTATTGTAGATGATTTTGGCTTTGGTAGTTAGAGCTCGAGCTTCTTTTTTTTTTTAGGATTTCGTCTAAATTCTTAATGTAATTCGAGCATTTAAGTAATTTCTGATCAACTTTAGTGTGTTTTGTACATATTTTGTCATTGTAATCGTGTTTTAGCCACCGTGTCGTCGTTTGAAGCCCCAAAGTTGCTGCGTCATTTTATGGAGGACACTCCTTGTAGGCCATGTTGGATCGACACAGAGAAGGGCTTTTTTTGTTTTGTTTTTGTTTTAATATTGGTCTGACTTTGCTACGTGTTATCTTACATTGGGTAAAAAGTCGAGTTTTTAATGATATGTTTGTTTTTGGCTCCTTTAGGCCTCGGTTTTGCTTTTTCCGGTTTATTTTGGGGGTGTAGCAACGTCACGAGGTTGCCTTCAGATCTTTTATTTTATATATTTGTGATTTTTCAGGCAGTCGATGAGGAACGGGTTGTAAGGCGAGGTGAACAGTGCGTGTGTGTGCGCCGCATTTGTCTGTCACACGTGACTAATCGGGCGAGCCAATGGCGTATTTCCAACCTGACCCGGATGATCGCGCCTTAGTTTTGGGCAGCCAATCAGCGACGTCGGTTGACGTAACGCAAAACTCTTGAGAAACGCAGTGTTTCTGGAAATGGTACCGCATCTTTGAGTGTTTTTTAATTATTCGTGTAAATGTTTTGCTAAATGTTGTTCTTATAACTAAAGCGGCGGCGTTGCTTAGACGAGTGATTTTTTTGCGAAATAATCTGGTTTAAATCCACAAATCGTGTTGTGTGGGCGTGGCCTGTTTGACTGACAGATAGAGTGGCCAGTGGAATTCGCGTAGGCGTGTACTTACGGCGTTGCATCAGCCAATGGCGCCGTCGATGGGTTTATAAAAAGTCGGGCGGAGCCTTAACGTCGCCATTTCATTGTAGCTCCGAGCTGGAGGATCGAGGAAGTCAGAAAAACAAGGCCGCGAAACTCGGATATTCGAACGAAACCGGTTTATAAACCGAATCCGGATCCATCCCAATGGAGACGGCCATTAGCCCGCCCTTTGACAGGTACCAATTGGAGTAAATGACTGCACTTGTTCTGTGAACGAAAATGTTATTGGAATATAGTCTTAATTCGGCATCTTTCGGAATTATTTTATTTTAATCACTTGCGCCCTGCGATAACATCAAGCGAAACGCTGGAGTATTAAGACTGCATTGACTTTCGCTCTTTAATGGCAGTGATGCTGGAGACTTTCATTTTTACAGCGTCAGTACGCGACTAGTGTTCAAGTTTCCAAAGTCTGATTTTTAACGAGCAACTGCCCGCGTTTAGTGCGCAGGCGCGCTTTCGCTCCCAGAGTTATTTATTTACTGCTATTCTCTCGGTGTTCAGACTGTCACGTTTGAGCAATACAAAACCTATTTTTCATATCTGAGACTTGTTTGAATTGTGTAACTGATTGCATGTCTTTAGGGTGCGAACGGTAAGTTAGCATGATTGGCTAATGCTATCAGCGGCTGGTATGTTTTGATTCGTCGTAGAGGTTGCCGACATTTTATTAGAAATGTATGCAGATTTGCTTTGGGTGATTAAGACTCGAAAGTGTGTTGTGAATTTTAAACGCACTGTTATGCATCGATCAGGTCTTCCGCGAGTGTTAAAGCGAGCATGTGGTTGTGAATTTGATCAGTAGATTATAATACAGACTGGCGTAATGAAACGCATGGTATTTCATTGGCATAATTATATGTATAGATATAGGTCATAAGGCGGCGACTTGGCTTACGGAAACTAATAAATAATGTGTCAGCGTCGGGTGTTTTATTAGTGGTTTTTGCTTTTGTTATATTAATGTGATTTTATTGTTTGTTTGTGGCTCGTATGTTGACAAGTTGTAGTCATTCTGAAACGCGTCTTGTGTTGCGCTTCCGTCTCGTACCACGTGGAGTTTTGTCAACATTTTACACTGAGCTGCAGCCTTTTTGATCACATCACGGCCTCTTTTGGTGGCGAGAGCCATTGATTTGTGAAATCTAATGGCACAACACTGAATAATTTGTGGGGTTGTTTCGCTTTTGGTTGCTTAGCAACGCGAGTAGTTAAAAGGAGCCGCGTGAAGCCTGCCATCTGCCCCCTCCCAACCAGCATGCAGAATAATTAGACCTATTATTTGTTCTTGTTTTTTTCCCCCCAAACATTGTTTGTATACTAACATTTTACTTAACTGAAAATAAAAGTTTTAAATGTGAACTGTTTGTGATTTTTGTATCATTTAGCATTTGCATATTTAATTCTTAAGTTGTTTAGAAAACGTGCTTAATATGCTTTATCAAGATTTTAAGTTTAAAAATGTATCTTGAGATAATGTGGGATGGATTTACACGGGTCACAAAGTTTATTTCTCTAGGAGCAGCCTGTGTGCCTTGTGTATTTTTCAGTTTGTTAATTGACACTCAGTCCATACTGGGGCAGGTATGCAAACCTTCACTTACAGAAACTGGCTGGAAGGCATGAGATCGACCTGCAGAATGAGTGAACACCCACCTCAAGTGTTTTGTAGTCTGTAGTTCTGCACTAGAAGCTCCTGACACCAAGACGAAGTCCTTGTGTGTATAAACACTTGGCAATAAAGCTCTTTCTGATTCTGATTAAAATCTTATTATTAAAATGACCATACAAATGTTGCATCATTGTGCTATCCAGCAATCCTAATGTACACTGAGAATGATTCCCAAGAGGATGCACTTGTAATAAATTTGATGCTTCCAATTTATTGTCTTTAAAGTGTTCAACAGTTAGGCTTCAGAAGGTAAGTCTTGGGGAGGAAATTAGATTCTTCATATTATCAGCTTATAAAATATGAAGTCTTTTGTTTGTAACCTAAAATTACTTGGGGTAGTGCAATTTTACAATTTGTAAGTGTATAAAATACGTAAAAATGTCCTACATTTCTGTATACAGGAGTTCAGAATTCATATTCGTTTTTAAAACCATGATATTGTAAACTAAGCTATGATTCATTTCTTCATATCTGAGTCATTTCTGAGTTATTTTATGTGCATAAAATCAATTTAAATGAGAATACAGCAGTGAAATTCAACTGTGGGGTAATGCTCCTTTTTCTATTGAAACTGAAGAAAATAAGCCTTTGTTATATTTACTAACCCTTTAATAATAAAGCATTAGGGGTGAATCATTAGTGAAGTTAGTCCACTGGGCAGGAAGAATTGATTTGTGATTCAAAATATTTATTTTGAGGCCTGTTTACTCATTGGCTAATTCCTCAGATAAACACAAACATGAGCTGATCTGGGTTATTAGGTCTGTTTAAGGCCCCGCCCCCAGTTTCCAGTAGGATAGTGGGTATCGGTTTGGAATGTGTTCTAGCGTAACTCACCCATGCCTGGACGCATAAACTGCTGAAGGGCCAGTTGTGTCTTCATGCTTGGTTCACATAAGCAAAACACGCGATTAGTCATAGAGCTTGAGTCATGAGTCAAATGTTATTATGTTGACTTTTCATATTTCATCTCGTATAGTCTATTATTAGTTATATAATTTGTTTATGACCTGTATTTTCTCTACATGACACACCCTCACCTTCCTGTCTCCACAGCTCTTTGGGCGGGGGCGACGGCATGGTGGGGGTCACCATGATGGAGCAGACCATCTCCACTCCCGGCAAGCGCATCCGCAAGCCGTCGCTGCTGTACGAAGGGTTTGAAGGACCTGCTCTGCCCCAGGTGCCTCAATTCGGACCCCCTCAACCCCCTGTGCGGGACCCCACTCGACTGGGCCGCATGACCAACCAACTGCAGTTCCTCCAGAAGGCTTTACAGAAGACGTTGTGGAGGCATCACTTCGCCTGGCCTTTCCATGAGCCGGTGGACGCTTCCAAGCTCAACCTGCCTGTAAGCTGGATCTTGTTCCAGAATGGACTGTTTGAGGGATTTGTTATTAGGCTCTGTGTTTAAATCTATAACAAAATGGCATGTTATACCACAAGTAATGGGTCTAAACTCAAGCGTGTGTTTTTCTGACTTAATAATGACTTCTATTTGTTATCTCATACAGGATTATTACAAAATCATTAAACAGCCCATGGATATGGGGACTATCAAGAAAAGACTGGAAAACAATTATTACAGCAGTGCCAGCGAGTGCTTGCAGGATTTCAACACCATGTTTACCAACTGCTACATCTACAACAAGGTCAGTCAGTTCATTTGTGTTCAGGTGAAAAGTTCTATAAGCGTTGTTTTTTCAGAGCTTGGATTTATTTTGTTGTTCCATCAAGCTCAGGTCTTCTACCCAGGCTATTATGGAGCAATTACTCGCATCGTCATGTGATCTAAAAGTCGTCTGTTTATTACAGCCAACAGATGACATCGTGCTGATGGCTCAGTCTCTGGAGAAGGCTTTCCTGCAGAAGGTTGCACAGATGCCCCAAGAGGAAGAAGAGATTGCTGCACCTGTCCCGAGGGGCAAACAGGGCAAACCTAAAAAAGGCCACAGATCAAGTAAGAATGGGTTGAAAAACAGATGAATCTGAATAAATTGATGAAGAGAGCAGTTGGATTTTCGTGGTCATGGTCTTGATAGCTACCTGGATATATATTTTTTTATAAATCTAAATATGACTATATAACAATTTAGCATAAAATTAAATTAAATAAAAAAAACTATGTAATTAAAATAATTATTTCCAGACCTGGAAAAGTCGCAGAAGTTAACAAAATCCTAAAAAGTTGTGGACGTGGACATTTTTGGGGTACAGTTTTTATACATTTATTTTAATTTAAAATAAAATATCTATTACTCAAGAAATGTCCACAACTGAATTTCTGTGACTTTTTCAGGCCTGGAAATCACAATTTTTTTTTGTGATTTTATATACCGTATTGGCCCGAATATAAGACGACCCTGATTATAAGATGACCCCCCTTTTTCAAGATTTTTTCAGATGTATTTCCAAGAAAAAAACATCGTCTTATATTCGGGTCAATACGGTATATATGAGTTTTTTTCTGCCTTCATGCTTATGCATTTCTTTCTTTTTTTTTCCCCTCTCTCTTTTAGGTGGATTCACGACAGCTCATCAGGTCCCTGCTATATCTTCCGTGTCGCAGTCGGCTTACTCCCCTCCCACTCCAGACACCCCAGACTCGGTCCTCTCCACCCCACTGCAGACGCTTATAACCAAGACTTTGCCTCCCACTTCACACAGCACCCCTGCGCTGATGGGCCTGCCCCCTACTCAACCGACTGCAAAGGTAAGACCACCTCTTTCCTAATCACATCTATTTATGCAAATCAGTTTTGATATGCAACATAACCTAGTTGGAATACCAACTAGTTTGTTTGCTTAAGTGCAGTTTTTTCACCATTCTTTCAATAGAAAAAGGGTGTCAAGCGCAAGGCAGACACAACCACCCCCACCACCACAGGCATGCCGCTCGCTATGGGTGTAGGTGGCATGGGTCTCGGCATGGGTGGCGGTGACTCCCCGCTCACGCTCTCCACTTTGGGTGTTGACCCCAATCAGAGCCTGTCCCTTGGCCTGGGCATGAGCCTTGGCGGAGGCCTGGTTGGAGACAAAGTACCGGCAAGACGAGGTGGCAGTGGCAGGCCCATCAAACCACCACGAAAAGACTTGCCTGACTCCCAGAACCAACATCAGCCGGTGCGGCGCGGGAAGCTAAGCCAGCAGCTACGGTACTGCAGCACGATTCTCAAAGAGCTGCTGTCGAAGAAGCACGCGGCCTACGCCTGGCCCTTCTACAAGCCGGTGGACGCTTCCTCACTGGGACTGCACGACTATCATGATATTATCAAGTGTCCTATGGATCTAAGCACAATAAAGGTGCGTGTAAAGAGATATATTACGATATAAAACCCCACCATGTGCACGATCAGATCTACATGATTTTTTCATGATCTTGCAGAGGAAAATGGATCATCGGGAGTACAGGGATGCATTGCAGTTTGCTGCTGACATCAGGCTAATGTTCTCAAACTGTTACAAGTACAATCCCCCAGATCACGATGTGGTGGCCATGGCCCGGAAATTACAGGTATGGACACAGACAGGCTTTATTATGATTTCATTTGAGCAGAATATCGCATTGGTGATTGCTGAACTCACACTTGTGTGTTTGTCAGTGTTTTCAGACCGTCAGCACTTTTTTTTTTTGCAAGGCAGAGAGAGCATGTGCATGGTTTCCAGATTGGGAAGATTAAGTAAAACACTTTACCCTTTAAGGGAATTTAAACTCTTGACATCTGGCCACCCCAAGCTTTTAAGTAAAAAATTTAAGTTTGTGGAAGCTTGTTACCAATGCAAGATAACAGAAATGTCAAAAAAACAAACAAAAAAAAACATTTTTAGGATAAATAACTTGATGATTATGCTTAGTTAATCGAGAGAACCAGAAATGATGATCGTGACTGAAATACGATTAATCGTGCAGCCCTACTTGCACTTGCACATTAAAAGCTTGTCCAAAATTGGATGTTAAAAATTTCTTCTATTTCAGGATGTCTTTGAGTTCCGCTTCGCCAAGATGCCAGACGAACCCCTGGAGTCCCTCCCACCTGCGTCCCTAAGCGGCGGCCTGGGCGGTCACTCCTCCTCTTCCTCCTCCTCTTCCTCCTCGTCATCAGAGAGTGGCGTGAGCAGCGAGAGTGAGAGCGAGAGCAGCCCGAGCTCCGACAGTGAAGAGGAGAGAGCGCATCGCCTGGCCCAGCTTCAGGAACAGGTGTGTACACAGGTAGCGACTGAACTTTTCCAACAAAGTCCGCTAAACCGGGACTGACAGATTTGGCGTAGTTGTACATTTACTGAGAGCTGCAGTGGTCGTGGGTTTAACACTCACTCACTCGCTTGTCTGCAGTTGAGGGCGGTGCACGAGCAGCTGGCCGCGCTGTCCTCTACACCCATCATCAAGCCCAAGAAGAAGAAAGAAAAGAAAGACAAGAAGAAAAAGAAGAAGCCGGAAAAACACAAGCGGGCCAGGAGTATGATAGAGGACGATGTACTCATCCAGCCGTCCAAAAGGCAAAAACTCTCCAAGACACCAAAGAGCAGGAGCAGCAGCAAAGCGGCGACATCCACTCAAGGCAAGAAGGGCTCCAATAAGAAGAGCAGCAAGAGCAAGTACGTCTCGCATACACATTTACTGCGTGCCTAATTAATTTGAACCTGAAAATCAACAAAACATAAACTTGTCTTATTTCTTTCCCTAGATCCTCAAAGAAATCTCAAGCCGCCTCCTTTAACCCTCAACACATAAGCCAGGGTGGTCTTACGCCACACTATGACTCTGAGGAGGAAGAGGAGACCAGCCCGATGAGCTACGATGAGAAGCGGCAGCTCAGCCTGGACATCAACAGACTGCCGGGTGAGAAACTGGGCCGCGTCGTTCACATCATCCAATCGCGAGAGCCCTCGCTGCGTGACACCAACCCCGAGGAGATTGAGATCGACTTTGAGACGCTCAAACCGTCCACACTGCGTGAGCTGGAGCACTACGTCATGATGTGTTTACGCAAGAAACCACGGAAAGCTAGCGGTAAGAGCATTTCGATTCAGATGGATTCAAACTAGGGCTGTCGATTTAACTTGATTAATAAATAAATTTATTAATTTATTTAATTAAAACATTAATTATTAATTTTTATATTAATTAAATTGTTTATTTAATTAAATTATTTATATTTATTATTATTTTGTGTGATTTAATTATGGAAGAAATAACATTAAAATGTTACAATTAGTTTCTGAATTAATCAGAAGTTTGAATTAATCTGTTGGTTGAATGAATCACTGACTCTCTCAAGAATGACTTGTTGTGACCTGCTCGTGGTTTTGGTTTCATTTTGAGAGCATTATATCATATTTAGTTTTTTAAAATAATTTCATATTTCAGTATTCTTTTTTTAAACATGAATATCCATTTATTAACATTATGCAATTCTGAATCAATTTTAAATTTATCTTAATTTTCTTATGTCTATTGAATGCTTTTCTCATCTAAAAACAATAATGACTTTATATGATCTTTTTAGGGGGTTGGATGGTTTCTCAGCCAAAATGAATTTGTGATTCAGTGTTTTCCACGGACTTCCACTCTGTGTGGCGGCACTTCCCCCGGGGGAAATATAGGCTATATATAAAACAGCTAAGTGTGGCGGGCCGCCACAAATAAATCAATGCATCGGAATCATTGTGATTAATTAGATTTATTATTTGGCACATCATGTTATTAATAAACATAGTAATATAAAACCTTTATAGCTTGACAGCCCTAATTATTACCCTTTTTATATTTATGCCATTGATTTGCTAAAACGATATGAGCTTCCCTGGAAAAAGGAAGGTTTGTTCTTGAGCAGCTGATGGAAATCTGATACTAGACATTAACCCATCATGCATTGTGCAGCCCCACCTTTCCTGGTTTTATTCAGCACACTACAGGTAGACAGCAGTCTGCTATGAACGAACACGACGCTGTTCTTTCATTCCTCCACTGATGTAGATGTCAGAAAGATTGTGACCTGCTCGTGGTTTTGGTTTCATTTTGAGAGCATTATATCATATTTAGTTTTTTAAAATAATTTCATATTTCAGTATTCTTTTTTTAAACATGAATATCCATTTATTAACATTATGCAATTCTGAATCAATTTTAAATTTATCTTAATTTTCTTATGTCTATTGAATGCTTTTCTCATCTAAAAACAATAATGACTTTATATGATCTTTTTAGGGGGTTGGATGGTTTCTCAGCCAAAATGAATTTGTGATTCAGTGTTTTCCACGGACTTCCACTCCGTGGCGGCACTTCCCCCGGGGGAAATATAGGCTATATATAAAACAGCTAAGTGTGGCGGGCCGCCACAAATAAATCAATGCATCGGAATCATTGTGATTAATTAGATTTATTATTTGGCACATCATGTTATTAATAAACATAGTAATATAAAACCTTTATAGCTTGACAGCCCTAATTATTACCCTTTTTATATTTATGCCATTGATTTGCTAAAACGATATGAGCTTTCCTGGAAAAAGGAAGGTTTGTTCTTGAGCAGCTGATGGAAATCTGATACTAGACATTAACCCATCATGCATTGTGCAGCCCCACCTTTCCTGGTTTTATTCAGCACACTACAGGTAGACAGCAGTCTGCTATGAACGAACACGACGCTGTTCTTTCATTCCTCCACTGATGTAGATGTCAGAAAGAGTCATCTCCCGATTAACTAATATTGGTGCAAGGATAAATAATTACATGAAAAATGAAAAATACATAACTGTTTAAAAATTTGGGGTTGGTAAGATTTTTTTAATGTTTTTGAAAGAAGTCTCACCAAGGCTGAATTTATTTGATCAAAAATACAGTAAAAACAGAAACAATATTGCTGCAATTTAAAATGACCCTTCTTTATTTTAATATATTGTAAATTGTATTTTATCTCCAAAGAGAAAGGAAAACTTGAAATCGCATCATATGACCCCTTTAATGTTTTTGGAAATTTAGCATTCTTCGATGAATAAAATGTTTATTAAAAAAAAAAATCATCAATTTGATGTCTTTGCTTAATAAAATTATTAATCTTACTGACCCCAAAATTTTGAACAGTAGTGTAAATATTGTATTGGCCCTGCTCTCTAGATAAGAGTGTATACATTAACAAATTTATTTTTTTTTATTTATATTTTATATAATTTAATGGTAGCAAATGAGACCTGGACAGAATTGGGGAAATTAAATGCAAATCTGTTTTACATTTACACATTTAGCAGATGCTTTTGTTCATATTTGCTCCATTCGAGCTTCAGTATTTACTCTTGATTCACTGCAAGCAAAATTAATTTACTGTCAGTAGATTTTGAAAACTTCAAAAGAGTGAACTAACACAAATTCCCACAAGTGTGCACAATTCATGCTGATAATCTCTAGAAGGCTTGTAATTCAGTGGCCTAGCTGATACATGGTGGTCTATCACTAAAAAATATCCACCTAAATAATGGAACCGTTAGTTTGAAGGTTTTTCTGAATGCTACTTTCTTAATCCATTTACATTTGTTGTATCTTTGATTTAACATTTAAGGCACTGGTGCAGGTAGAGACTCTTGATGGATTATGACACATAACATGCAGTTTATGAGATGCTGTAGAGACTTTAGTAGTTGAATGGGAATTTTGACTCAATGTGCTTCTTGTGTTTTCCAGTGACAGTCAAAGGCACTGCAGGGAAATCCCGTGAGGAACTGGCTCTGGAGAAGAAGAGAGAGCTGGAGAGACGACTGCAGGACGTCAGCGGCCAGCTCAACTCCGCCAAGAAACCACAGAAAACCAAAGGTAGAGACCGAGATGTTCATAGATGATCAGTGCTCGTTCAGAATCGGGTTAATCGAGATTAACTGATTTAACACATCTCTCTCTCTCTCTCTCTCTCAGTGGAGAAGCCCACAGCGGTGGAGCCTCATGCCGCAGCGTCTCGTCTCAGTGCCAGCAGTTCCAGCTCAGACTCCTCTTCCTCATCATCCTCTTCCTCCTCCTCTGACACCAGTGACTCAGACTCAGACTGAGCGGATCGAAAGAACGGACATCAGTGAAAACATGCACTCCATCCCAGAATAGAATAGAGTTTCTGCTCTTAATAACAGTAACTGTTAACAGAAAGATGTTTAAGGAAGAGCAGTGTTTCTCTTTAGATGTATAGAAGCAGGTCAGAGAGAATTCTGGGAAATGTTGGACGGAGAAGGAACTAATGGAAAAGCAGACCAGGGCATCGTTGTCTAGTTTGGGACTCATTTCTGTTAGTCCATCCTTCTTTACTTTGTGTATATACATGTACAAAGATATATAAATATCTATTTTTCTTTTATAAAGAAGAATTTTAAGCAATTCCCTGGTAGGGAAGAATACAAAAACCTGACTTTTTCTTTTGTGTTTTTTTTTCTTTCCCTTTTTTCGTTTGACCTTTTAGTAGTTTGTCTTAAAGAAAAAAACAGAAGGCTTGGAGTGGAAACTGCTGTCACTTTTGTTTGCATGAGTGAGTGTGTGATGTGTGCCATTGAATCCCGTGGTTTTCCCATTTACACACTTTGCACATACGTGGATGTATTGCCGCTTGGTTGTGCATTTGAATTAAAAAAAAAAAAACGAAGCTCCATCTATTTAAATGGCATCTGTACACCTAGAAGTTATGAGAACAGGGAATTACGTCACTCGTCTCTGATGGGTGACTTGTTGGCGTCTTAACTTGAATCTGATCACCTCTCCATCCAGCCTGCTTTACTTTCCATGGTCATATGAATGGGTTCAAATCTCCATTGTTTTATATACAAACATGCAGAATCTTGCTCTTTGAATTCAGCTGGGCCACATGAGCATTTGTGGATTTCTAGAGCGGAACAGAGTCTTAGATGCACTATGAGAGGTACACAGCTGCTTAATAGCTGTTGATATGAATACTGTTTGTAAATCTTGGTTTTTGAGTTTTGGTGTGTTTATTATTCACCCAAAGAATTAATGCACAATTGGTGGTTTTAACAAAATGACCCTCGTATTCAGAAATGAAATGCTTGGAAATATAGTTTCAGTTTTATAGCACATGCTGTTACATGACAATAGCAACAACAAAATTTGAAGTCTGTATTTTTTCCTTTCAAAATTGTGTACATATGTAACCGTTTCATGACCTCGTAGCGTGCATCTGTCAATATGACCTGATTTCTGCTTCCTGCATAATTTTTTTTTTCTACTTCAGTTCTTCTGTTTAGTCTCGTGGCTGGTTTTTTCCAAAGCTCGATATGTTTTTTTTAAGACAACAACAGCAAAACATAACAATATGAAACCTCAAGCTATAAGCATCATCTCAACAGATGCTTCATGCAACCATTATTCTCATCTGAAAAATGTTATGTTAATAAAGAGGGTGAGATGTCTTTAAAACAAAATCCTGCGGCTCGGTGTGTTTCTTCAGGTGCATGTTATTTCATTAGATTTCTACATGATTTTCAGGGAATATATATTGCATCTAGGGATATTATAGTTCGTTAAAACCATTAAAAAAATTGTAGTTGCCACATTTCTAATTTTCATTTAGTTTCACATGTACTACATACTTGACATTAATAAAACTATAGACATTTAAATAAAATAATAATAAAAATGACAAATTACTAAACTAAAATGTAAGTAAAATTAAATAAAAACTGACCTAGATCTAATGTAATGTTAGCTAATGTAATATATAAAATTATAATAAATAGAAATTATAGCACATTTTATATTTTTTTATTTTATTATTTGATATTATACTAAAGCTAACACTAAAACAGTTTTACACTAAAAATGCATTGCACAGATGAAGATGAGCTACATCAGAAGGTGGCAGTAGTTGTTTTTGTCCGCTGAGTATCTTTAGTAGGTCAGTTACACCTGTTAGCATTACATTCCCATTCAACTCAATGGCAGTTGCTCAGTTTGCAGAAGCCCTGTAGAGGTCTGTTGTGCTGAGGTAAGTATATTTGGGTTACATGATGAACCTATAGATGGGTTTTGTTATTTAGTAGTTCACTGGATTTCAAACTCAGCTAATAATTGTGTAATTTAGTTAATTCTCACTGAATGCTCCCTCATTTTTATGTAGATGATAGTAGTGTGGAAAAAGATATTTTAGTGAAACTGAAATGTGTTTGACTAAAGACAACAAACTAGCTGAAAGAGAGCTTTACAGGCATTGTGTATTTTTTATTCCTGGTCTCATGCGTGATTGATACTAAATCATAAGGAAGTATCCCTAAGCAGTGAGGCGTATAAATGCTTTCATTATTTAAAGGGGTCATAGGATGGCCATTTTCCACAAGTTGATATGATTCTTTGGGGTCTTAATGAAAAGTCTGTAACATAGTTTGGTTAAAATGTATCAATGGTAGTGTAAAAAGCACATTTTTTACCCTGTAAAAACAGCTCTTTTCAGAGCAGGCAGTTTTGTAGCATTTACCTTTAAATGTTAATGAGCTCTGCTGACCCCGCCCCTCTCTTCCGAGCCGCTCTCTGAGGGACTGTTTACTTTAGCCGCATTCATGGTGAAACTTGCTTATTAGCACATTATTAGGAAAGGCGATTTGCCAAGATTCGTTAAAAAAACCTTACACTTACTTCTTCTGTAGGTGAAGCTGGATCACGAATGATTCGTGCAAACATAAACGCATTTATGTAGATCGGGGGGCGCATTCTCTTCAAAAACAAACGTAATGTAAATGACGTAATGTAAATGACACCTCAATCACTTATTGAGAAAGGGGTAAAGATTTGAGTACATTAACAAAAAAACACTGGGTGGATTTTTATCATTATAGGGTGGTTGTGTACACACACTGCCAACACACATTTCAGTTCAAACAACTTGTAAAAGTGCATGTAGCATCCGATGACCCCTTTAAACACTCTCCTCAAACAGCTCCAACAACAACACAGAGATGAGGGCACTCAGATTTGTCCTGGTGGGCTTTGCTTTTTTGTTGTGTCTCGTCTAAAGGTGAATTTCGTTCCATGAAATTACTGTTATATGAAGACAGGACTGACTTGTAACGCCAGTATGGCCACTTCACGGTGACTAACCATACGATCAGAAACATTCTAGCTTCTTCTTATGGTACGTTCCTGTGGGATCTTTCCAAAAGCCTCAGTGCAGATAAATAAAATGACAAATTGCTGAATATGCTGATTTCTGGATTCTTAAACATCTTTACTGGCTTCTATGGTTCCCTGAAGAGCCTTTAACATTCATAGAACTTTTCCAGTCTACAAAAGGTTCTATATAGTGGAAAAGGGTTCGTTAGATTATTAAAATGTTCTTCACACTAAGAAAAAAGTGGTTATTTTTATATTTTAAGAACTATTCACTGAAAGGTTCTTTGAGGAACCAAAAAGGATTTTTTTTTTTAACGTATCATAACTGGCATATTTACTTGAATCTGTTCCCGTCAGATGTTTATGTGTTCCAGGACATCGGTGAATGTGAGTATAGCAAGGAGGATTTGTCTGACATGGTCTACACAGTGAAACTGGTCTTCAACCAAAAGCTTCGGTGCAGTTATGACTCGAGGTTGGGGAAGTATGTTGGTTATGATGAGCTTGGGATCAGAAATGCTGAGCATTACAACAATCAGAGCTGGAAACACTGTGCAAAGCTAATGCAAGGTTTTACATTAAAAGCGAAACGAGGAAGGGTAAGCAACTTCAGCTCCTCCCAAATGATCTCAAGTTTATTAAGCCGGAGTATAAAACTTGATCTATTCTTCTGCTTTTTGAGTCGTAAGAAACTGGAAATGAAAGCAGAGAGTCTGAATTGATTGAAGAGTTGCATCACTTAAATTTGCTGGAGATGATGGTTACCTTCACCACATTTATTTCACTGTCATTACACTTGTCTTCTCAACCATGTAAGGCTCGTTACGGTCAGCTGACCGCGCTGGAGTGCCATGCGTACGATTCCTACCCCCAGGCCATCAATGTCACCTGACTGCAGGACGGATCAGAGGTCTCTACTCAATTGGATAACGGGGACTGGAGCCACCAGATGCATTCATACCTGGAGCTGGTGCTAGAGGAGTCCCAGTGAGCTGCCGAATGGAGCACAGCGGTCTGGAGGAGCCTCTCGTCGTTCAGTGGGGTGAGACACGCTCGTGCTCCATACTCACTATTGATTAGATAACCGCGGGAATTTACCTGACAATCAGTGAACTTCTCACATATGATTCTTCTAGAAGAACTGCAGGGTAATTATTACCGATTAAAACTATTAAACACATTTTAATTTAAATAAAGCTGAAATAAAATCAAATATAATTTAATACTTAAATTAAAACTAAATAAATATTTACAAAAACTAATAAAAATGACAAGCATGTAAAAAAAATTACTAACAATAAAAAATTAAAAGCTACTTGAAATATTAATAAAAACTAAACCTCTATATAAAAAAGAAAAACCTGTATATAAGTCTGGAACTGAAGAGCCATTTTGCTCATGACTCAACAAATGTGGTCTGGTGCATAACAAAATCACTAAAAATTAAGTAAAAAAAAAAAAAAAAGCTATTAAAATATGAATGAAAACTATAGTGGTATATAAATAATATTGAAATAACTGGTATTTTGCACAGCCCATTAAATGCAAAATTACTAATAATTAAAACTGAAATAAAAACAGAAACTACAAAAATAAAAACTAGCTATTAATTATCAATAATAATATTCATATAAATATTACAAATATTAATACAAAATGTCATAGTATTTAAATAATATTAAATACCACTGGAACTGACAAGGCAATTACAAAATTACAAAAAAATTTAACTACTATTAAAATAAAACTGATAATACAAAAATAAAAGTAATGAATAAACTGCTTGAACTTTATCAGCGTCTCGTGCATAACGTGGTGTAGTCATGAGGTGCTCGTTCACATTTAAAAAATACTTCTACAAAAAAAAAGTTTCATCTGCAGATATGGCCTTGTTTAGGGATCTGTGTCTTTGTGCATACAGACATCTGACTGCTGAGTAGTGATTGTGTTTTTCAGCACATATGCACCCTTAATTTACAGAGAAAAGAAGGTCAGGGAAAAATCTGTAGATGGAAAAATCTCCATACAAGTTCTTTGTGCATTTTTCTTTTTTTTTGTACTTGTTACTTTGCACTTTTTGTTAGAAAATGTTTATTTACTATTTATTCAAGTTTTTTAAGGTATCTAATATTTTGATACTTAATTTCCATGATCTAAATATTCTTAAAAAGTTTGTTGTCATTTGGAAGTGTGTAGGCCTTCTTGCATTATTATGCTGTTACATTATGATTATATATTCAGTGGCATAAAATGGTCTTTAAAATGACAATAATATCGCTTATCGCAATTATTTCTGGGGCAATATATCGCACAACAAAAAGTTGTTATCGTGACAGGCCTAAACACTGGAACTGTCAAGCCATTTTGTCCACGACCCAACAAATGTGGTTTGGACCCCAAAAAAATTACTAAAATTAAAATTAAAATGAATAATTAAAAAAAATAAGAGCTAATTAAAGTATTAATAAAAATATAATAGTATATAAATAATATTAAAATAACACAAACTTGACAAGGCTTTTTATCCACGACCCAACAAATGCAGTCTGGTCCAAAGTTTCCGACACTTCAATCTTTTCCCTCTGCAAATACAGTCACGTCTTTGAAATGCTATACTGCAGGTTTGAGTTGATGAAGTACATCGTGTTGGAATTACTAGAAGTTTCCAGCTGCTAAAATCCACACACATGCACTTTGAGTCATGATGTCCAGGTGGTTTTCTTGCATTGTTGGTTTATTGATTTGCATGTACTGTTGAAACAGGTTGTTTATGTCTGTCACTTTCTCTCCCGCTCAGACTCGACCTCTCTCGATACCAGAATCACAAAGTTAGCTGTGGGTTGCTCTTTTTTCCTTATCGGCCTCATTGTGGCCCTTTCCGCTGCATACTGGTACAAGAAACAGCACAGAGGTAAACCTCCACCACTACTGAGCCTAAAATAATTATACAACTATGATAATGCAGGATAGCTCTAAAGAAAATATGTCAATTCTTTTCTTGTCTCTTCCCCTCCATTGAAAGCTGAAATGATTTTATGGTGTTAAAGTTTGAACCATTGAATATCAACTCCGCTTTTGCATGTGTGTCTATGTAAATCGTTTATTTCCTCCTGTTGTTGTATATTATTGCTCATTTTAATAAAGATTTAATGGCTGAACTTACCTATGCATGATTGCCTCGGGCTCATTTACATATCAGACCAGTGCTCTAAACCAAACAGAGGGACAGACAGAAAAAATATGCAAAATACATGCCTCCAAATTGCAACAAAATATCAAAGAGGTTTATTGTGTCTGTGGGAAACGTGCATATGTTTAGGGATTCATTGATGTTTTATTTTTTAATCTAATGGTGTTGAATGATATCAGTAGTAGAGACTGAGGTTAACTGCTCTCTTCATTTCCCAGACGCTCCAGCGCTGGGCTGGATTTCAGAGCACAGCTGCAATGCAGAGCTTATTCACAGTCAGAGATAAGAGTGCATTATCACTCCTCAATACAAGAGCTCTTTGTGTTAAAGCTCTTCACGTTTCCCTCAAGAACTTCATTAGAGCTATATTTGATGTAGGAACAAACCTTTTAATGAACAAAAAGATTGTGATTATGAGTTTAATAAAGAAAGGAAGCAATATGTAAAAAAGACTGCAAAGAAATTATATTACAAAATAAATATTATTTATTAATTAATTTGTACATAGTATGTATGTTTGTATGTATGTATGTATATATATATATATATATATATATATATGTATATATAATTTTAATAATTATATTGTTATTAAAATCATATATAACAAATTTAAAATCTAACTTTATTTCAAATAAATGTAAGACATTTTGAAGGTCCCTTGGAAGTTTACTTAAGTCAATAAGTAGGCAGTTGTTGATCACTGTTCTAGATTTAAATTTAATGGGGGGAAAAAATCCGGTGTATTCTTTCCACAATAAACAATAAAAAAATGAATGGTCTTTTGGTGCCCTCTAGCGGACATTATTAGCTACTACAACACACTGTGACCCATCATGGCGGCGTCCTCTCGTCTCATATCCAGGCTGACATTAGTGACGGGTGAGATTTCAAAACGTGGCATTTGTCTTAACGGCCATACATGTTTTTAATGTATTTGAAGTCATTATAACATTTTATAGTTGGACACTTTTGTCATGCAAGTCAAAAAGCTCCAGTTGTCTTTCAGTGCTTAGGTCATGTGGACTGAATGCAAGCTAACCACAATATTGTTTTCAGTATTTATACTGTATATCAAACAGAATACATCAAATGTATTTAGCTTGTTTAAGGAATTAGACTAAATGTTGTATTGTAACATTGTGCAATATTTGGAGCATATGTCATTTGAAGTAATATTTTTGAAAGGTGTAGAAGTTTTTGTGCATATCAGCGCTTTATTGATCAGATGGTCAGATAACACTGGTTTCCTGTGTTTCAGGAGGCGGCAGTGGCATCGGCAGGGCCGTGTGTCAGAGATTCGCCTCTGAAGGAGCTTCTGTAGTAGTGGCTGACCGCAATGAGGAATCAGCCAATCAGACCCTGGAACTGCTGTCACGTGACCACAAAGGTCAGGGGCACCTGGCCCTGGGGGTGGACGTGTCATCAAAGGACAGTGTGGAGAAACTAGTGACAAGTATACAGGTGTGACTGACGTTCCTGGGCTCTTCTGGAGCTCGAGGGGTCAGTGATAAAACAGGAAGTTCATGTGTTTGTCTTGTTTTCTTGCAGCGCCGCCGTCTGTGTGTGTGAATGCAGCCGGGATCACTCAAGATGAATTCCTTCTCAAGATGGAAGAAGATGAATTTGACAAAGTCATTGAAGTCAATCTCAAGGTACTGCAGTCCAGAGTCTAACTCTAGTGTTTAGTTATGAACATGTCATCATATACAGTCATGAGAGGGCTTACTTTGATCAGTGTTTTAGAT
The DNA here is from genome assembly GCF_001515625.1 of Sinocyclocheilus rhinocerous. Lineage (NCBI taxonomy): Eukaryota > Metazoa > Chordata > Actinopteri > Cypriniformes > Cyprinidae > Sinocyclocheilus > Sinocyclocheilus rhinocerous. The sequence goes on along the minus strand of NW_015639767.1, from coordinate 1,068,115 downwards.
CATGTCTGAGAGCAGAAGGTGATGGGGAAAATACTTTTACTGTCCTTTGCCAAAAGTAACAAAATCTTGTGATTGCAGAAAGGAATCAGTGAATGAATTCAAAAGTCACAGATTTTGTCAATGCACATGTATGTATATATGTATTTAAATACACTATTGTTCAAATATTTGGGGTTGTACATTTTTTTTAAAAACAAGTCTCATCTGCTCACAAAGGCTGCATATTTGATTAAAAAAATACAGTAAATACAGTAATATTGTGAAATATTATTACAATAAAAAAAACAGTTTTCTATTTGAATTTATTTAAAAATGTAATTTATTCCTGTGATCAAAGCTGAATTTTCAGCATCATTACTCCAGTCTTCAGTGTCACATGATCCTTCAGAAATCATTCTAATATGCTGATTTACTGCTCAACAAACATTTCTGATTATTATCAGTGTTGGAAACAGCTGTGCCGATTCATATTTTTGTTGAAACTGAGATACATTTTTTTCATGACTATTTTATGAATAGAAAGTTCAAAATAACAGCATTTAGTGAAAACAGAAATCTTTTGTAACATAAATGTCTTGCTGTCATTTTCAATCGATTTAATGCGTCCTTGCCAAGCGGCAACCTCCCGCTCTCTCTCCTGAAGCCAACA